>NC_136911.1:19849218-20326690 GCF_949606895.1 Notothenia rossii | reverse complement strand
TATCCGGTGAGGTAGTTTCAGTACATACAGCTTGTGTTTGTTTAGAGCAAAACGATGTTGAGAGATCTGTTACCCAGAGAGAATATCTCCCACAGCAGGATGCCGAAGGACCACACGTCACTCTGCGTGGTGAACACCTTGTCAAAGATGGCTTCTGGAGACATCCATTTTAGAGGGAGGCGGGCCTGTCAGACAATCACAGGAGTTACAAAAGAGAGCGTGACTTTGAAAAGTCTGTCTGGTTGAAACGTTGTGAGGCCACAGATCAAAGATGTTTGTTGCCTAATATTTCAAATACAGACGCAACACATTCATGACAGGAGCTTAATTCGAGTTTGATTAAAAATACACTTGCAATGTGGTTTAATGTGTCAGGTATGGCCATGTAATAACAGTAGTCCTGTTTCAGCCACAGGAATAACGTTAATATTTTTAAAGAGGCCTGTGGTCAGAATGTGTTATTAATGTGGAGGCAATGGCAGTTTGTTTTGTGGATGTAGGCCTACTACAAAAAATAACCCTAATCAAACTCATTTTGGAGTTGTTTTGACTAAGAATTACTAATGAAATTACAGTAATTATAAATCCTAAAATGTGAAATACTATAACCAGTAAGCGTGTCTTTGTCTTTATTAGGATCCCCATTAGCACTAGCATGAGCATTGGCTATTCTTCCTGGGGTCCTCACACACACAAAACATACATAAACATACATACAACAAAATTAAAACAAAACAAAACAGCTCATAATTGCATGCAATTTACAATGAAATGAAGTGAAAACTAAAATGGTCATCCAATTATTGCCATCCTAAGGCCAAACAAAAGTAAATACAAATAAGTTTACATCCTAATATATGCATAAATAGCCACAGGCACAGTTCAAATTTACTTTATAATACTTAAATAATTTTTTAGCAACCTTTTGAAATGTACTTGAGAATGTTCCGGTAAAGAGTTCCAGCTGATCATGGCTCTGTACTTTTTTCTGTCCCATATTTGATTTAGATTTGGGTAATACAAACCTTCCTTCTATTGTATTTCGTGTTTGATAGTTATGTTGTGCATATTGCGCTATAAACCTTTGTGATAATATATCTGGTGAGTGAGTCACTGTAATATTTCTTACAAAATGTAATAAAATATAAGTTGACCTCTGTCTGACAGTTAACCATTTCAATGTCTCCAGCATTTCAGTGACTCTGGTTCTGTAGGAGCACTGCAGTGCACATCGTGCTGCCTTTGTGCTACTTGTAGTTTGTTTAAATCTTTTTCAGCAGCACTAGACCATATAACCAAACAATAATCAAGCTGCGACAGAACCAAAGCATCCAAAACTTGTCTACTGACATCCATAGGCAAATATTTTACAATTCTTTTTACAACTGACACACCCCTTCCCATTTTACATACTACATTATCTATTTGTTTAGACCAAGATCATTTATGATCCAGGGTTATACCTAGCAATTTCATCCCCTTGACCTGTTCAATTTCAACATGGTTTAAATGTAGTTGCAATTTTGGTTCACCTGTTAACTGATGATTTGATCCTATTAATAACGATTTTGTTTTTCCCGCATTAAATACCAACTTATTATTTATGACCCTCTCTGATATCAGCAGTAGACCTTTATTCATAACATTTGTCAACTCTCTTGTAGTTGATGCTGCATAATATATTGTTGAGTCATCTGCATACATTACAATTGTAGCTTGTTCTAACACTAATGGTAGGTCATTTGTAAAAATAGAAAATAAAAAGTGTAAAATGCTTTCAGTGTGATCCGCAAAAAATATGCATTAACCCCCGAGCTTTCCTCGAGTATCTCATGACGTTTTATGAATACAGATGGTTATGTAAAACTTTCAGAGTGTAGCTTTTGGAGCCACATTGCTCACATGTACTCACATCTCCCTTGCGGACGTAGTCGGGGTCTTTGTAGATGTCTCTGGCCAGGCCGAAGTCACAGATCTTCACCACTTTATTGTCAGAAAGCAAAATGTTTCTGGCTGCCAGGTCTCTGTGGATACACTGCAGCAGAAACACAGAGAGGGCAACATGTGATATAAAGGAATGTGTACAGCATCCACAAACACAGACGTCGGGTATCAAACCTTGCGAGAGGCGAGGAACTCCATCCCCCGCACCACCTGGAAGCTGAAGGAGATCAGATCCTCCAGGAATAAAGGAGAGTTGGAGCCAGACTTGGTGTCTAGAGGAAAGGGGAAGGGACAGGGATTTAATCAAGCTGTTTTTATCATGCACACTCATAAGAACATGTTACTAAAGCTCCTGTCTTACCTAGGTGATTCTCTGTATTGTCATCAAACATACTGCTGACGAAACCTGGCTCTCCATCCTTTAATCCACCAGGTGAGAAGAAATCAGTTAGTGTTTATCAGATATACTTTGAGAAAAGAGTCAACATTGCAACAGAATGATTTGTTGGATGTTTTTTCCTAAACACGCTTCGTGAAAATGACCCCTGAGGCCCCGTTGGTATTTGTGTCTAAACCTGTGAAGAAATTAAGGAAGTGCACGTCCTGCTTGAGACCTGATAACATTTTAGAACCTCAAACCGATTGCAGAAGTGCTTTTAAATGTATCATTTTGTAAGTGTGCAAAGGGGCCATTTGCACTGCAAGGAGAAGTGTGGTGTGCAGAGGTATGTGTGATCTCTCTCTGCACGACATGGTGGTCCTGTGTGTTTGAAACACTGCTATCATGACACCATCTCTCTGTCTGTAGACTCACCCGGTCGTGCACAAACACTTCTCTCTTTCCCTTCAGGAAGGTAGACAGATTTCCATAGCAACAGTACTCGACAATGACCATCAGTGGCCCTGCACACACAGAAAAACACACTTTATTACATACATCACCTATACATGCACTGAAATGAACTTATATCAACAGGCTTATTTAAAACACACGTGCAAAGGGAACACACACATACATGGGAATACACAGCCTCACAGCCACACACACACACACACACACACACACACACACACACACACACACACACACACACACACACACACACACACACACACACACACACACACACACACACACACACACACACACACACACACACACACACACACACACACACACACACACACACACACACACACACACACACACACACACACACACACACACACACACACACACACACACACACACACACACCTTCAGGCTTGGTGCATGCTCCCAGGAGGTTGACTACATTCAGATGATGTCCAATGTGATTGAGGATCTTGAGTTCAGTCATCAGAGCCTTGTGTTCGCTGGCTGTAGCGCCCTCTGGTGGACAAAGGGTAGAAAAGAGTGGCAGAAATGTTGGAGTACTTTCTTTTCCGATTGGGAATCTTTCACCCAGCGGGAAATAAGGGACTCAGATTCCTTACTAGAGAAGTACCAATACAATAATGTCAAAAAGTAAAAGTCCATAAAAGAACAGGAGTATTATCCGCAAAATATAGTTAAAGTAGTTAAACAAATATATACTTTTAAATAGAATAAAAATATGTAGCTAATTGTAATAGGTTCAAGTAAGAATTTGCAATAAGTAAAATATTTCAATTAACATGAGAATATAAAGCAACAATGTTCACGGTTTAACTACAATACATAACACTTAGTATATTATAACATATATTGTTTATTACTATGTGACATTATTCGATTACTTTTGTAGACAATATACACTGATTTATGTCAGGATTTTCTTTTTCAATTGTGTAATATATTGGATGATTCAACCTTTTTGTACCTTTAACAGTAAGTCCACTGGTTCAATGATAAAGCTGCATTATGTTATAGTTGATCTCAATGCAAAATCTTTATCTGAAAAGTGCATTATTTCCCTTTTTAGGAAGTACAGTCGAAGTATATAGAAGCATTACATGAACAGACAGTAGTAAAGTGCCTGAGTGAATGTCCTACTGCCTGTACCTTTGAGCATCTTCACAGCCACAGTGGTGCAGCTGGTGGTGTTTTCTATCCCGAAGGCAGCAGCCTGCACCACCTTCCCGAAGGCCCCGCGGCCCAGAGGCTTCCCTGAGAGAGGAGAGACTGTTAGGGGGCTGACGGGGGGCTGACGGGGGGGGGGGAGGGTTTTGGAGTCTAATTGAGCTACTTCATTAATTACTATATCCACCCTGGACGTGAGATGCTGATAAGAGAAGACTTCATCAACAGTCCATCTAGCTGGATCCCACCCTGTGAGCTGATTAGTTCGAGTCAACACAGTTTACTGGAGGTGATAAGCTCAACGCAGACAACACAAGTCTGATTAATGGAATCACTCCCAATAATAACCGATAAGACCTCTGAGAAAGTCCTTCTATCTGTGGTTTGATCTTAAATAACTTCCCTCCCTCGCATCGTAACAGCGTTATACTCCCAAAGACACTTGTTGTTAGAAAAACAATTTTGTTTGTTCGTTATAAATTAAATGAGTTTACCTAATTTGAGCCGCTCTCGAGGGAACTCCCATTGGCTGGGGTCGTACTGCAGTCTCTCGCACGGCTCCTCCATTGGTCCGTCTCCTCTGTCCAGAATGATTGACAGGAACTCTGGTTTGGTGTTTGAGCTGTTGGGCTATGGAGAAAGAAGAGGGTAACGTATGTTGTAAAGCTGAAAAAGCCATACTAGAGTATACAATTCCAAACGTGTAGATTTGTAAGAGACTTCAAACACATTTGAAGTGTTTTTAAAAGGATGTATTGATGTGTGTTAGCCAAGGAAGGAACAAAGAAGGCCTGGCAGGCGGAGAATAAATGTCAAAATATACAATAATATACAACTAATGTCCACCCATCCATCCTTTATCATTATCATCATTATTATTGATGATACTAGTAGCATTTTGTGATTCTGAGACCACTCTCAACTCAAAGGAAGATACTCACAAAACTAATACCCAGAAAACAGACAACATATTTGTTTCTTTAAACCAGAAATGAGCTTCATCTAGTTTCCTCTCACCTGTTTCAGTTTGCGTATGACGAGGGTCAGAAACAGCCAGAGCAGAGTGGCCACCACACAGGTACAGGTGAGAGCTGGGATCTGCAGGAAGGAGGCTTCAGAGGCACCTAGCACCACACACACACATCAGTGCTTGAATAGATTTACATTTTGAGTTTTATTACGTGAACTTAATACACGAAAGCAGGCCTGCTTAGGACTTTGAACAATGTAATCTTGATAAAACGAGACTTCTGTTATACATTCATCTCAGTTTATTGCGAAATGGAGAAAATCAAAGGCAGATAAATACAATTATTTGGTGAGAGTTGCAATAATACTTTCAAAACGGTGTGTTTTCACAATCAATCCATATTGCATTAACATCCATCCCCCTTATTAAATACCAATTATTATTATTTCCTTATGGGAAGTATGAAATGCTCAACCCGGTAGAAAACCAAGACTCTGAGATTTAGGCAGGGCCCTTCTGGAGGAAATAAAAACGGGAGACAGCTTCCTTCCTGACTGATCAGAACACAACCACACACACACACACACACACACACACACACACACACACACACACACACACACACACACACACACACACACACACACACACACACACACACACACACACACACACACACACACACACACACACACACACACACACACACACACACACACACACACACACACACACACACACACACACACACACACACACACACACACACACACACACACACACACACACACACACAAAAAGCACCCACTACTCCACACATAATGGTGCTCAAACAATGCTATTCCACCACAACCCGCCGTGTGTCTGTGTGTGTGTCTCTGTCTGTCTCTCTGTCTGTCTGTGTTTGTCTGTCTGTCTGTGTGTGTGTCTCTGTCTGTCTGTCTGTCTCTCTGTCTGTCTGTGTTTGTCTGTCTGTCTGTCTGTCTGTGTGTGTGTCTCTGTCTGTCTGTCTGTCTGTCTGTCTGTCTGTCTGTCTGTCTGTCTGTCTGTCTGTCTGTCTGTCTGTCTGTCTGTCTGTCTGTCTGTGTGTGTGTGTGTGTGTGTGTGTGTGTGTGTGTGTGTGTGTGTGTGTGTACTCAACAAAGGAGTGTGTTCTTTGATCAATATTCTCGAGAACAGAAATATCCTCTCCCATTAATAGAGAATGACAAACACACCTAAAATAAAGTGATGTTTTGAATGTGTGTACATCCAGACTATACATCTGTTCACAGAGCTGGGAACAATGGACATTCAGACATATCCATATATGGAAGTGTCCTATCTGTGAGAAGAAGTCAACACAGCCAATCAAAGGCCGGGATGCCTTTGATTGGCTGCTGGTTGACAGATGCTTACCATTAACCCATATATAAGCAGAGCTCTCTGCAGACCCCCTCTCATTGGTCGCCTGGCACGTATACAGACCCTGGTCCTCCGCTGTGATTCGATCAATGTTGAGGGTCCCATCGTCTGGGGATATCACAATACCTGAAGACGGTGGTACACACTTGTCAGACACCAGATCATTACTACAGTTGACATGTTTATGGTACATTTGTAATACCTGATCCCTGAGAGAGAGCTTGTTCGTCCTTGTACCATGTGACGGTGGGGGGGGGGACGCCTGCAGACGGACAGCTGAGGAAGACGGAGCTGCTGACATTCACTGTGCAATCTGTGAGATTATCAAGCAGCACTGGAGGCTCCAAAACTGAAAGAAAAAACACACACCGTCAATATGTGTGTGTTTGTGCAAATGGTGACTTATAAACAGGGGTCTAATGTTACGAAGAACATTAACTCAAGTATTAAATTCTGTACTTTACTTGAATATTTTCCATTTATGCCACTTTTGTTCTACACATTTCTGAAGGGTATTAGGTAAATGTAACATGTATCTGAAAACTAATTGGAGATTTGAACACTGACATTAAAATATCTTAAAAGACCTTTCATCTACTCACACCAGTTAACACATTCCTACATATAATAGTAGTATAATTCTGCATTTTGTCTATTTTATTTTTCATACTTTGAACCTGCAATAGCTGATAACAGCTGTAGTTATTTATAGACTCAAGCAGATCTGTGGTGACGTAAAAGCAGAGCTATTTTTTCCCACTCTTTTCTGGACCCGTGCCACTTTTAGACAATAAATGGCAGTGACACATTTTTTCTAGATGTGTGTGGCCTTGGTTTCAACCTGTGAGTCAGCTGAGTCCTCTTGGGCCCCTTACTCACCCTGAAATACCCCACAATGCAGTATTTCATCATGTGAACAGTCATGAGTGCACACAATGCAGGTTTCAGTTTCCTTTGGTGTATCCAGATGATCCCATGCTTTAATTCTCCTCCATTCTCTCACTTTTTGGCTCCCTAGCTTCTTCGTGGTCACCCTGTCTCTCTAGTAATTCCTTTGTGGGGGTCCCGCGGGAGGAAGTTGACGTGTTGGGCCCTGATTGTGTGGAGAACAGCAGTAAAAGACATGAAGAAAAAGTCACTTAACCAAGGCGACTGATTGTTGTTTCCCCGATCTTCCTCCTGGACAACAATTGATGATTGTCCGCGGGGGCTGCGGCCTGACAGTGTCTGATTGGCTGATTGTTCCTCCGGCCCTGTGTGGGGGCCTGTAAATGTGGCATTGTGGGAAGTGCCATTGTGTGCTCTTCCTCCAGGCAAGGGCTCATTCCCACGTGAAAGAGGTGCTGAGCTGGAGCGCAAGAGCAAAGGCAGGGTGGGGCCCCAGGAAGCTGAGGGGACCCAATTCCCAAGCAGCGAGGCCCTGTGAGAGTTTGTTTGTTTGTTTGTTTGTGCACAGAAAACATGGGGGTGTGGGTTTAAAACAGCGAGAGATCACAACCTAAATTTGATTACAATTCGGTAATCACACATCAAGAAAAAGGTTTTTGAAGGCCTTAATAATTGATTTATATTAACGAATAATCTAATTTGGGGGCCCTTGTTCAGCTCTGGGATCTCTGAATAAGTCAGTCCATCAATTCATGCATAACACGATTTGTATGGAAGCAAAGAGAAGTTAAATTATTTGAAATATATGTAACTAAATAGTTGTGCCCATATTGAAGTGTATTACTCTGGTTAAAAGTTCATTAGCATTCAATTAATAGCATTCAAATATTCTACCTTGACATTTTTCTGAAGTCTGAAGCTCAAGTTAAATTAGACGGATGTTTAGAATACATTGTAGTTGAGTGGTATTTAAATGTGAACATTCTATATTTAGTATTGGTTAAATGTTAGTTAGATATTCACTTGTTTATAACTATGGTTTATAATAGTATGGCCCTTCTATGTTTCCATACTTTTCATTTAAAGCCTTATATTGACTCCGCACGTTGAGGAGGGAGATGAAGAGGAGGAGGGAGATGAAGAGGATCAGCACTCACTTGTGACCTCCACCTGTGTGTCCCTGTGTGTGTTCTGCCCGGTGACCAGGTGGTGGGTGGAGCATCTGTAGGCTCCTGAGTCTGTGGCTGTTAGGTTGCTTAGTAACAGGACCAGTGAATTGGAGAACTCGCCGGATGTGAGCTGCTGCTGCTGCGGGGCGGGGCCGCGTGATTGGGCGTGCCCTGTGTCATTCACCCGTTGCCATGATAACGCCCCATACAGGTACTTATTGGCTGAACAGGTGAGATGGAGGTCTCCGCCCTCTCTAGGCTCCTCCCTCTGACTCACACTGAAGCCTCCTGGGACATCTGAGGAGAAAGATTTGGAAGAAGAGGAACCATGAACAGGATATTTTAAAAACACCTCTCAGTTTCTCCACATGCGATCCTGTCTGAAGCCAGGAGAGCTCCAACCTCCATTTCTGTAACCTTTGACGACAAAGTTGAATGGCTATTGTGGGTAAAAGCAGCTAGTGGAATACAGTGAAAAGGCTTTTTATTTACTTTAGCCATTTGAAACTTCCCGTGGAAACGGCTCGAGAGTTTCCTGATGGCAGATAGTGTTTATCTTTCCCGAACACCCCAAGGCCTCCCGAAATAAAGCGGACCTGCCAGTCCAAGGAAGTGCGCTGCACGGGGAAGTGGAACGATAAGAGCCCCAGGTTCCTGTTTCACTCCTGCTCACACACTCAGCCTTAGCACTGACACAAATACACAAAAAACCTTTACCTGTACGCCTAGTAACAAATCTAAC
The DNA here is from genome assembly GCF_949606895.1 of Notothenia rossii. Classification (NCBI taxonomy): domain Eukaryota; kingdom Metazoa; phylum Chordata; class Actinopteri; order Perciformes; family Nototheniidae; genus Notothenia; species Notothenia rossii. The sequence goes on along the minus strand of NC_136911.1, from coordinate 20,317,532 downwards.
CTCACATCACACACACAACGGCAGTGTGTATCCAATGCACGTAGGCTACTTTGTTCTGCCAAGTTTAAACCTACAATAATGAGCGTGTGACTTCATCAGTTTCATTTTTAATTACTTGGATTTTTCACAAATGGGTGGCCATATAGAAATCATTTAATAATGTCTAATCTGAAGCAAGTGTCACATGTTTACGTTACTAATTGAGCACCTTTGAGTTGTGATTTATTGGTAAAGACAATAAAGCAGAGGCATTACAATCACACAAGGTCAGAATCATAATTATAATATTTAACTAACCCAGGAGGAAATTGGGTTTTGTGAAAGTTGCTTTATTCAAAAAGATAAAGTGTGGTGTGACTCCTCTATTGACTGTTCTGTTGCTTTTGAAATAAGATGCTCACTAGAACCTCTCCTGTCCTCTCCTCACCTGTGACGTAGAAGTGGACGTGGAGCTGATCTGCTCCGGCAGCGTTGAAGGCGACGCAGCGATACCCTCCAGACACAGAGGCCTCTGCCACAGTCAGGACCCCCACCGTCTGAGGAGAGCAAAAACATCCGCACTTAGTAATAGCACTGTATGAAACACACACACACACACACACACACACACACACACACACACACACACACACACACACACACACACACACACACACACACACACACACACACACACACACACACACACACACACACACACACACACACACACACACACACACACACACACACACACACACACACACACACACACACACACACACACACCTCATTACCTCTGCCCCTAATGGCAGGAATCATGTTTTCCATAAGCAGACAATAGGGGTTTCTGAGCCAGACCTCCTGCCCACTTCCAGGTCAGTGGGCAGCACAACATGCAGGCTGTTGATAAGTACTAATAAAGGTGTGTGTCTGTCTGTGTGTGTGTGTGTGTGGGGGGGGGGGGGGGGGGGAGTGAGTAAGATCAGATGATAAAGTGAGTGAAAAAGCTATATTTCGTTAATTTCTTAATTTGTATTCTGTTATTTTCTTAATTTTTTTTGTCTACGGAATACGTCATATGTGTGTGCACTTAAATGGTCTGCAAAGGGTTAAATCCTCCAGAGTGACATAACCATATAACGTTCGCACCTCTATTGGCTAGTGCTCACACACATTGTATGTGATAGGCTAAGGAGCGAGACATCTCTCAGCGGTTGACCAATCACAACAGAGCTGGCCAGCTAACCAATCAGAGCAGACTGGGCTCTGGTTTCAGACAGAGGGTGAAAAGAGGTGCTGCAGCACAGACAGTATGAGAAAAATAAAGAGCTTTTTGAACATTAAAGCATGGAGACATGTAGAGACACTACATACTGATATACACCTGAACATCAGCAGGAGAGGACTCTTTAAAGTAGAGACACTACATACTGATGTACACCTGAACATCAGCAGGAGAGGACTCTTTAAAGTAAAGACACTACATACTGATATGAACCTGAACATCAGCAGGAGAGGACTCTTTAAAGTAAAGACACTACATACTGATATACACCTGAACATCAGCAGGAGAGGACTCTTTAAAGTAGAGACACTACATACTGATATACACCTGAATATCAGCAGGAGAGGACTCTTTAAAGCAGAGACACTACATACTGATATACACCTGAACATCAGCAGGAGAGGACTCTTTAAAGTAGAGACACTACATACTGATATGAACCTGAACATCAGCAGGAGAGGACTCTTTAAAGTAAAGACACTACATACTGATATACACCTGAACATCAGCAGGAGAGGACTCTTTAAAGCAGAGACACTACATACTGATATATACCTGAACATCAGCAGGAGAGGACTCTTTAAAGTAGAGACACTACATACTGATATGAACCTGAACATCAGCAGGAGAGGACTCTTTAAAGTAAAGACACTACATACTGATATACACCTGAACATCAGCAGGAGAGGACTCTTTAAAGTAGAGACACTACATACTGATATACACCTGAACATCAGCAGGAGAGGACTCTTTAAAGTAGAGACACTACATACTGATATACACCTGAACATCAGCAGGAGAGGACTCTTTAAAGTAGAGACACTACATACTGATATACACCTGAACATCAGCAGGAGAGGACTCTTTAAAGTAGAGACACTACATACTGATATGAACCTGAACATCAGCAGGAGAGGACTCTTTAAAGTAAAGACACTACATACTGATATACACCTGAACATCAGCAGGAGAGGACTCTTTAAAGTAGAGACACTACATACTGATATACACCTGAACATCAGCAGGAGAGGACTCTTTAAAGTAGAGACACTACATACTGATATACACCTGAACATCAGCAGGAGAGGACTCTTTAAAGTAGAGACACTACATACTGATATGAACCTGAACATCAGCAGGAGAGGACTCTTTAAAGTAAAGACACTACATACTGATATACACCTGAACATCAGCAGGAGAGGACTCTTTAAAGTAGAGACACTACATACTGGGTGTTTCTCAATGTCAAGGAAGGCTGCTCCAGAGGTCTCAGATATATAAAAACATGTCTATGAAGTGGTTTGCTCAAAATACCAAAAAGATCATGCATTCTTGTCTCATCCCCCTCTATTTCAGCCTGTTACTAAAGTGCTGATTCTGGGTCAGCTTCAAACATTCACACTTCAACATAAGGCATGTTATGAGTTAAAGGTCCCATGTCATGGCCATTTCCACTGATCATAATTCCATTGTTGAGGTCTACTAGAATAGATTTATATTGTGCAATTTTCCAAACTCACTTTGGTTTCTCAAACAGCATCTCTGTAAACTACGTGTATTCACTGAATTTCACTCTCTGCCTTTAACGGCTCGTTGTAGCTCCAATAGCTCCAGCCCCCCCCACCACCCTCCCTGTGAGCACAGTGTGCTCTGATTGGTCGGGACGTTGTGAATCGCGCTGAGCTCCGTGGAGGTGTTGTTTACACAGCGAAACACAGCCAAACTCGGCCTGAGCACACACAAAGTCACAGCCGAAGTAAAAACAATAAGTGTGGCTTGATATTGAGTAAGAGAAAGGTTGATAAACGCTGTGAGAATGGGTCTGCAGAGAGAATGGGTCTGCAGAGAGAATTTAGCCGCGATCCCAACTGTCTGTTATCAGCCTGCAGCCAGGGAGGAGAGATCAGCAGTGTGTGTGAGGAAGTCCGTGGATTGATCAATTTGGACCAATCAGCAGGGGCTTAACGTAACGGCTCCGCGGACGTAACGTAACGGCTACACGGATTGGTCCATTTGGTTCCGGGTAACGCATGACATCATGAGGTACCCGGAAGAATCAATGGACAGTGACGTATCTCCAACGAGGCGTTTTGGGGAGGTCTTTTCTGTGTTAGAGTTTTATTCACTACAGAGTGTACTTTGAGGGTTTTGACTCTGCAGACCGTTTACATGCAGAAAGACCTTCATAACACACAAGGGGACGGGTAATGACCGGAAAAGCATGACATGGGACCTATTATTATTATTATTATTAAGCAATAAGGTTGAGGGAATATGATACAACCTTGAGAACTAAATACTGTGGTCACTACCGAAACAGTGGATGTTTTGTACAAAATTAAGTATATTGAGTTATCAACTAAAATGATATGATACTGATTGATTTAATGTATGTTCAATTTCAACAATCATCAACGGAATCAGTATGATCAGTATTATGCATTTTACAAAGAAAGTTTGCATTATGATTTGTATGAATTGTATAAATTGAACTTTGATAAAAAATGCACTTTTATTAATTTAATTGTGAAAACCCTCAAGAAATATTTTTTAAAATACTCTTTAGAGAAGGGAAGGTAAAACAATCTTAACGGGTTAATATAATACTTTTTTACTACAGTGTGTGTACTATGTTTCGGTAGTGACCATTTTTGGTAGAGGAAGAACATTCCAAAACAGTGAAAATACGATATAAAAATGAACGCTTCTTTTACTAGATATGTGTAATTTAGATATGGTACAAAATATATATGGACAAAGTTTTGGGGAAAAAACATACAACATTTCAAAACATTTCCAACCTGACTTTGGTCCAACTCGGTAGAAAGGCCCATGTATTGAATTTGAATAGTTTTTTTCAAGGGAAACCTAAGAGTAAATCATAACGTGTGTGTGTCAGTGCTTCACCCACCTTGTTCTTCCCCTGAAGCACTTCCTGTCTGTGTGTAACACTCAGGATGTGGTTGCTTGTGGACGTTGCGGGGACCCTCTCTATTACTGGACTCCACAGTGAGGAGGACGTGGGACACACACACCTTGAAGAGGGAAGAGGAAGAGGAGGAGAGTGACAGAGACTCAGCTGTGTTGACACAAGTCATTTTATGTCTCCTCCAGGTGTGTGTGGGATTGTCTCAGCTGCGCTCGGCAGGAGGAATACCCGGACATCAGGGGGACGCCTTGATCATCGCTGCGTGATGTTATCTCATTCACAAAGTCATTTTTATCAATAGCATCACATCCTGTGACGCTGTCCTGCAGGCTGACAATAGTGGATCTTTGGAGAGCTATGTAATGCTGGATTGTTCATCTGTGGAGGATGCAGAGGTGGTATTGTAATCCGGAGGATCAGCTTCCTTCCATTCTTAACAAATCATCCCACATTTCCAGGACAAGAGTTCCTGTCCCTCTCAGTGACTCTCACAAGTCTAAATCCATAGATTACACAGAGGGCTGTGGGAACTTATGGAGGCGGCTCTCTGGTTTATTGTTGCTACTTACTCATAAAGGAGTCGAGGGAAAGGAGTAGCCTGTATCTCATCTCATTACTTCTCTACATGGAAAGCTGCACCAAATATCTAATATGAAGGAAAATGTAATGTTATAAAAATGTAGCAAGTACCATCAACAACAAGGAGCAAGAACATGTGCTTAATGAAAGTACATTTGAATGTGCATCACATCATTTGTTGAAAATGCACTTTGGTTATCATATATTATATAAATTAATGTATTCATTCCTATTCACTTTTACACAAGTTTTAATAGTATTTTGTATGGACATCTAGAGCTCTGACATGATGATGTTTGAACATTTGTCATTATTTTTTTTACTATTTATTCATATTTAGATTATTTTAAATGTATGGATATATAATTTTTTGTTAAAATAGAACAGCGTGATAATTTTGCAGAACCCAAAGTGTTTTCAATTACTTTATTTAGTCAAGTCAAAGCAGTCCAATACCCAAATATAGTCAATATATGGTAATCATTTAGCAACAAAGACTGATTAATTTAGATGAATATGTAACGGTAGATTAGAGAGAATGCATTTAGTGTCATTCTAAAAAAAAAATCTAAAAAAGAAAAATCCCACATTAAGTGTTGCTTCATATTCATGATCTGAAGTATAAAACACTTGCTGGTAAGATGCATTATAAAGAGGGGAGGTATGTTGTGTGTCGGGGCAAACATAGGGCTTACAGGTTCTGCCAGACTGCATTGTTGTTCTGCCACAGAACAAATCCATCCATGTGTCTGACTGGCAGCATAACGTGCATGTTGCTTCATTATGTAGAAACTATCCATCATGCTTAATGTAAACTGTGTTCATTGATGCTGTGTTTATGAAGTGTCAGTACCCCTCTCTGCCTGTCTCTGTCTGTATCCTCTCTGTCTGAGCTCAGCTCCTCCCTGCTGTTCCTCTCTGATTGCTCTTCCTCTTGGCATCTCGAGATGACCCACCCTGTACATGACACCACAGACCTGCACACACACACATGCTGCCCAAACACACACACACACACACACACACACACACACACACACACACACACACACACACACACACACACACACACACACACACACACACACACACACACACACACACACACACACACACACACACACACACACACACACACACACACACACACACACACACACACACACACACACACACACACACACACACACACACACACACACACACACACACACAGGCTGACACTCCCACGCTTCCCAGGAAAAGCGTTCTCACTCAAAGCTGCACTCACACACACAAATATCATTAGTTAGATGGATGTGCGGACATAAACGTGGTTAGAAAACAGAAACACAAATGGATACACAGTCATACCAGACACATTCTCACAGTGTGTGCCTGCGGACAGGGTGAGCATGAATAGGTTGTGTATCAGTGGGGGTCATCTCCTGCCTTTACTTCCTGTCTCGTTTTTTACTGCCTGAAATACATTTTTACCTCCGTCTCTGTCCGTTCCTGTCTCAACCCCAGAATAACCACAGCGTAGTGTAAACCGATCCACAAATATAAGCAAAGTTTAATGCAAAAACACAAACAACTGATATAACACTTCAATACAGATTCATACAAAGTTGGCAAATATTGTCATTCGTCATATGTAAGTTAGTTGTATAAAATTATTAAATATTAGATTCATATATTACTCATAGAACATCTTTATACAAGGAATGAATCACATTGGGAGACACCCGTAAATGGGACATACTCACACACACACTCGCACACACGCACGCACGCACACACACACACACACACACAAAATTGGACTTTACTAAACCTGATGGCACTCATACATTTCAATTAACTTTCAATACAAAGACAACATGGCTGTTACACTGACATCATTTGACAAACAAGACATTTTGACATGGGACGACAGGATGATATTAGGACAGAGGGCGGTCATAGTGTCCGGTCTCAGAGACTTCCTACATGGTAGGCGTCTGCGGACCGTCAGTCTTTTATAGAGAACTGTAGGCATCCCATAGTGAACAACACAAAGCTTGTGCTCTCTCCTGTTTTGCCCGTCCAAGGTGAGCACATTTGACCTTCTACCAGTGGCTTAAAATCGGAACAGAAACTCACAGCTTTTGTGGATGTCAGGATCAGATCGGGGCTTGGGACAGGCACGGTTCATGCACCCATTATAGTACCACTCTAGGACACAAAAAACAAGCGAAGCAGCTCCAGAAATGTGGCTGGTGGATGAATGGAATTGCACTTCTTCTGGCTCAAAATGTCTGGGAATTGTAAAAAAGCATAAAACTACATGATGGCCGGGTGTGAGGGGGAGATATGGGATAATGAAGTAAATAAATAAATAAGCAGGTGTCCTTATATCCTTAGTGATGTGGCTTATGTTCCTCTCTGTTTCTGTGACTCCTGGTCCTCACTGCTCAGCAGTGTTTCAAGTCACTTTCCACCAGTTCAGCACAGCATCATCACATGGATCTCTGGTACTGTCACTGAGGGGTCTGGCTGATGAGAGTGTGGAGGGGGAGGGGGAGGAGGAGGGGATGGGCTCCAGGGGGGGAGGCGATGGGGAGTTGTTCTTGATGCCTGGTTGGGGTGGAGGGCAGAGTTGGTGAGGGAAGGGGTTTGGAGAGGTATGTGTGGGGGGCAGAAGAGTTGGGGGAAGGGGTGTGTGTGGGGGGGTCTCTCAAGAATAGATCAAGCTCTTGAGGAAGCGGACTGTGCCACGTTTGAAGACGAAGGGACAATCACGCTGCTGGGAAGCGTCTCGCGTCGGAGAGGAAGCCAAACAACGAGAGGAAAAGCGCTCTGATTTTCGCACAGGAAGCCCAGTGCGCCTCCTGCCAGGGCCAGATAAGACTGCTGCGGTTCCCAGGGCCAGACCCAGGAGGTGGGCCCAGGATCCAGGCGCGAGGCCCCCCATCAGCCTGGCCCAGCCTGGTCCACTGTCCCTGGGCCTCCTCCAGCGCAGCGTCAGGCTCGTGGTGCAGCCGGACTGCAAAGAACAAGCGCCTAGTGAGGATCCAGCTAACTAAAGAAACACACTCAATGCAGACACTGAAGCAGAACCAGAACAGAGCTTCACAGAGGACCCAACATCAGCCGGTGAAGAGGCCAAATGCAATCTGCAGAAACATCACTGTGCAATATACTTTAGTTCCTTTACGGTAACAAGCTAATGCTTTGGAGAAATATTATTCTTTTGCAGCGTTTTATTCCATACATTTTCGTTGCATGTATGTTTTGGCCAAATTGTGTTAATTAGAATCTGAAAATAATTCAACACTTGATTGCCGCTGTTGATCGTAAAATAATTAGTTTTTAGGCAGATGTTCGTTAGGTGCAGATTGCATGTGACTCTCCTCATGATGGAACATTAGATCAGATCTCAAACATACTGCGCATGTACACTGTAATACAATGATGTGGTACAACAGGAGCGACATTTCAATAATCCTTTATACCTGGAATTCTGGATTTTCTGAATATGCTACAGGTAACTCGGGCTGACACTTAAATATAAAGATAAAGACCTTACATCGCTCCTACTTAGGTTAAATCTACCTATAAATATAAGATCATTAAAACTACATTTGGGATTTTGGCAGAAACGGACGGATGAAAGGTGCACCGCGGCACGGCGCCATGTCAAAGTGCCGGAGTTAAGGGTCAAGTACACGGATGATGTCAGCGTGTCTCAGAGGAGGAATGGAGTCAGGGCGGCTGCTGTGGCGCTCTCAGGTAATACTTAACCTTTCTGACTCGGTCATAAGCAACACAATAAGTGTCTGACCTCCAAGAGCTCAATCAAAGCCTCTGCCAGGCGCCTGCTCGACACTCGTGTGTGGTGACTAAATGACTCCTCGGCATCGCTGGGCTGGGCCATTTCTCATGAGAACTTTATATATAGTGTGTGTGTCAGATATAAGAAAAGGCATCACAGGATGCAGTGTGCAATCACAATAATAAACAGGCCTCTTACCCTGCGCCCTGGACAGGAAATTCATTAAATCATAGCGTTTGATTTGGGAAACCAACAAATCGTGACTGGGAGCACGGAACTGGCTTCTATTGAAGTGTGTTTTTTTTCTCTGTCCTTTCAAGTCTGAGATACACTGTGTACTGTGTCTGTGAATGTATCAGGCGCACACACACTCTCACACACACACACTCACAGGGCTACATATTTGTATACACTTAAACAAACATATGAAAAATGAAACATGGACAGGAGGGGAATAAACGTATAGGGACAGAGTTGCAAAAGCAAGCAAACATATTAACACAGACATGATGAGACACACACACATATATGTGGGAGCATACAAATAAACACACACACATTTTCACACATTCCCGCACATGAAAGGCCCCCAAAGGCATCTGTTCTGGTTACAAGAAGGAAACGCTGTCTGTACACATGCTGAAATAGACAAAACATGTCTCGTTTTTCTGAATCATACACACACACACCAACACACACACCAAACCCTAAATAACATAAAACAAACAAGGCAGCTTTGTGTGTGTTCGTAACATTATGGAAAGGGTATTTATAGCTTTTTGCAAAATACACAAAGCTTTAACTGGTGTCTAAACATTATTCGATCTATTGACTTGAACAACTTAGCTCTTTCATTTAATTATCATTAGGTCACATGCTATTTTCTATTGGTTGGTTTGAATATGTTAATACTATTCAATAGTACAGCTAACGTTATCTTCATCTAATGCAATGTCTAGTACATTTACACAAGTATATATTTGAGGTACTTGTGATATATATTTTTTGTTTATGTTACTTTATACTCCACTACATTTTAGAAGCCAATATTGTACTTTTAACTCCACTACATTTATCTTACAGCTTTTTAGGTTTAGATTAATTAGCTAACACAAAATCCAAATCAATTATTAAATAAACTTTGACATATATGTATAGGTTCAGATTACCAGCAGCAGCATATAGTTCTACATTTACCAGTATCATATTAGTAACCAATAACTCAATATATATATGATTTTGAAATGGGCCATTACGCATAAGGAGTACTTTTACTTTTGGTACTTTATGTATATTTTGATGCCGATGCTTTTGTACTTTTACTGAAGTAAGATTTTGAATGCAGGACTTTGACTTAAAAACAAAGTGCTTTTAAAATGTAGTATCGCTACTTTTACTTATGGTAATAAATCTATGAGTACTTCTTCCACCCCTGAATATTTTAAATGTGTACTGCATCTACCCTCTGGGCTACTTACAGGCCTTTTGACGGGCAGGGGTGCCAGAGCCACTGGATGTGTGGAGGCGGGACTCCGTGAGACGTGCAGTGGAGCGCTGTTCTGCTCCCTCTGGGCACCGAGCCGGGGTCCTGCAACGATACCGCCTTCTCCCCTATCTGAGGACTCACTGCCAGACAAGAAGCACAATCAAACATTTAGAAAACGACATGAATTATAAGAAAAAAGTTGTGTTCAGTGGGTGATTACTCAAATGTCTCACCGTTGACCACAAGTGTGAGGGTGAGATTTTGGTAGAGTCCATGTTCCAGGATTCGTACCAGGACAGTGTATTTCCCAGCATCCTCCTCTGCCACGTCCCGGATCACCAGAGAGGTCCCGTCCATGTGGTATCTGGAGCATTGCTCCGCTGCCACCATGCCGTCCTTCAACCTTTCAGAAAAGAAAGACCACTGAGCAAAGTTTCAGGGAAAATCTTTCGGAGTTACTCCAGAATGACTCAATGCTTAAAGAGGCCCATTATGTTTGGGGGTTTCCCTTTCCTGTAGTGTTCTATAGGTTTTTGTGCATGTCAATGGTCTGCAAAGGCTAGAATCCCTGTGTTCCCACCAGAGGAAGCTTGTCTCCCGCACTCCCCCCCCCCCTGCCTGAAACGACCCCTTTAAGCAACATCTATGACAGTGGTTCTCAACTGGTCAGGCCTCGGGACCCACTTTTTACTTGGTCAATAATTCGCGACCCAACATTTTGAAGCACTCAAATCTATTCAACAACAAATCGTGCTGTAATATACGCTTTTCAGCATACAATATTAATACAAGTAAAGTACAGTGCATATATCCCTTCACAGACCTAAAGTATGCTTTTAAAAAAGGTTTATGAGATGATGGAATCAAAGCTGAACTGTATAAAAAGGCCCACATGCTGAAAACCCATCTCCAGAAGGGGGGTCTGGGGGATACACTCTGAGAAGAAAATAAATAAATCTATACCCGACATATTAATAATATTTTATGCCATTGTTTGTTTTTCACTTTGTTCTGACAGTTTGCTGCTCCTCACAGAGAGAAGAGCAAAGAGGAGATAGTCTGTGTGAATTACTTTAAATTGTGGGTAAGGGTAGATAGCTCCCATTGTTCTGTGACCTGTCAATCATCAAACCGGGGGTCATATTTCATTATTTGTTCATTTTTATCTGAAGTTGTACCCATGGATGTATAAAGAATAGTTCTCGCACAGTATAGTTAGGCCAGGCTCACTTTATGCTGCGTTTCCATTACAGTTTAGGAACTGGGGTAGTAACTATAGTAACGCAGTGTAGGCGGAGCCGTGACGTCATCTTCAATACGAAACCAACATCAGCCGTTAGCTGTTAGCACTCAGAGCTCACAGCTCCTCTTATCTGTTCAGAAACTAGACAACAGTTAAACAAGTACAAACCATAGACTGTCTGTGTCATGGAGAATACAATCGCTGGTTTATTTATGTCTGTAGGCCGTTGTTGTGAGTGTGGACGGTCGGATCATACAGCGTTAGCTTAGCCAATATCCATTTAGAAAACACACATTTTAAAAGGTGTTTCGCCTGCCGTCTGTCTGCGGACTTGTCAAAGCATTAATTCATGGTTTTTACTAACCGGTATCAGTATGTTGTTACTTCGGCATCCTTTTGAAACGTGTATTACAATTAAATCACTGTCAAATACGTTCATCTTGTTGTAGTTGTAGCCCCCTTGCCAACGATTCTCTCTCTAGTTTAGCAAACTCAGCCCGGTTGTTGGCCCGGAAAGAACCTCAATTTTGGAGAGCCAAAAAACTGTGAAAAAGTACCCGCTAGCCGGAACTACGCCTAGTGGAAACGCAACAAAAAACGGGCAGAGCACGGCACGCTTAAACTACGCCAGGGCTGCCAACACTCACGCATTGAGTGTGAGAGTCACGCAATTAACCCATATCTCACGCAATTAACCCATATCTCACGCAATTAACCCATATCTCACGCACTCACGCCACACTTGCCTTTTCTCACGCTAAGTTTTCGTCCAAAATAAATGTATATAAATATAAAAATAAAGTGAAGGAACAGCAAACCGAGCGGTCTACGAAATGAGACGGTCTTCTGGCTTCAGTAAAGTTCGAACGATATTGGGAAATTCTGATTTCACGGATCAATAACTCATTAACAAAACGTTATTCAGACACAAATGACGTCTCCTAAGTACCGTGGTGAGGTTGAAAACGAACTAAAATCACATTTTGATACGCGCCGCCCTCCGAGCTGGACACATTACATTGGTCTCTATCTGCAGCCGGAGAAGAAACGAGTGCTCAGGGACCGTCTGCAAAGTGCAATTCCGAAAAAAGAGAATACAATAATATTCAATCACTATTATACAGCTTATTACTGCCAAACTCACTACACACATCAATAGTTTTCTGTTGGCCATACTACAGCAGAGAGTTTTGAAGAATATGCTTTTGAATAATTTTGAATACAAATAATAATAATAAAGTAATAATAAAAATCTTCAATAAATATGGCATCATCTTAAATAACTTTACTATTATACAGTATATTTCTACCAAACTCACTATTTGCATTGTTGTTCTTAGCATCTGGTTAGCTAGCTGCGCTAACGGATATTAGAAGCTGTTTCTCAAACAATGAGAGGGAGAGCTCTCTCCTGTCAGACTGAGAGAGATAACAGCTCAGTGAGGTAAGGGACTCTGTTTAGATAGTTAACTTTAGTCTAGTTATCTCAGTGGTTCTCAAACGTTTTGGTCACCATTTATGAGAATAAATGCAAAACAGTTATGAAATACTATGACAGTAAAACAAGAATAAAGTTTAAAAGAGTTATTTGTAAAATATCCATAAAGAAAAAGAAAATCTGTTTACAGTTCTGTTTCATATGGGTGTTGAGAGCTGTATCCTTAAATTCATTTTGCTCTCAAAGTGCACCAGGTTGATGCATTTAACTTCAATATTTAAAAAAAAAAAAATCTTCCTGGGGGAGCATGCCCCCCGGACCCCCCGGAGGTGATGACCCCCCCCCCCACCACTTGTAAAATAGCACTTTACCTCTGCTTACACCTATATGCCATTTTATATGCTGTTAGCTTATTGTCGAGCCTTCATTGTAAGAGTCGCGGGTACACTGTGTATGTGCGTGTATTCCACTGGAGCGCCCGGTACATTAATGGGAAACCCTAGTTTGTACATGTTCAATACGTGTAACACTGTACACGTGAACGTTTCTTTTATCGGATCACCAAAAAAAAAAAATCTCACTCCAAGCTGAACTTAAATGTTGGCAGCCCTGATAGAAAGGGAGGCAAACAAAACTAAAACCAAACGCCAAACCAAACAAGGCAGTTTGGTCAGATTTCAGGAATGAAGGAGTTTTCTCACCAGATGACTTGAGGTTCCGGGAACGCTCGCAGTTTGGGAGAGATTCTGTAAGATTTCTGTCCTGCCTGTACTTTTATCACAGATCCATGTCTGGGCTTCAGGCGAATAAACGGACGGTCTAAAAAAGAAGAGAGACACATGCACATCTTTGGGTCAGTTGATCACAGAATGAAACTCAACAGCTTTGAGATATAATGAAGTACTCTCTGCATATGTCTGCTGTTGAATCATCAGACTGTAAGGCAGTTTCAGAGGGAGACGCTCACCAAAGACCGTGACATTGACTCTCTGCTCTTTGGTTTTCTCCCCGCTGGTCACGCGGCAGGTGTACAGGCCTCGGTCGGAGCGTTGCAGCTTCGGGATGGTCAGAATATTGTAGAACAACATGTGCGTTCTGTGTTTCAGGAGCCGTTTGGAGGTGGAGCCGGTCTTATTGATCTGAAGGTGGAGAGGGAGGAAAACCTGTGTGTGATTGGACTTTTCATTTGAAAAATCTTTAAATTTAACTTTTGATTCAAGGATTCCCATTGGTGCAAAGTATAATCACAAATTCTTTCGTTTGGTTCACTCTGTGACCCTTGTTGTGAGTCATCCATTCACACTTCCCACACATTTCCTGTAAGTTCTACAATGTGAAACCATGTGTCAATGCAAAAATAAAGTCACAAATAATAAACCCCTGATGGCATAGACTTTGCAGAAGTACATTTATATCAACTTTAAATGGTTGATAACATACTTGAGTAAGAGCTGCATGTTAACAGAGTTATCCCCGCCTAGCCAGTCTCTTTTAAAGGTCAATCGTCTCCTCAGACTTGAATGCAGCTCTGACCTTTCCGGGGTAGTCCCAGGTGATGTTCACTCTGGTGTTCAACTCCCCGGTAGCGGTGCAGTTCAACACCAGCCTCTCCCCCTTCAGAGCCTCCACAGGTCCACTGCTGTTCAGGTACACGTCCATGATGTTACTCACTGCGACAAGAGAGACACACATTATGGACTTAAAGATCACCTATTGTGCAAAATCCAATGTTTATATATTGTCTACATCCCCTCTGTGTAAAGAGATTATGAAAGTTTCAGGAGAAAAGATTCACTTTTTGTTCTGATCCATTTATATAAAAACCTGTCTGAAAATGAGCTGATCAGATTGTGGCCACTTTGTGATGTCATAACGATTTTTTGTCTTGTGTAACCATTAACCAATCAGCAACCAAGACAACCCCCCCCCCCACCCCAACCACCGTATCACCGGAATCTCCTCGTAGAGCACCAATAGGCGCTTTCACACTGGAGTACTTTTCCCTTTTAGTTCCGATAGTTCTCGGGATTTTGCGCTCACACCAAAAAGAGAACTTAGTTCATGAGAACTTTTCCCCCATTTTCAGTCCCTGCTAGAGAGGTGGTACTATCCTGGGGAGAAGAAAGTTCCAATTTCTGATTGGCTGGGCGGATTGCAAACCACGCCCCGTAAAACTCAGAAAAGTTTTGTGAAGCCGCCATTGTATTTGCTGGCATTAGCATTATTAGCATTAGCATTAGCCCAGCGCACCAACGGAGAGAGACTAACTTATGGCAACACAAAAGAAAACGTGGGAGCGGTGGAGATGAGGAGGTGTCGGCGTTCTGGCGATTTACTCGGAAGGCTTCAGTAGAAGCTGCTGGGAGTCCCAGCAGCTTCTACTGAAGCCAGTCCCCAACTCCGGGGACTTCCGGCCGGGGACTTCGGGTGGCAGTATACGCAGTGAAGTGGTTTGCGGCCTGCCAGTAAACCCAAAGCAGAAGAAGAAGAAGTGACGTCAGCGGCTTCATTTGCCTAATCTTCCCTCAGGGACTTATTCCGGTGTAAACGCGATCTATAATTAGTTCCATCGGGGAACTAAGTGCTGGGAACTAAGTAAGGCAAAGTACTTGGTGTGAAAGCGGCTGTTTTGTTCTTTTTAACCAAATCTCTCTCAGAGGGGCGTGGGGAGTGGCTCCTTATTTTCATTTAAAGTAACAGACAGATAATCAGCACTTTGGACACAGGGTTGAAACAGAGAGGATTATGGGTAATGCTGCAATGATCTGTTTGGTGTTTGAAGCCAAACACTTCAGAGACAGGTTTTGTATATATCTGAGACCTATAATATATTGATGAAAAACAGTCAAATAGGGGACCTTTAATTCTATGTTTGAGACACACATATGAGTTTGAATCCAAAGTGAATCCATGCACTGCTCCTCACCTGGTCTGTATATGAAGTATTTACGGGACACGTGTGTGACGCCCTCAGTGACGGTCTGGCAGTAGAAGAGGCCGATGTAGTAGAAGGTGGGGGTTCGGATGGTGAAGCCTTTCTTGCTGTTCCATAAAATGACCCTGTGGTCCGGACTCAAGCTGAGGTTTGGGTACTGTAAGGGGAGAAGACAACAACTATCAAATATTGCTCCATGACACAAACATGACAGCGGGAATCACACACTTTTAAAAATCATATACAAATAGGATATCACAGCGTCACATTTACTATAGAGCCTCCCAGGTTTTATAACACTTGGCTGCCCTGACATGACACCTTGTTGTTTTTGTTGGAGGCAGCCTCAAGGAAATGTTTACTAGAGTTTCTGTGACACGGTGGAAGCCTCCCACCCACTCTCAAGGGAACAGGTAGAGCCCCCCCCCGCACCACCATCACACCCATTTCCCTCCCTGCAGACCCGCAGTGTGAACGGGCTGATGTCCCCCCTCCCAGAGTGAGCAGACGCCACTTCGCTCCTCCTCAGAAACTCACTGTCTGAGCGCCCTTAGTGCCCCCTCTTGCCCCCATCCTCTAAACCTACATGTAGGAGTGTGCAAAGGTGGAGGAGGGGAAACCAGAGGAGCAGCGAAGGTCAGAGTGAGAAATGTGACTCTCATGGCATCCTGTTACTACAGGATATAGACATTTTGACTGGAACCCCGGGCTGACCTCCAGAGTCACTTTCACAGCCAGAGAGCAGACCCTCCTGGGTATTGTTCCCGCTGAGAAGGGTCATATTAGAGATCCAGGCAAAATCCCTCCAGGAAAAAAACACTCCAGAGATGTGACAGCACCGGGTGAGAGGAGGGAGATGAAGGAAGAGGAGGAGGGCTATTCTTAGAGTTATTACCTTTGAGGTGCCAGGCTTTTGTTTGGAGACAGGATAAAAACACATGTGAGTGTTGAAGCATCAGATTCATGCCGGTTTGTTCTGACGATAATTCTGCTCTTCCTGGATCCCAAATAATGAGTCCATCAACCTGCTTTATTCACAACTGAAATATCTAAACAACTATTGGATGGACTGTTCAGACTCTCCTGTTCCCCAGAGGATCATCCTTTTACTTTTTCCCCACCACTATGACACACACTTGCATTGTGATCAGTGAAAGTTCATCTCACCTATTGGCCGGTTTGACCTTAAAAGGTGGGGTAGGTAATTTCGGAGAAACCGGCTCGAGTGCGCTAGAATTTGAAAATACACAGCCGGAAAAAATGTGCCACTTCCTTACAGAGCCCCTCCTCCAACACACACGAATGCGCACATGACCAATGAGGGCACGAGATAAGTTTGTGCACAGATGGAAGGCTGACAGGCAGGTAGGAATTGAAACTGAGCAATCTTATTCCTCTGCATGTTTTTAAAGCTAGGCTAAATGAAATGCTCGTTGATACTATGGGCACTTGTAAATGTCTATAACTATGTAAATGTATCCTGTAAATATAATGTATGATGTCCTTTATTGTTTTATGTTTCATGTGGAACCTATATGCTGCAGGTCTCCCTTGAAAAAGAAATCTATGATCTCAATGAGACCAATCTGGTTAAATAAAGGTTTGAAATGAAATGAAATGAGGTAGGCCATCTAGTTATTTTAGCCGGGCCGGCTCAGATGATTGGTCGTGCTTCTTACAGCACTACGGCTTCCACAGATGACGTTTTTTTATGGATTTTTTGTCAAAGCACTTCAGATATTCATTGCTATCGGGATGTTAAGAGCATTCCATGGAATATAACAAAAAGTGTATCTCGAGCCGGTTTCTCAAACTTACCTACCCCACCTTTAAGCTTATATCAGACATTCATATTGAGGTAGAGATGTTTGGAAGACTTTTATCGGGCAGAGAGGATCTAACAAAAAATATTGTAAGACATTTTTTAGATGTTGATCCAAGCTACTGGCCTAAAGTCATGAAATACATTTATTTTTTTATTTATATATTTATTTGATAGGGACAGTGCACATTGATTGACATTTCTGTAAATGCGCCAGAGTTAGAGGCTATTTTTTGTCTGTAGTCCCTGGACAGATGTTGAAAGTCATCCTAAAAACAAAAAATTCACTTCAAATAACAGGTAAATACAATCAGTATCAATATCTGCTGCATTTATTTGACTATTTTGTTTTAATCTCTCTATTCAAATCTATCAATTCCTCTATTAACTGTTGGTTTCTCCCATAATACACTCTCTCTTTGTTTTGTTTCTCTTTGGTTTTGTGCAAGCTATATGTGTCTTTTCCAAGTACGCTATTGTAGTTATCCCACAATAATCTCATGACGCACACTGAGTAATATTAATCGGTTTTCATGATTAAAGAACATTAACTGTACTTTGATCTCTCGTGGGCCAACAGTAGCTGCCTCTGCTTCCTGCTCTGGATGAACCAGCTGTTTAAAGCATCAGGCGGGGGAAGTTGGCAGCCAGGACTCGTACTACAAGAGGCGGAGGGTGAGTTGCGAGGAAGTGGTGCTGGACCGGGGCCAAAGGGGCACTCCAGACGCCATGTCCTGTCTCCAGAGGTAGAAACGGTGCCAACGGGACGCTGTGGGCGCCGCTCCATCGGAAAAAGACAGTAAATGAAGCGGCATATTGGACCAGTGGGTATATTCAGATTGAAGTAGATACATATGGTTTTCTTACATTCACAGTCATATAACATCCATACAGCAACATACCAAAACACTTCAAATGCTGCTCTTTGCACTTCTGTTCCCTCCTCTCACTCAGCACTTAAGCAGCAACACTCACAACCATATCCGCACACACTTTCACACATATCCGCATACATACACAAACAAGCGGACACACACACCACCGCGCAAAGGCTGCCAAGATAAGAACAATGTGGCGAATGATCTGGAGAGGGGGGAAACAGCGGGACGGTACATTGTGTACATACGTGAGCCCTGATCCACAAAACTGGGAAGTGATGATGTGCGGAGAATGTGAGCGGGGTGGAAGTGTGGAGGAACACTCATGCATGTAGATGTGGTGATGCAAAAATACATCCCATTTATTTGGTTCATTGTCCTTGCACTGACCTTGATCAGCGTGGTGGTGATGTTGGGGTGTGTGACCCTGCAGGGGATGTCCAGCGGCTGCTTGTCCTTCATGTACAACACATCTGGGCTCATATCAGGGTGGTCCACAAATGGCTGCTGGCTGTCTGAAACCCAAACACTGCGGTCATGGACACATAATGTACCAATAAATGTCTTGCACTCCTTATTCCTCATGTGATCTGTCATTTAGGCTATACAGCCGCAGGTACAGTAAAAAAGGGTCAGCTGATGACATAAATCAAGCCTGTTGCAGCTTCTCAGAGCTCATGTTGACCTTTTTACAAATGTCTTCTTTTGTACCACTGAAAAATACAATTTGAAAATCAGCCAATCCTGACAAGCTATAACAATAAATAAATGCTAGGAATCTTGCTAAACTTGTTATGCTGGAACGGATGCCGTTTCGGGAAAGAGATGCTGCTTTTGTATTTTCTTAAGGATGTGAGCAACAAATATCCCTCAACATCGACCCCCTAAAGTCAATGCATGTCTGCAAGATTGGGAGCACAATGAAGCTTAAAGTAAGGATATTTGATTTACTGGTAACATTTGGCCAGAGCACTTTGTTTTACTACCTTATTTCCATCTTTAAAGTTTAAAGTTGGCAGGACTTTGAGTGTCTTTTGTAGGTCATCCTTCAGGCTGGGAAACACACTTTTGATCTCTCTGTTTTTATCCCACACACAGAGGATTAACATAAACTTGACTTTGACTTTTGATGGGGCAAAGAGAGCCTGATAGCCAAAACCCAGGGCAAAGAAATCCCATCCTCCCGGGTGAGAATGACCTCCTTGACTTATTGAAAGAATATGATTTCCTATCATTATCTATGAACTGACCCTATGCATACAGAAAACAATCCCCTGCCTCTCTATAAGCACAAACACACACTTCCAAGTATGAATATCAGCAACAAACAAAAACAAACAGACACACACTCCTAAACATACTCCACACCCATTCATTGAATACCCATTCAGCAAATGTCTGCCTGCGGTCAACAATAAACACACAGATTGTTTAGAGGCAATCAAACGGCCTCTCTGGGCCTTCTCTCTGCTACTGTAATGGTCCTGTGCCATTGAACAGCGTGGGTGTTGCTCGCTGCATTGTTTGTTACCGTAGGGTGTTATTCAAGGAAAGAAAATCTCTGAACATTTGAACAAAAGTACCCAAAGGACCAGCGGACCGAGGGCTTCCTTCTCCTGCTTTGATTCCCTAATAGAGTGCTCTGGGAGGGAGGCAACGTCTGAGTAGAGCCGCAGGCCAAGTCTGAAGCTTAATGGACATGGTGACCTGAGCGATTGATGGCCCCCGAGGGTCCTGTTGGACGAACAGTAGCGTGGCCCTCGACCCTGGCCTGCCAGCGTCACCCTCCAGGACAGGGCGGGGCGGCGGGTAGACATCGTGCCTCCTCTGCCCCTTGATACCACTGAGCCACCAGCCTTCATCTTATCCTCACACACACACACACACACACACACACACACACACACACACACACACACACACACACACACACACACACACACACACACACACACACACACACACACACACACACACACACACACACACACACACACACACACACACACACACACACACACACACACACACACACACACACACACACACACACACACACACACACACACACACACACACACACACACACACACACACACACACACACACACACACCTCCCCGCCACCACCTTGTAGAGACACAGCGACATCCCCTCCCTTCCCCTCCTCCCCCAAGCACAGGATGCTCCATGCAAGGCTGAGCCGAGCAGATAAGCCTGATGCCCTGGGAAACTCTGCCCAGGCCTGAGCCTTTCAGCAGCTGGGCTATTCCTGGCCTTGAGGTAGCACGTAAACGAAAGTAAAAAAGGATTTATATATAGATGACAGGGAGGTAGGACTGAGAAGAGAGAGGCAGGGGAGGAGGGCGTCCAAAGTCATCTAGAAGGATGTGTTGCTGGGACAAACAGTGTTTAGATATAATTGTCTCTCTGGCATTGGGCTGTATTTAGCACCCACCACATCCTGTTTAACCTGGGGATATAAACAATAAGCATAAGGGGGGGGGGGGGGGGGGGGAAGGAGTGAGGGTCTTGATGTTTTTCAGTTGTACTCTTGGACCTCGCAGCAGTGTCTTACCTGTGACATAAAGGTAGATGGAGGTCTGCCTGCGGGTCCGGTGCCGGTACCTGCAGCGGAGCAGGCCGGTGTGCTGGGTCTCGGTGCTGCTCACCGTCAGGCGGCTGCAGAACAGCTTCCCCGTCCTCCCACAGCGAAACTCCTCCACCTGCACCTCGCCTCGAAGCAGACCTGAGGGGAAGGCCCACGCCAGCTCCCAGCGACCCCTGCTCAACATGAAGATGAACGTTTCCTCAGAAATCACACAGAAATCTTTAGATTCGAAAGAACATACGTAACATTCATCTGTTTGCAACTCATATATATCAATATTCCAATGACTGTATATAGACTATTCTGCACAGTTTCTATTCTATTCAGTTTCTATTCTATTCTGTTTCTATTCTATTCTGTTTCTATTCTATGTTATCTGTTGTATTGTGTTGCACTGTTGGAGGAGCCTGTGACCTCAGATGTTCACTGTCATAACTACACTGTCGCTAATGCACACATGGCAATAAAAGCATTGAAACTTGAAACCTTGAGATCTGCATTCACCTCATGAGGATGCTATGGATGTTTCCTCTTCCTTTTCTGTCATGTTTTTGTGTTTTTAAGGATTAAAGATGGAAATGTTTGGAGGGATTGTTTTTGATTCAATCATGGTGTTTGCAACGCTACACCAATTTCCATATGAGGGTTTCCTGACCTGGATCCTTCTACCTGAAACTCACCTGCAGCTGAGCAGTAGCGTCTGGTTGGTGTCGAGGACCAGCTGCCGGGTTTTCACATCTAGAATCGGGACGCTGTACTTCCCCTTCTGAGCCTTGTCTGCAGAGATAAGACAGGATTAGATTCAGAGGACATGTAGTAGCGGTAAAATCCTAAAACGTTGTATAGGTCATCTGTTTGCAGTTCAAATGTGAGGAGGATTGGTTCATCAGAAAACAAGATAAGCACCAGATTCTGATTAAACTCTGAAATTGGGATTAGAGTTCTTGGACTCCATTGGAACAGGGCGTCTTGTTTATTAATAACCCTAAAAGATGCAATTATGTTCTGATCATATAATTGGGCGTCATGAATGAGACTCTAATTCCCTTTGTGTTGTCACTTAACTACATGAGCCCACTTTCCAAGGAAATCCTGGAGGACAAAACACTTTACAACCAATAAACATTGTGGACAGTTCCTGTAAGCTCTGAGCATCACAAACCGGACTAAACCGGACTCTTGACTGATGGCGGAACCAGTCTTGGTGTGTCTCGGCTCCACGGCACGTACTCCATCCAGGACACGGTATCTTTGACCCCTCTGCACATCTCCTCGCTCAGGCCACTTGACAACTCGTTGTGGAAATGCGTAAGCAGTGTCCTTTTTGTTTATCAAATAAATGCATTTCTCCACTCCATCGCTGAGGTTTATTAATGAGAGATGAAGACGACTGTCTGTCCGCCCTTCCTTCCTCACAACAACAGCGGAAACATCGTTCAGGGAAGTCCGTCCTTCACTCTGACTGCACAGAAAAGTGCTGAAAACACAACTGTCTCTCTGCTCTGAGTATTAAATCAGTTGTTTGGCAGCAAGCTTTTCACTAACGTCCATTATTACCATTCATTGTTCCCAGTGGATGCCCCATTGAGCAGATCTGGCATTACTCACACTGCTAGCACTTCCTATACCATTTCCTTGGATTTCACAGTGTGTGTGTGTGTAAGGGTTTCTCACACACACACACACACACACACACACACACACACACACACACACACACACACACACACACACACACACACACACACACACACACACACACACACACACACACACACACACACACACACACACACACACACACACACACACACACACACACACACACACACACACACACACACACACACACACACACACACACACACACACACACACACACACACACACACACACACACACACACACACACACACACACACACACACACACACACAAAACAGGGGAAGGGAAGACGGAGGGGAAGTCAGGGATCTCCTCCATGCCTTCTGGGGCCTTTTCAAAAAGCTGTGAAAGGTTGAAAACACAGCGCAGTTTTCCTGCTGATTTCATTAGAAAGATGTTTTTATTTCTAAATCACACATTTTAAACCACAGCAAAGTGAAAAACTATTATTTTCTATGTTTCCACACACTTAGATATGGGAAACTTTAACTGACTGTGATTTTAAATACATTTCTGAAACGATTGTTCAAGATTTCTCCCAGTGAATAAACGTGCACCTCGTGACTTTTGGGGGTGATAAAACTACATTTGATCTGACACGCCTCAAACTGAAGGAGACAAAACATTTTCTGGAGAAATTGTCTGGATTTCAAAAGAACCAATTCAGCCAAATACTTACTGTTGTAATAATTCAAATGACTTTGATATTCGTTATGCATCATGTCATAGGCGTGGGCTTTATTACATTTGTTTTCAAAAAATATACCCACGTGTATTTTACATTTTTTAAAACACTATAAGGTTAATATAATAGCTAACTGACGGTAACTATGTTAAATGTAGGCTTTATGAGTGTATGCTTATGCATGTTGGACATACGGTATCTCTCTAATTGTTAACTATATTTATTTATTTTAAATTTAGAATATTGTCAACATTTACACTAAACAATCCCTAACTATAAATACGTAATGCCGATCAGAGTAAGGTCATTCAAAGTTATTTGTATAGATTCGTTTTTTTACTTCTCAAATAAACTAAACATTTAAAACAAGTATTTAAAAAACAAAAAGACTTAACAAAATTGCAACCCATGACTGCCCAATGTGTGTTAGTCATGAATATAAAATATATATTAAATTCAGTAAAAGAGATTAACTAGATTATCTGAACAGTCTATATAATCCACATGATCAATTATATGAACTTTTTTTTCTTTGAGAATAATTGAAGTAATGAATAACAGCACAGATTGGGAGGGTTTGAGCAATAAGCAGACATTAACCCCTGTTCCTGCTCACTGGATATTTTCCTCATACTGGTCATGACCCCTCGCTCTGTTAAATCTGAACTTTTCATTAGAGAAACTCATCAGTCTCAGGAAACAACGCCCTGCGTGTGTCCATTCAACCGGGGCCAAGCGCACAAGGAGCCGGGCCAAAGGGGTCCGCATTATCCAAACAAGTGTCCCGCAGGATAGCGCTTATCTCCCCCACTGCACTCGGCACTAATAGAGCTTTACAAGCCGGACTGCAACCAGACACACGACCGCACCGGCGGCTTAATTGACCAATAAATGAGCCATAAAGTGGCGCATCTGTGCGTCTATTGTGTTTCTCCAAAGTGAAGACTGAATGTATAACGGTTTTGAAAGAGCGTCATGATGCATTATTACCCAGGACTCTCCAGCTTATGGTAAATAATAAAAGTCGTGCGTAAAATGCACTTTCCCACATGCTTAACATTTGTAGCAAAACTAACAAACATTTGCCGGTGAATTAAAATACTAAATAAGTAATGTGAACACTACCTCGTTGATACAGCAGGTGATCTCTAACTGAACACTTGTTACTCACCTTTTGCAAGCACTCCATACAATCCACATAGCAGGCAGATGAGGATAAGGTTCATCATCTCTGGTGACTCCCGAGCAGCGAGCGAGGTTTCAAATGTAAATGATGGAAGGAGTTTTATTCCTGCTGATGTGTTTGCCCCTCCAGAGTAGCTCAGCGCACTGATGGTCAGTGAATGGAGATGGTTGGTTTCCTGAGGATAGCTGCGGGAGATCACGCAACAGGACACCACGCTTGAACTCCAGTGCAACTTTTTCCCATCGTTTTGGATAGTGGCGCGGATATATACAGTTCCCACAGTGCAGCCACCGGATAGCGGACTTCCGTGACGTCCATTGACACACCCAAGGCGCGTAAGAGCAGTCCCCCTTTTAGCTCTCCCCAGTGATCAAGCAATCGACCAGTGAGTTGTAAATTAAATCAAATGGTGAAAAAAAAAACCTCTTTATTTTAGTCAAATTCTTGGGGCATTATTTTAGACATTAACATTTAATTTCCTTTCTCATAATCTGCATGTTTTGTTATTTCCAGAAGAGTAGAATTACGCACCACCAGGAGGATGGGCACAGGCGACCAGGGTTTGCACTCTGGATTGGTAAACGGGATGATCAGCACGTAGGCACCGGAGAACACGGTTGGTTCCTCATCTTGACGATATTGCGAAATGGTGATCTATTTTAGTTTTAAAGTAAATAAAGAAGTGTTAACCTCAGAATAGCAACGCTTACTCGGAAAACAGTGACTCAGACAGGTATTTGAATGTGACTTCCTGCTTACAATACATGTTATACTATTAGTGATAGTGCAGAGTAAAAACGATTGTGCTGTACAGGTGAGTCATATTGAACACCTTTCAGTCAAAAGCACCAACAACAAATGAGGCAATGAATCAATAGTTTAGATGAAGAACATTATATAAAACCTAATTTCACTTGTGGAAATTACTTAAAGACAAAACAGTATATAGGTAATAAGAAAATTGCAGCAATAATTAAAACAGTTTTGTCGAGACCTGCTGCATTGGAAATGGTTTATTTAATGTAAAAGCATATTATCTGGTATCCTTATCAATGATTCAAACCCTACATCCTTTGGGTGTAAAATGCATTATTCCCTTAGCACATGAAATAAAAAATAGTGTGCATTGGCCACAGGGTGGTGATGTGTGCTGATGGGAGGAACAGGAACATGCATGTGCGTCTGCGTAGAAAATATTGGTATAAAATGATCTTATATTGATCTGAATCTTAAGGCAGCATCAGAGTTTAAAGGGGAGTAGGCGTCACGCTCTTCATGGAGCATAAAGTATAAAGGAGGCACCGTAAAGATAAATTAAATCAAACTGAAATGCAAAATATATTATCACCTCCTATTGAGGGATTATTCACTTCTCTACCATTACAGAATATATCGGACATAATGCTACGAATCAACTCATGAAATGCACATACATACAGTACAGTACAATAACCACAAACATGAACACACACATACAGTACATGGACGAATGTAGATGAGAAATATACGGTTACATGTGTGTGTCCGGAGAGAACTCTTTCCACACTGATTGTTGTTGGCAACACCTGATCGGACACTATAGTGAACCATCGCTATGACAGGGAATACAGGAAGTACTCAGCTACATTTATATGCACAAGATAACCTGGCTAGTTATCATACTCTGGCCTGACTTAAGAATTAAATATTGACCCACAGATCAGTTAGTTTATATTAAAGAAGCTTAGTGTATAGGATACTTTAACAGAGTGTGGTTGGGGTTTGTCCTTCAAATGAATTCTTCCATTTATGCTAAACGACCCATAATCAAGTAAAGATAAACAGGTTACCTATTTTTGCCATAGCCGATGTCAATTTTGAGGAAGCTGGTTGTTTGAGCAGAGAGGATGGCCCGTGCTGGCCCGTTGCCATGGACACGCTCCCAAAAACGGACTGAATGTGTTGCCGTGAAATCACGACAACCGTCTGAAGATGGACTCCAGGTCTGAGACCTCTGTCCTGTGTGTTAAGACTGTTTGTTTTATTCTTCATGTCAGTGTGGTGTTCAGTCACACCTGTCCTTTAGTCTGCTGGTGGATCCAGGCGGTGAACTTCACCACCTGGGTGTAGACGCCGGGACGGTTCTGCCGCGCGCAGCCCTCGCCCCAGCTCACGATCCCCGCCAGGAACCAGCGGCGGCCTCGCTCCAGACACACCAACGGGCCTCCTGAGTCTCCCTGAGGACACACACACACACACACACACACACACACACACACACACACACACACACACACACACACACACACACACACACACACACACACACACACACACACACACACACACACACACACACACACACACACACACACACACACACACACACACACACACACACACACACACACACACACACACACACACACACACACAGAGAGAAAGTTCGAGACAAACATTACATCACATTAAATGAAGCTCAGCGTAAGTTCTTTCAGGAAGACTGGTATTCATTCACTCCGCAGCTGCTTATAATCAGCTCATCACAGGCTTTCTGTTAACCTATTATTACATCCACCTCAATCTCAGCAGCCAATCACCATGCTGCAGCCAAACTTTAAAATGGTTCTCCTCTCTCCTGCAGTCAGCTGTGATTTCAGACGTTCATGCTGCCGCCCGCCTCCTCCCCATCCACCTCCTTTCATCACATCCAGTGCCAGGAGAGCTAATCCAAAGACCTCATCACATCCCCTCTTCATCCCATCTGGGGGGGGGGGGTATATGCTCACGGCTGCATTTCCCCCTTTAGATATACCATTTCAGGATCGGGGTCTAATCGCCAAAGACTTAACATTTATCATATGACATGTGTCAATAAATGTTCTTTAAACAAAATGAAGTCTCTCCTGATTGAAATGGACTTTTTGATGCGACTGAAAACTCATCTCTTTAGACTCCACTTCGAGCGATAGAATTACTAACAAAGCACTTATATACTAATAAAGGGCTGGCTTATCTAAAGCCAGTTGAGTAGCACTTGAATTGTTTGGCTCTATGAAACCTGATGTACTTATATGATTCTGTTTTCTTCAATTTTGTTGGTCGAACGCACTCATTGTAAGTCACTTTGGATAAAAGCGTCAGCTAAATGTAATGTAATATATTATTTTAAACTTGTAACTAGTTTTACACTGGCCATCTCCAGTTTTCAAGCTGTATTGGAAATGTGTTAAGCATTATCTTAGCTGCGTTGTTATTCACCTTCACACATAGACACACAGCATAATGACCAAAAGAAATATGAATGTATGAGTCCCAATTATTTGACACACATTCTGTTGTGGTTTTTATATATTGGGAATTATTGAATTGAAATTGAATTCAATAAGGCAAGCCACATTTCTAGAAAAATGAATACTTCACCTGGCAGGCGTCCACCCCTCCATGCAGGTTCCCAGCGCAAAGCATCCTGGCAGTGACAGCGTCGTCGTACAGCTTGTTACACGTGTTCCTGTTGACGATCTTCACCGGGGCCTCTTGCAAGCGAGAGGCCAGCTCACCTTTAATCCAAACAAAATCAAAACGTATTGAAAATTAAAAATTGGTCGTTTCAAGTTTGTTTCAAAATGTTAGCTCTTACCGTCCTCCATGAGCACCCCCCACCCTGTGACGTAGCAGTTGGTGCCTGTCGTGAAGCTGTGTGTGGACGCAGGAATACACACGGGCTGCACCAAGTCGTTGAAGAAGACGGGGGCGCTGAGCTCCAGGAGGGCGATGTCGTAGTCGGAGGTGAACTGGTCGTACTGCGGGTGGAGCAGGATGCGGCGGATCGTTCTGGTGGCTGCGCCGCCGCTTCCTACAGACATCACACGCATCCCCAGGTAGGCCCGCCACGCACGGGCCTCTGAGTATCTGAGCCACAACATCAGGAACACACACATAACATAAGATTCACTTTATTGATCCCATTTTGGGAAATGTTCTCGTCACAGCAGCATGTGTAGAAAACAAGCAAACATACGCTTCTCAAAATAAAACAGAACTCAAATGTTTAAAGTGAAAGACATTACCTCTGTAGACTATCTGTTAATTACGACTATGAGGGGCCAACTTACAGCTAACAACATTTCAAATGACGATATTATAATATTTACATGAAGTGTGCAAGGAATAGCATATTCAATTAAATGTGAAAGGTTCAATATGAAGACACAATATACAGATGCATAAAGAGCGGTTGCTGAAGGGAAAAGAGGTGGAGTCCAGTAATAAGCAACATAAGAAGTGTTGGAGCTATATATCTCTTTATATTATTTACTAGTTTAACATTTATTTTCTTTCTGTTTTATAGTGTTTATTGTAAATGTATTCTTAGTTAGTCTCATAAGTTAAAGTAGTTTCTATGCTTTTATTTTGAAGGCATGTTTTGGGCACTGGGTGATTAGAGCACCTGGTGTAATTGTATATATTGGAGACAGGTGGAAGTGGGAGCCAGAGCACTAGGAGGCAAACGGTTTGTTACCAGGGTGTTTCGAGCCACAGGGTTTTCCAACCACAGGAAAGGAAAGCCATAGGAAAGGAAAGCCATAGGAAAGGAAAGCCATAGGAAAGGAAAGCCATAGGAAAGGCTTAAGGAACAAAACATAGGAAACCTGTTCAGTGTCAATGATATTGGATCATAGTAAATGTACAACGGAGAATCTTGTCTGGACCTGGATCATTGCCCTGCGTAAGATCTGCTAACTAGTGCCTCAGCGGCCGTATTATTTTAAGTTAATTATCTGTTTTATTTCTATATGACTTTGGCCGCTACAAGAAGCGTTCTCTCTCTCACTTTATGGCGTCTGAGTCCTGGAAGCAGTGAGCTGCAGAGATGAGCCAGCGGTTAGCCACCAGCGTGGCTCCACAGACGTGACCGTACCGATCCATCTGGAGGCTGACCTGCCACG
Organism: Notothenia rossii; assembly: GCF_949606895.1. Taxonomy (NCBI): domain Eukaryota; kingdom Metazoa; phylum Chordata; class Actinopteri; order Perciformes; family Nototheniidae; genus Notothenia; species Notothenia rossii. The sequence continues at coordinate 20,288,085 of NC_136911.1, read as the reverse complement.
GCCAGGACCCCGCCCCGGCATCAGAGCCCCCCACGATCTTAGTCCTCTTCCTGGGCCTGGTGCCGCAGCCTGGGACATACAGACGGAGGAGGAGACGCAGAATTCTCTTTTGAAATCTCACATTTAGTTGCCATTAGAGAAGTCTACGTTTTTGGAGTGAGAACTTACCACAGCGCATTTCATCAGAGCCGTCAAAGCAGTCTTTTGCTCCGTCACACTCGGGGTTAACCTTACTCACACACTTCCCATTGGAACATTTGTACGAGGAGGAGGAGCAGCCTTTAAAGTCTAAACAGTGGGACACAAGGATCCTTTCAAATAGAGAGAAAAGCACGAAGAAATAAAACGTTTCAATTGTAATATCTGAGGAACACTCACACGCTCTGGTACAGTTGAGCTCATCGCTGCGGTCTTTACAGTCAACAACACCGTCACACACAGAAGACTTCTGCAGACACACCTTGTTGGGGCACACGTGGTAACATTTACCTCCTGTAAACAAACGCATCAGTTTTCATCTTAAAATACACACACACACACACACACACACACACACACACACACACACACACACACACACACACACACACACACACACACACACACACACACACACACACACACACACACACACACACACACACACACACACACACACACACACACACACACACACACACACACACACACACACACACACACGTTGAACTCACCACAGCCGCCCTCCTCGCTGCTGTCTGCACAGTTGCTGCTCTGAATCACACACTGGCTGCTCTGAGGCTTACACTGGCCGTTCCCACAATGCACTTCACCTGGCCTGCAGGATGCTACATGTTTTACGCATATGTGCAAACATGCACATAGAGACACACAAACACAGGCGAATCTGAGTGCAGCACAAAGGGCAGGTCTTAAGTTCAGAATATAGAGAACGGGGGAAGTGTTTGCATCTAGTCTCTCAGGCAAAAGACTTACAGCATTTAGCCTCGTCTCGTCCGTCTGAGCAGTCCTTCACTTTGTCACACACCTTCCTCAGAGGGACGCAGCGTCCGTCTCCACAGCGAAACTGCCGAGGACAGGCTGGAGACACAGTGAAGAGTCTCAAATATACAGTACAGTGTAAAGGTTGATGTTTTAACCCCGGGTAGTCTGAATGAAATCAGTTTGAAAGTAGGACTATGAGTCTTTCCGTGTCACATGATCTGATTAAATTTTTATTCTAGAGATAGAGTTTTTGTATTTGAAGAAGTTATATCAACCGATTTCAATAATGCAAACACACAAAATGCAACATTTATTTACGCCAGATTTACGAAAGTAGGGGGGGGAACTACGAATGTATGTGTATGTTTTTTTTCTTGTGTCTCTTTTTATCTGTTTGTTTTTTTTATATTAATTTGTATTTATTTTATTTTATTTATTGGTTCTGTCTTTGTATACATGTATGTATGTAGGTACGTGTGTGCATGTGTACATGTGTGTGGGTATGTACACACATGTATATGTGGGTATACATATGTGAGTATGTGGGCACATGTATTACTGTTACTATTCTTTATTCCCTTATCTATTAATTTTCTTTCAATTTAATTTACTAGCTAGGACCGGGAGGGGGGAAAGGGAAAAAAATATATATAAATATTGACTGTATAAATGTAAACTCATCGTGCCTGACTCAATAAAAAAAAGATTAAAAAAAAGATTTACAAAAGTAAACTCCAAAAGTGTTTAATATGTTTCAATTCTCAGCAACATCAAGTTGTACAAAAAATGAAAATGTAAGATGTTTGTGGGCTTAAGGAAATTATATTTTTAAGAATATCGATTCCTGGAAGTTGTAAATCAATACAGAATGTACGAGATAATATTACATGAATTGATTTTCTCCCCTTTATTTGATAGCATCAGATTTGACTCACTGCCCTCTGGAGAGAAGGCTCGGTAGAGCAGGTAGAAGCCCTTGTGAGTGAGAGACTCATCTGAATGGAAGTGGAGGGAAATGGGAGAGGAGTACACCCGCTTCCTGCTGCTGTCCGACACTGGGTTACACAGCCTGGAAGCAGAGGAGCACAAAAGTATGGTGTATTACTTTTAAATGACCAATGTAGCCACAAAGGAAGTCACAAGTATACGAAAAAACACAAGTAAAAATGTCTCTTAATGTTACAGCTTAAGGCCCACACGGTTCAGTTTAGTCTTACTTGACCCCTCCGATGTCCAGCCAGTCTTTCTCACATCCATCAGACGAGGCGTCCTGAATGTCCATCATCACGATCGTCATGGAGATCAGGTATCCTGGCAACGGCGTCTGAAAGTATGCATAGAGGACCAAAGAACGTGCCAAATGACAGATAACAAGACATGATTCAATGTTTTACTGTTTCTTCCTTCTAACACGCTTTGGCCTGTGTGCACACACTCACCCGTAGAGTCCAGGTGCAGTCTATGTTAGGGGGGTAATAGGAGGGGTAGTATGGGGAGGAAATGGAGCCGTTCCAGGAGGAAATGGACCCTCCACAGCCTGCAGGGGGAGACAGTGACACAGTGAAGGACACACAACAGCAACAGGGCAAAGTAACTCAACATATCCGTCAATAACACGTTATTTATATAGCTCAATATCACAAAGGCTTTCGGTTTTTACAGCATATGACGACTCTGTCCTTGGACCCTCGCAGTGACAAGGACAATCTCCCAAAGAAACCCCACGATTAAAGACTGAAGAGTTTTAGAAATGAGACAGAGTGTACAGTATGTGTTATATATAGTGTTTTAAACTATATTTTTTAATATTTTCATTGATTTGTCTAAATGCTGCTACTTATCTTGTCTACCTTGGATGTGTACTTATTTGATTTGTATTTTATAAATCTCACCTGCTTTTGGGATGGCTTGGAAGTAAGCTTTGAAGATGGCTCCGTCCCTCTGCCTGCTGAAGGAGAAGGTGACCAACATCACGTTCCCAGAGGACGTCAGCTTCATGACGGGAGACGAACGGGAAATAGGAAGCCCACACCACCTGAGACACGTACATGCACCCAGGATATGTATACATGTTACAACATCAACGAGGACAATATTAAGATAATATACAAGGAAACAGACATTTAATATAACATTACCACCACTGAAGACTATATTTCTAAGTGTCTTTAACATACATTTGATCTGGGATTTAATTCTGTATTTAATTGTACGACTGACTGCTGCACTAACGAGTGTTTCACCGCTGGACACCGTGTTTCTCTTTCTCTCTTCCCTGTTCAGGACATGTTTGCACAGAGAAAACAGTCTTTACCTTGCGATGATTTTGTTCTGTAATGGCAGTAGGAAGTCGTAGGCGGAGAGCTTGTGGGCGGTGCAGCTCCCCGGCGTGGCACCGTGCAGCGTGAGGACGACCAGGCGGACCACGTGACCCGAGGGCACGCGGAGACGCCACTGGTAGTACGGCTTCTTGGGATTCACCAGGCTCAGGGTGCGGTTGTTGCCGTATTTGGCGTAGAGGTCAAAGGACATCGCTAGAGGGAGAGAGAGATGGCTTTAATGGCAAAAATAAACACTTTTTCTCACATTTTTGACTTAGAAACAGGGGCCACATGTCACAACTAGTAGTACATCTTTGAACTGGGAAGCTTTCTGAATACCCAGGTCTTCACGTGTTGTAATATGAACATCAAGTCAGATTCCCTCCTCACCTTGGAAGCCAAGCTGCCACTTCCCGCTCTGGAAGCTGTTTGGATTCTTACTCTTGTCAGATTTTTCATCTACTTCAAAGTCATCAGGGTCCAAACCTACACACACACACACCCCCACACACACCCCCACACCCACACACACACCCCCACACCCACACACACACCCCCACCCCCACCCCCACACACACACACACACACACACACACACACACACACACACACACACACACACACACACACACACAGCAGATGTCAAAACACTTCTCAAATCCAGTACCAATCTAGAGCAACACAGAGTATACAACCATAATTGATGATACACGGGTATAATTTTACAGTTTTAACCCGATTATTGTAGTTATTGATAAGATGAAGCAAAGAAAAAGATATATATAATATATATACTTCCACTTTTACTTCTGTGACCCGGCTGCCATCACACTACTTTATACACACAACTCTTTTACTTTTTATATTTGACGCTAATATGTGGCTCTTCTCTTTTGTTGTAACAATGTAAATGTTCCCTCTTTGGGACGAATAAAGTTATCCTGCTAATATCTACGTATCTCTGAGCCTCCAGTCGGTCCACAGTGTGGAGAACATGCTGTACTGTGAGAGCGTGTACCCAGCAGGTGGAGCATGTCGTCGTCCTGCTCCATGTAGTAGCGCTGCTCGTTGCGGCTGTCCTGCTGCACCTTGTTTCTGCCGGGGAGCCGGCGCTGAAACCTCTCTGGACCCGACCTCCGGATCGCCACGGCAACATCGTCCGGGGCGGAGAACTTACTCCAGTAGAAGACATTCAGTCCTTCAGCTCCTTCACTGTCACACAAAGGGTTTACAATGAAATACAGCCGAGTATAGAGGTCATGCATGTTCCTCTGTGAACTCAGTATGCTTTCTGTTGGTGCATCTTACCTGAAGGCAGTAATTCCTGAGTTCACGTAGTAAGAGCTACACGGCGAGGACTCGTAGAGTTCTGAAAACTGTGTTTGTTTCAAATAAAAAGACGAAGAAGAAGAAGAAGGGTGTAACACATACTCTTTTATCTTGCATTATTGTCTTATGATTGAGACTTTTAAGATGAATGTTAACAAGAAAATGAATACACAAAGTGAGCTAAAAGCTACCTAAACATAGCATATAGCAAATGGCATCAAGGTTTACAATGTAGCTTCTTTTTTGTTTTTCATTAGGAACAAATAGTTTACTCAAGATGTTCTCAGATGTAGTTCCCAACACAGAATTGAAAGCTGCTTTGTGCTAGTTTATTTGACTACATACTGTACAGTACAGAGCTGTAGGTGTGACATCAGAGCTGAGCAGGTGAGGTCACTTTTCACCTGTAAGCAAAACATGAACACACCTGGTCGGACATGCAGCCTGCCTTCAGCAAACGCATTGTTCTTGTGTGTGTATGGAACTCTGCATGTGTGCATGTTGACTCGCACAGAGCTTCATTGTGTGTGTAGAGTTAGGACCCAGGGTGGTATGGGCTGCTGGCCTCCAGTTCACCTGGTCTTTAATGAACAGATGGCCGCACAGATCCTGTGTCCACTTCACAAGCCGGGCTAACTGACCCTCACAGCCGATTAAAGGAGCCTTACAGTGTGTCAGTAGGTTTGTGGGTATCAGTTTGCAGTACTGTAAAGTAACCAAGTACATTTATATGTAATGCTGTATTTAAATACCCTTTTTATCTCCATGTTCTGCTACTTTGTATTTCTACTCAACTACAATTCAGATGTAACGGAGTATTCCTACTTTCTGATACTTCTACTTTTAAAAGATCTGAATACTTCTCCCACCTCTGTCAGATGGTCGTTTCTCCACGGCTCAGGCATCTGACCTTCTGCCTCAAAGTGTCCCCTCTGTCATCCTCCCCCCCCCCCGGCCCTACTGCCCTATCTCTCCCTCTCACCCCCATCAACAAACGGAGGTTCACCTCCTCTCTGTAGTGTCCGACACACAGAGCGGCTGATTGTGTGAAAACCACACAGACAATGTTTTTATTGAAGGCCTGCTCTTCCTCTCACTCGGCTGCCTGGGCCTAGCCTGGCTCACAAACGCCGGGCTTGTCCTCGGCCCTGAAAGGCTCGGGTCTCTGGGGGTCCGGGGAACTCGCACACTGACTGTGCCCAGCTCCAGTTTCAGCTTTACATTTAACACCACCAGAGAGAGGGGCAGAGGAGAGGAAAGTGGTGGCAAAACACTGGAGGTAGGAGGAGGACAAAGCTAAAGGAATAGGAACGTAAAGACAGAAGAGAGGGAAGGAGAAAGAGGGCAGCTGTGAATCATTTAGGAGAGTCCAAAGTCAAAGTAAGAGCAGCGAGATCAGCCCCGAGTGTGAAGGTCAAGCAGCAACTTAAGTGACATTCAGAGGTCCATCGCTCCACTTACATAGAGGTTCAAAGCCTGAGCCTGCAGGCGGAACTGAGGGGAGGAGGAGTCCGTCAGCTCCGAGGTGAAGCTCAGGTTTGGGAACTCCACGCTGCCCCCGAGGAAGAACACTGAGGAAGGTGGAGCTGCAGAGATATGAATAACATGGAGTCAAACATAAAGAAATAAGAAAAGTCCACGAGGTGCGTACTCACATGTTAGGAAGTGGAGAGTCAGTGCAATGGCAGCCGCGAGGGGAAATAAAGGCAGGACGCCGAACATCCATCTCCTCCAGGAGGCTGGAGCTTTCCCCCCCTCCACCTTCTCCTCCGCCCCATCCTCAGGCTTCGTGGGGGGGCTCAGTGGCTGGGTGGGCTCCTTCAACTCCCCCTCTCCCTTCCAGAAATAAAGACTCAATATCATACCAGCTTCCTTATGTGTGTGCTCAAGCTCCGTCTGTTCATTCTGAAGTGATGACAGCAATATCTTAAGGCAGTGTTTGACCTGAATGAGACACAGGTTTAATGGCTGAGTGCCGCACTGAGAGGAACGGTGAGCATCTTGGAGCTGAAAGGATCTCCTAAAACATTTAAGGGGTTGGCAGGATTCCCCGGGGGGGGGGGGGGGGGGCAGACAAAGCGTGGCTAGACGAGTCTGCTTTCCCACGGCCTGGCTCTGCGGTGTCAGCACTCAATCAAGTGGCTCACCCCGGACATTTGTGAGAAAGACACCCACACACCCCTAGAGACAGATTTAGCAATTAAGATGACCCATGGCTGACTGGGGTGTGGATTATTAAGCATCATTCAGGTATACAAGTTCAATAAACACTCAGAAACATATAGAATAAATATTAAGAGTAGAGTAGCAAAGCCACATTTGGCACAATGACAAGAGCCCTTACCTGTGCAGCGGAGCAGCCTGAGAGTCCATGCCCGGAGACGCAGTACACTTCGCAAGTTTTGCTTTTGGGGAGAGTCCTCATAGCACTGTCCCGTTTAGCTCCGCAGAGGCGATATGCAACAATACCTCAGGCATAGAAATGATGGAGAGAGAGAAAGAGAGAGGAAACCCCCGCTGTCGCTTCCCTTTTGAAAAAAAAAAAAGGTGCAGAAATCCGACCTGAGCGGCTCGGAGGCAGTGGGCTTTCACCGCCTCCCGTTCACCTGAAGTGGGAGGCAGGTGTCACACGGAGCCCCCAGAATGCAGTGCGGGGCACAATGAGAGCACTATGAAAGGGTACAATCCCCACAACCATCCGGGCGACAGATATTGTGGGCAAACGTCCTCGCTGCGTATGGGAGGAAAGCTGGGAGGGACAAAGGGGAGCTTGAGGGAAACGTGCCCAGGGTATTACTGCTGGAGCTTGGCTGCTTGGACGCTCCACAGGGGCTCCAAGCGAGACACACAATTACAAATGCTGGCACCAAATAGTGGGGACATAACATGGAGACTAGAGGGAGGAATGCAGCAAAGACACCTGAAGAGAATTCACATCATTTCTTTACCTTTGAGTGATCTTAATAAAGTGAGAGATCCCCAACTAAGCAGATGTTGCTCTGGAAAAATACAATCGACATACAGGCTTTTAGGGATGCTTTTATTTTTTGGTGTGAAAGACAGAATGTTTAAGTTTTCTGTCGACACTGGACGAATAATCCTTTCATCATGTCAGCTGATATGGCTGTAGATCCAGGAGGTGAACTTGTTGACCCTGGTGTAGACCCCCGGTAGGCCCGGTCTCCCACAGCCCGCACCCCAGCTGACGATGCCAATGAGGAACCAGCGACCCCCGCCCGGCGCCTGGCAGGACAGAGGACCCCCTGAATCCCCCTAAAACAAAAGGAATGTAGTCGATGAAAAATCCTTCACACCCACTATTAAACAGGTGATTATGGGGGTCTGAGACAGATGGGAGCTCACCCTGCAGGCGTCCCTCTCTCCGGAGGGGACCCCGGCACACAGCATGCGGGGGGACACGGGTCCATAGCTCTTCTTACAGTCAGTCTGGCTCAGGAGGGACACCTCGGCTTTCTGCAGCACTGAGGGCAGCACTCTGTCTGCAGAGGGGGGGGACATGTGGACACAGATAAACACACATTTTGGGGGCTTAAAGAGAAGTTACTTTATACATTTTCATTTATTACAGAGGCAGACACTGTCCAAACTTGTAAGAGTGTGCTGAAGAGTATCCCTGTGATAGAGGGGCTATATAAATAACCTTTGATCTGATTGAAGTCAGTAATCTGTATCCAAAGAGATGCTCACCCTCCTCAGAGCGGTACCCCCAGCCCGTGACGAGGCAGCGGTGGCTGTCAGTGACGGTGTGTGAGGGGGGGGGCAGGCACACCGGCTGCACCAGCGGGCGGAGGGAGGCTGGCCACGGCTTCTTGAGCTGCAGCAGGGCGATGTCGTAGTCGAACGTGTACGCGTTGTAGTACTCGTGCACCACGATCCGCTGGATCTCCGCCGTGTGTTTGGCACCGCCCTGAGTCAGCATGCCGAGGTGGGCTCTCCAGAACCGCGGGTCAGACAGCCTGGGGTCAGAGGTCAATTAAGATTATACTGTGTCTAATTAAACAGGGAAATTGCAATTGTTTGGCAAAACAATCACATTGTATTAAACCTTTTTCTTTGGAGGCAATTTATTAATATTTAGGAATTATTTTCATGAGACATTAAAAACACAGTGGTTTCAAATCTAAAGGTAAGTACCTGAAAGTGTTCAAAAATATAAAATCTGTGGTTGTGACCATGTAACAAAAACAGGAAGTAGTTTATCAGCGGTGAGAGTCACTGACCTCTCCTTGCTGAAGCAGTGTGCAGCTGAGATGAGCCAATCAGAGGAGAGGACAGACGCCCCGCAGTGCAGGTTCCCAGAGAAGTGGAGGCTGACCTGCCACGGCCACTCTCCCTCAGCAGAGTCATCCCCCCCCACGATACGACCTGTCGAGGAGTCCACCTTCTTCACCAGGGAGGGACGACCACAGGCTGAGGAGACATGCACATATCACCAAAGTGTAAACACAAGCGCTGTGTCACTCTATCAGTGTGAGCTGCAATAGGAGTGTGTGTTTTCCAAGTGGACTTGCTGAGTCGTCACCGTGACAGACAGGCCGGCTGCAGCCTTATTAAAAAGTAAAGTTTTTCAAATGTGTAGTATCAAAGACATCTCTGTTCCCATCACCTGGAGACCCCATCATGATAAAATACCCGCTAACAGAGAGAGTCATTACAGCGGGGTCGCCTCGCTGCTGCAGGTCAGCAGGTTTGGAGCGCGCTGCCCAGTGAGTTATAAAATAACAACTTTCCCACGAAGGACATGGCAGAGGACTCGCAGTATAATCACCAAGCATCAACTCTTTCATCCAGAGCCAACGGTTCCGGTAGGACAATATGTTGATGTGGCTTTCTGAGGTTGATTAAACATGAACAGTTCCTTTTAGTGAATAACAGCTTTGTGATGATGGAAAAGGAACTCGGATGTACTTCACAATCAGCAGACCCTTTTAAACTTTGAAATTCAGCATTCATCTTATTTTGACCAAGACACCAAGTTTGCATGCTTCTTTTATTGTACATAAATAAATCTTATGGTGTATACTATTTGTTATCGTTTTTGGATTATTGTTATTATTATTATTATTATTAAATGGAGCAACTAATCTACCCCAGGATAAATACTGTATTTGTATCTGATTGAATCAAGATTTCCACTTCCATTATTCTCCTGCTCCGACCACTCACCGCAGTCCGCCTCGTCGCTGCGGTCCTGACAGTCGTGAACACCGTCACACCTGGCATTCTTCTTCAGGATGCAGGAGCCACTGCTGCACTGATACCTGATCGCGGAGCAGGTCGTTTCTGACAACAGCAGAGAAAACATCGCCATGTCAGTGATCGAATGATGCGAAGGGAACACATAATAATAGCCGAGGTCCATACCCTGAGTGCAGTTCATCTCATCTATTCCATTGGTGCAGTCTATCTCTCCATTGCATACGAACAGAGGATGCAGAGGACTGCTGCCCCCACAGTTCTTCGTAGGCTTTGCTGTGAAGATATGCAACATTTCATATGACTGGTATAATTAGATTGTGTTATTTTAAGGAGCCAGTACAGTAACCTGGTGAACTTACAGCAGAAGGCCTCGTCACTCTCATCCTGGCAGTCGTCCAGGCCGTCACAGCGTCGACTCTTCTCCACACACAGTCCCGTGGAGCACAGGAAGTGGCTCTCTGGACAGGCTGGTGCACACAGGTGGGGAAAGATAAATTAAACAAAAGTTCGTTTCTCAACTCCACACTAAAGTACAGCTTCCATTTCCTACAGCGCCTCCAGGCTGCTTTAATGACTCATGTTTTGGGTCCCGGCTTTGCTTACGTTGGCTGATATTGAAGCTGCTGTGCGACGCTTGGAAAGGCTGAGCAGAGTTACGTGAGCTGCAGCGAAACTCCACCTCTGGGCTGTGGTCAGCGATCCGAAACACCGTGCTGTGTCCCACGTAGCTGCCGCAGAAACTGTGGAGGGAAAGCAACCGAAACTCTCATGTTTGTTGGTATTTGTAAAAAAGGATAAAATTATCTGAAATACATGAGTGTACTTTTTATTTTGAGTTGAGTCCACTCACATGATTTCATTGACCTTCCACCAGCCTTGTTCACAGCCCTTCATGCTCTTTGGGGTCAATACATAGTTCTGAAACTGCAGTGCAACTCCTAAAGCACTGTTCGGGGTCTAGAATCAAATGCAAACACATTTCATAATCATTTTTTTTGGCAGCATTACAAAAATAAGTCATGCATGTGTGTGTGGGCTCTACCTGAAACTTCCAGGAGCAGAAGCACTGGGGGGGCAGGAGGCTGGGGTGGAAGGGGCTGTAGATTTGATCGCTGATGTGAGGCTTTACGTGGGTCTCAATTTGAGACATACACACTGGAAGAGACAGGTTACACTTTCAGCACTGGAGCATCCTAAAGAGGCCTCAAGATCAAGAGAGGCCTCTTTAAAATGTTCAAATGCAATCAGAACATTAAACAATAAGATTAAGAACCACTGGCACGTAAAAATACAAGGTAAATGTGTCTTGCATTCTTCAGTGATGGCCTCAAAGTGTCCTCTGAAGCTCTTGTTGCCATTGGTGATCCTGAAGGACAGCAGCATGACATTGGAGGTAGACACCAGGGAGAAGGAGCTGGACACCGGCTCACACAGCCTGCAACACACACACACACACACACACACACACACACACACACACACACACACACACACACACACACACACACACACACACACACACACACACACACACACACACACACACACACACACACACACACACACACACACACACACACACACACACACACACACACACACACACACACACACACACACAAGTATTTTCATTTTACTTTCTATTTCTACTTACTTTATCAAATCTGATTTTGACACACAAGACTAAGGAAAACCTGTTTAAAATATTATCATTTGGTATAGATTAAAACATCCAATATTACATTTAAGTGACTTAAACAATGAGGGGTTAACAGAAAATGTGAGGATTTTACGCTTTTGATTTAATATATGTTTTGCTTTTTCTGCAAGGAATACTTTTACTCCTAACGCTTTAAGTAGATTTCCCTACTCGTACTTAAATATGTTTACATAAGTACCATTCTCCACGCAGTACTTTAACATGGAATTGAGTATTTTTACAGCTTGGCATTAGTACTTTTACTCAAGTAAAGAACCTGAATACTGATTCCACCTCTGGTGATACATGGAGAGACTCATTGGTCTGATGGAGGCTCCACGCTCACCTGTGCAGAATGCGCCCTCTCATGGGCAGCAGAGCGTCGTACACCGTCAGAGCGTCGCTCACACAGTCGCTGGGCTCGATGAGGAACGAGGTGACGGTGAGGCGGATCAGAGAGCCGGGCACTGAGGTGAGCTTCACATGGCAGTTCACACCCCCCCATGAGGAGAAGACGTTTAAAGGGACGCTCCCTCCAGGGAGGCTGGCATGCAGCTTGTCGACACACTGTGAGCCTGAGGGGAGAAAACACCTTAATGCACTCCTCTAGTTGAACTATGACTGCACCCGGGTTGAGTATCATCACCTACTTGCTCCATTGGATGAGTAATCTGATCGCTGAACGGCTGCAGGAAGACACAATTATTATACACTTTGTTGATACACACTGTTGGGATGTTCATTCAACACACTGACACACCATTAATGAGGATGGAGTCTAAATCCACTGGGAGGCCCAGCAGGTAGCCTACATTGGACCTGTTCTTCATGCTGGTGTGGACTGAGTCCCTAAAGATGGCTCCCACACACTCCTCACACACTGCAGGGCTCTTTAGTCGAGGGACAACAAACACCATCCAGAAATGCACCAGCACGCCGCCCTTGTTGGTGTTACTGGGGTGAGGGAAAACACCTTCTAAGTGTGTGGAACTCCACCTTGAATAGAGGGTGTGCTCATTTTGCTTCACGCTGATGATGACTAACCTACCTGAGGTCTGAAATGACAGCTTGCTTGTAGAGCCGGGCCACCGAAGACATCTTGTACACATTGCTCACCTACGAGACACCAGCAATTAACAGTGAGACTCTCTCAGATCTCATGGTCAGCACTAACCATCCTGTAAATAACAGGATTATGTGATAGGCAGATTGTGAGAAAGCAGGCCTCTGGGCACAGACATGTAAAGATATTTAAACAATATTGTGGTGAGGTTTAATGTCTTTTTTACTATTTGGTTTAACTGTATAGTTCTTTTGGGTTGTTCTGTAAGCATTTTGTGTCTCTTTGCAACTGTTTTGCACGTCATCAAGATTTCTCTAGTTTCTTTGGCCATTCGTAGTGGTGTTGTAACACTTTGTATTTACTTTGGGTTGTTCTGGTATCTTTGCAGCTGTTTTGCATATCTTGTGTTTTTTTGTGTGTCTTCAATGTTTCTCTGTGATCATCTTAGTTGGTAGATATCTTATATATGATATGTTACATGTTGTAGGTAAAGGCCAGAGGTAAAAGCCCCTGTGTCTGTGCCCAATAGGCCCATTCAACAATCCACACATGGTTTACATGGATACATACCACGTGTTGTATTTTGTTAGCCATGGACACAAACTCATTGGACTCTGCCTGGCGGTACTCAGGGATAAACTCAACGTTGGCAACGCGGAACATCCCGGCAAAATACGCTCCACTGTTGCTTTCCCTGCGAACTAAGGACATTTAGTCATTATATGGCAAAGTTTCAATGTGATGTAGTATTATAATTACACAGGGAACATATTGATATATACATTTCTATGGACTTTAAAAGGACCAGTGTGTAGGATTGAGCGGCATCTAGCAGTGAGGTAGATCTCCAGGGAAGAGCCCCCACTCCCTATGTGGAAGTGGTCATTTGAAGCTTATGAAGGTGATGTAACACAAATGAAAAAATGGTTATGAATGAAGTTATAATTTCCTACACACTGGCCCTTTGACTTTCCTAATCCTCTCACTTACAAATGAAGACCCACAGCAGTGACCACATGATCACCACCACCACAAACACCACGGCTGTGATGATGACAGTGAGGTGGGGGATGCTCAGCAGGTGGGCCCACAGCCTCTGGAGACCTTTAGGCTTTCGTCTGGTCTCCCTGTACTTCCTGCAGATCTTCTGCAGAGTGTGGTCCACTGTGGAAACCTCCACGGACACATCTGCGATCTATTGGCGGGAGAGAAGACAACATAATGCAAAGTGGGTTATTGTAGCAGTATATTTGACTTGCCCTTTTGCACTTGTCTCCTCAATCTGTGGGGATAGTAATAGAGGGATGTGGTGAATGATGCAGAAATGATGGGAGAATATCCCGCAAGTGTCTCTTGATACTGTAAATCCCTAAAGTGCTTTAGAGCTTACAGGATACGAAAAGGCAGGAGAGTCTTTTTACAATAAGGGCATGAGGGCATAACCTTGCAGCTACCATTCATCTCTTATCTCTGTACCTTATCCAGGTCAGTTTAGATTACAAAAGGCTGAACAAAAGGCTAATCATTGATTGATTAGTAATCAATCCAGAATTCACAGACATGGGAGTTTAAGATCAGAGCATCCATGTTGATAAAGTTAAACAACACATTAGCTGCTAATCTACAGACGGTGATGTAATGTTGTGTCTACTGGACATGACGCTGCATCACTTTAGCTTGTGAAGAGCAGTAACTCCATCAGATGCAGCATCAGCTCTCATTAAGTTACCCAAAGCACATATATTATTCATTCAGTGTCATCCCATACTGTGCAAGAGGCAATCCATCAGCAGGGTATAGATTCCCACGGGAAAAAGAGAAATGTTTTAATCTATTTCACACATTTAATCAAGCGGCATGACATAAGATGTGAGCTAAAGGTTTTGATCATATCTCCAGGGTTTTATCTGGAGAAGCCGCTATGTTTTCAATTAAAATGTGACAGGAGGATATGAAATATTGCGGTTTAAGTCAAAGTGCCTCTATAGAAGTTACACCACCGTTAAAGATATATTACTCACACTGGCAGCTTCCGGCTGAGATGAATCTTCATCTGTGCTTGTCTTCTCGTTCGCCTCGCCCTCTGTGCCCATGACACAGGCATCCCGTCAAGCCTCTATCATCTAATGCCTGGCTTCCTGCTCTTTACATCCATTCTCTTCTTCTTTGGAACAATAAAGGCCTTGTCAAAACAGCAGCAGACAAAGAAACAGAGAAGAGCAGCACAGTGTTTAGAGGCAGAGTCGACAGGTGTGTGAAACCAGATCCTGCTGGAGAAGCAGGGAGCTCGTCGATAGGAACGTACCTCCTCCCGTCATATGGCTAATGTTTCATTCATTACCTATCCAATTCACATGAAGTCATATTCAACAACCACTAACAACGTCTAACGTGTGTTTGCAGGGTACATGCAGGAATCCTGAAGTCCAATGTAAGACCTTTTACATACATTTTAAAACCTCATCGCCACTTTGAGTTTTAACCGGTTACATTGGCGACACACTTCACCTCACATTGACTATATACAGTATTGATTGACCTTCCTCCTTATCTTCCAACCATTTGGACGCAAACTTGCATTTCCCCATAACGATGTTGAAACAACCTGCGTAAACCTAAACGGACCTTCGCGCGCTATCGAGCAGTGAGCGCGCGATGTCCGGTTCAGATGACGTCAAATCCAACGGGATGCCATAAATAAACTGCACACCTACGCAATGATTACATTCAGGCACACTGTAGAATAAAACCTCTTTGGACAATTTATATACTTATTGAAAACAAGCTACAACATGTAATACCTTGGAAAATGCCGTTTAATACTTTTTAATAGCCTTAATTTTCGCTAAATTGATTGATCAACTTTTAATACTTTAAGACCCCGCGGACACCCTGGGGAGCAAACAGAATTATCTTAAAGTGACATCATTCTCGTTAGGTATGTTTGTACAAGAGTTTTATTTACAGTGTTAACAAGGTAGTGGACTGTGTCAGTTCATTTATCCTCTGGCTGTGCTCAGATTTGACAGACTCGAAGCAAAACAAAAAGGGTCCAGCCTCTGTGAAATAACGTACGACAACGTAAAGGCAAAATATACACTTTGTCATAATTAACAAACAATATCTTTCAGTTGGAATTAATAGGACAAAAAGGGTGGGATTCACTCTTTAACACGGGCAAAATGGAGTCAGTATTTTAATACTCTGGTCAATCCTCTTCCAAGTTGTAGGCACTGAACGCCACGATGCAACAAAAACAAACACAAAAAAGACACAAGAGGCACAAAAAACACAAATCGACATTCACAGAAAAATACAGGAAAAAACAAAGTGTTCTTTGAGTCTTCTGGACGTTGTGATGTCTGAACATGCACAGGGAGGAACAAACAGGGTACAAAGTCTCATTTCTTGAAAAAGGTGTTGCGGGTGATGCTGTACAACAGATGGTAAGGCTTTCGTTTCGGGGGCTCGGCCAATGAGAAGACCTGCTGCTGAGGCACGCTGGTGGGTATGGTGATGTGACGCTGGTGGAGCGGGTGCAGGTTCGGGTGGTGTGTGGGGACGGAGCCAGAGTAACCAATGGCTGAAAAAAAGTAAACAAGTGAAGCAACAAAACATTAGCAATTCAACTTTAAGTGAATTTAAAAAAACATGATACATTTAAATGATGCAAGGCTTTACTTTTGCTCTTCTTCTGTTTGGCTCTTCTGGCATTAACAATGGCCTGTTTTCTTTGCTCTTCACTGATCTCCATTCCTGCAAAGAAACAGATACACAATAATGCCAAAATATTTCCAAACACCCCCCTTCAACCAACAATCTGTTCCCTTTTTATTTGACATTACACCCACAGTGGCCCTTTTGCATCATGAATGAAAGGAATTCCTCAGCACTCACCCATCTCCTGGTCCTCCTTCACTCTGTATCGCTCCTTGGCAAAGGCCTGTAACCACCTCTGCTTGTCCTCGGCCTTCCTGCAGCACAGCACGCACACAAACTCCAGGGTGTTGGCGTTGCGCAGGCGCAGAGCGTTCCTCAGGGTCAGGCCCAGGTCCAGGTCCCTCCCGTCGGCCATGTCCAACACCTCGGTCTGGTCCATATCCAGCCGCCCCCGGTAGTGGAGCAGGTCTCTGCGCAGGACGTCTTTCTTACAGAACACCAGCTGGTGGTCGAACAGGAAGAAGCTGCGCTGCTGCATTTTGCCCTGTCGGACGCCTCGAGTCAGCTCACCAGAGTGGATCAGCTCTGAGCTGCGTTCAAGCACATCAGGCCCCTGCAGCGACACGTTTACATAGACAAAGTCAAAAGATGTATACAATGTATAAAACTGAAATGTATTTAAGGAATAAACCCCTTGAGATGAACCATCTTGTTTTCAAGGGGGTCCTAACATATATAACAAACAGCTAGACAGTACAAATAAATCTAAAACCCCAAAAAATAAATGAGAAAACCAAATCAAGTCACAATACAGCCAACATACAAGACTACAATCACAACACACAAATTAAAGAAACATATTTGGACATAACCGCTATATGGTCACAGAGAGGCCATGAACAAATACATGTTCCCAGCAATAAAATAAAAACAAACGTAGTGTTTTGTGCGTGACACATCATCAATAGCATGTACAGTTAACAGCAAAATAAGAAACATGACTGTAAAAGGGCAAAATGTACTGCTACAATAACCCACTTATATTATTCCAGTCGGAAGGAGCTTTGAACATACATGAGGGTAAAAAGAGTTGACAGAACATATCGGCTAGCAACAAACCTGATTCTGATTTCAAAGGATTGATTTGAATAATGGAGCTAAGGAATGTTTACCACTTTAATCTGGAGAGAAACTCAAAGTATTGATTCTTTGTTGTCTGCAGGATTTCATCAACTTCATCCTGACTATCCTCACACAGAGTTCACACAGGAATGCAAAGTAAGTTTTATCTGACTCTATCTCTTCATTTGAATTCAAAAGGGCTTCTTTTCATTTCATTTTCAGATAAGAATTAAGATGAGATATGGAGTAATGGCTGATAACAAATATAAGGAGCAGCTCAAAATGACTATTTGTGTTTTTTGGGTGTAAATAATCCATTTTTTGTTTGTTTTATTGTCATTCAGACAAAAAATGCAAGTGTTCTGGGTTTCTGCTGGATCAACTGGAACGAGATCGTTTTCATCACAGATCAAGGAATAGAGTTTTACCAGGTAAATCAAAAGCATTTCACTTCATTGAAATTTTTGTTATGTTTGGTTACTGCTTAGTTAATATTTGAATAATCTGTTTTCTTGAATACAGACTATTTTAATTTGCACGATCAGGACGACACAATCATTTGATCTGAAAACACATTCAAGTGAAAGTGTGTGTCTCCTCACCTCCCAGTTTTGAATGGCCACCTGCCAGTGAGCGATGGTGTCCACACTCTCAAGCCGCCTCTTCCTCTCATTGATCAGACTCGCCACGTTCTTCATAGCCTCGTACGCTTTGCTCACTCCGCTGAAGTCACTGCAACACATCAGAGGCACAATAGGCATAAGGTCCACTTCACACACACATAAGACATCTCCATTCAAACTAACACACTGCATCAATCTCAATCAGGACAACCAATGTCAATTATTTATTTAAAAATGTGGACAAATGATGGGTGATGCTTTGCTAGACACACAGCATGTATTAGCAGACTAAACAATGACATTGTGAGTACCTGTGGTCTTTGGGGGTGTACTTCAGCAGTTCTCCCAGCTGCAGGGGGTATTTACAGATCTTCTGGACGGGCGTGAGCAGGAACCCTGCGATGGAAATGTCAATCATCTGCTGGAGGAGCCGACAGGCCTCAAAGAAATGTTTATATTTTCCCGACTTCATGAAGCGGTGCAGCTCAGCACTAGCTGCTGGGTGAGTGTTACAGTAGTCCGAGTAGATAGAGAAGCCCTCGTCCTAAGGACAAAAGAGAAACAATGAATAAAGATTAAGTTCAGGAATATAAACTAGTGATTAATTAAACTAGGGAAGGTTTTGTACCTGCAAGAGAAAGCAAGAGCCTATTTCACTGAGATGCGGTTGGTCTTTGTTGTATTTCTTCTCCAGGTCTTTGAGAAACTGCCTCTGAAACCGGTAGATGTCTTCTATGTTGCTGAAGATGGTCTTCAACTGCAGCTCAGTGAACATGTCTGGGTGTTTACGGCACTGACGGATGTAACCCTGAAATAAAAAAGCATGTTTACTTCACTGACAGAGGGAATCAAAAAAAGTTCAAACACTGGTCGACAGGAGGTGCTAACCCGTGAAGTCAGTCCTGAAATACAAATCTATCTTATGCTTGTATATTACTACAGAGAAGGTGACATTCGTTCAAATGAATGACTGCTAAAGAGCACAAAATTGTGTATTGATTACATAGAAAGAATAAGTATTAGAGCTGGAGCAGCCCTAGATGTAAAATATGGAAACCTGTACCTCACAGATGTCTTTCAGGTGCTTGATGTAGATGCGCTCTGTGTTCATGATTTCCTGAACCACATTGGTTCTCATCTGCTCCTTGTGCTGAGCGCTGTGTGTGTCTCTGGGAGTTGGATCTTCTTGGTCCGCTACGCTCTCCACACTTTCTGCACTCGAGTCCTCCTGGTTCACTCGCACCTGAAACACATCCACCACACACAATGAGCAGCTTTTAAATCACAATGAAGTCCTCAGAGCCAACTTTAACACCACACATGTCAAACAAATATATATATATAATCTTGTGTTCAATTATGTTAACTAAAGATTGCAGTTAAGAAAAATAATTATTACAAAAGAGAAAACAACTACTTTCATAGAAAAAAAATTGACGTCACTATGGTAACAATGTGTGCAAGATTAACCAGCTCTTGTTCAGCCAATTTGATTAAGCTACAAGCAATTACACAGCAGACGGCCATCTGCCAATCAAATAACCTCACCTTGGTAACCACAGCCTGCCTAATTAAGACTCAACTGTCAATCAGTGCTGGTCGCCACAGAAACCAGCTGGACCTCTGAGGTTTGAACCCTAACGCACACACTGTTGTTTGATGTTTGTTTGGAGCTCAGCCAGTTTGCCAAGTCTTTTCTGTGCTTCTGGAGAGCAAACATGCGTTGGACACACGGGTCAGGAAGTCCACTTACCCTCACAAAGCTGGAGGGGAACCAGGCCTCCCTGTCGGCCCCCCTGCCCCACCACCAGTCCTTATCCGAGGCATCCAGGACACGGATAACATCTCCAGCCTTAAAGGCCAGCTCCTGCTCCTCCATGGTCACATGGTCCCAGAGAGCCTCAGCATACACCGTGTGGCCAGAGCTTATCCACTGTAGCACACACACACACAGATAAGATGAAGACACAATTACATGCAGGCTAGGCCCTTGTCTAACATGGGGGATTATGTCTAGACTTAGACACTGCAGCCAAACATCTTGAAAACATTTTTCATAAGGCTCTTCACGCTAGGGCTGTACGATTATGGCAAAAATCATAATCACGATTATTTTGGTCAATAATTGATATCACGAAAACATCAATTTATTGAAAAAAAAAAAAATGTGAACAGTATGTTTTGAACAGTTGGTTACCTTGAACTTTAAGTATAATTCAACTGAAAAACCAATAACAAAAATAACAACAAAAAAAATGACAATCTTTTTTTTTTAAAGAAAAATAATAATCGTTTTATTTAGATGACGTTGTCTTCGTAATCGTTGCAAGCCAAAATCGTAATCAAGATTAAAATACGATTAATTGCAGAGCCCTACATCACGCATACAACAGGATAAATATAGCAGAAGATTTTGATGAGTGACCTCACCTCGTTGAGAACGGAGAGCTCCACCCCTGGCTGGAGGTACGGTGTGAAATCATTGAGTTCATCATAGCTGCCCTCCTCCTCCTCACTCACGCTGTCATCGAGCGTCGCAGAACTCTCAGTCACACCAACTGCAACACACACAGGTTTAATTAAAAACAAACCTCATGGAGCTGAAAACATTCTGATTCAAGTAGTTTAGAAAACAAGCCCCAGATGCACCCCCACACCTGGCTGCACACCAACGTCTTCCTCCAGCACACTTATTGACATTCCCCGCCCCAGCTTTCCCACAGACTGAAATGTCTGATCAACAACAAAAACAGCTCTCACCGCTGAGCACTCTGTGGAGCTTACGCCGTCCAACGCGGTCCAGTCCGATGGGGGTGCTCTGGGAGAAGGTGGAGGGGCGAAACCTTGCAGACACCGCTTTGTAGGGGGGCACCTGGTGGGAGGGGATGGGCGGCCGCGACAGAGGCTGCAGAGGAGACACGGGGAAACATCCAGGGATTCAGGGGGAGCTCACTTTCTCAGGCTTTCACCGATAAACTGATGACTCAACAGGTCACCCCCTTAAACAAAACCTCGAACAATGTTTCGGACTTTCATTTTGTTCTGTGATAACAGTCAGGAGAAAGAGATAACAATAATACTGAGCTAATGGGAGGCATTGAGTCCTTGTCTTTTCGTAAAGCTTGATTAATGTTAATATTTATATTTTTTAAGAATGTGTTAATGTTTTTTTCAAACATAAAAAAAACGGGTGTATGTCTATATTTTTTTATTTAAATAATATATTATAAACAATTCTAAATAATATATATAGTATTAATTATAAAGACTGAAGTCAACCTTGATTCATCAATTTATCCAAACCACATTTCAACATATTCCATTTATAAACAGTGGATGGGATTTTATCAAAATACTTATACGTTTCTATTTGATTTAAACTCTGAAGGCTTACAGCAGGAAGGCGGTCCTTCTCCTCAGCATCAGCAGAGAACATATCCCCAACTCCGATCATTGAGATCGGACGCTGCCTCACGCCTTCTCTGTTCACGCTGCAGCTGTCTGGGATTTCTCCATTTCCACATGCACCGCCACTGCAGTCTTCATGCAACGATGCATTTGTTGTCCTTTCTTCAGCAGACAGTTCTGCCACTTCCTCTGGAATAAAGTGCTTCCTGGAAAGGAGCTGCCCGTAGTCGGAGATGGGCCGAGGTCTCGTGCGTCCGCTCCTTCGTCTGGGCTTGACGGAGGATGTTTCCGTTGAAGGGTCTGTGGGCGTTGTGGGCGACTCTGAGAGACATGCCGAAGAGAGAGGAGAGCTGCTGCTGGTTGGAGATACATCCTCTGTTGGGAGAAATGCTTCTGGGCCTTGTTGGTCTGATGATGCCTAGGGATCAAAAGCAAAAACTCAGTAAGGGCTGTTATTGATTTCCCTCTGTACAATCATCTGCAATGCACAAAATTGTAAAACGTTCAGCTGTGTAGAACATCTGTTAATCAGAAACAGAGCAAAATAGCACCACACGTGATACACTGATAGTCTCCGTGGAGTCTCAAAGCAGAACCGCAAGAAACATTTCCATTGACTTTTATCAGGACTCTCATGAAATCCTTTATTATCATGAGAAAGTATTCCAGTTCACACAGTGATATGCTCCACAACTCAATAAACCACTTTGCTTATCACGTTCAAACAAGAACTGCATCAGAAATCCCCAAATACTCCTCAATTAAATACTATCTCTGTATACTCATTGGTCAAATATTGGCTAATTATTACATGAAAATGATTGTGAAGTTCGTTAGTCAGCGATATCAACCTCACCTCTCGGTCTGGGTCTGGTCCCCGGCATATACACTGGAAAGGCACACAGTGGACGAGCACCATTGTCAAACAAACACAAAGGCCTGTGTCCTCGAGGCCAAGTCCCTACTGTTTTTTTTATATCCCAGTCAAATCCACTTGATTTCTAAAGTCAGCAGTCAGGATTTATCCGTTACATCTTAAAGAGCAATATCCTACTCTCAGACAGAAACATATTTCACTATAAAGTGTTTCTGGCGCTCTTAGCTGTCGAAGGCCCGGCGTCCATAGCGTTGGACTTTGATCCGCCATGCTTCAGCGAAGACGTGAGGCGGGGGCTGTTCTCGCTCATAGCTCCCTCCCCTCCCCTCCCTCCCTCCCGCAGCACTAGGACTATGGAGCCTTTTAGCGCAAGTGCCACTAATCATAAACAAAGCCTAATCATTAACTGTGCTCCTTCTGAGTGCCTGGTGGCACAGAACAGCTGGCTTCGGCATACGACCCAGCTGCGGCAGAAGTCAGTATATCATTCACAACTGACAGGAGAAAGGGACAGCGAAGAAGGACTTATGCCTACGTCATTGTTTATTTGACACCGTAGGGGACTTTGGACACACACAGAGCTTGTTATTTCAGCACATGCGCACAATACTGACGGCACCACGTCTACACGAGAACTTATATTGCCCGATTCAAAGTCATGACATGTTGTGAAATCCTTAGTTTCCTGAGACAGCGGTCAATGCCCTTGAACTGGGAGATTGGCATCCATTGATAATTTCGCTTCTAGACTATAAGGAAGACATTACGTAGATCCTTCCTTCCTCTTTGAAACTTTACAAAGGGCTTGTTATCTGATAGATTTCTGTGTTTCAAATTCAACGATAAAGATGTTGCTGATTAGAGGAAACATTTTGCAGTGAAGATCTTTGAGACTAGGTGGATAAATATAACATCCTTAGCTTTTTCAATGTCGTTTTAAACGATCTGCATCTCCTGTGCTAAGAATCAAGGAGAAAGAGTGGAGGAATATTGCGCAACAAAAACAATACTATCTAAGGTATGTGCCAGATTTGCATCACATCCGACCCCCGTCATGTTTACACCCAGAACTCTCCTTCCTTACCTCATGTGGGAGCATGTTGACTTCAGTCTGTTCTTGTTGTTGGCAAGAGTCCTTCACGCTGACAGGAGATGGATCACATTCTGCTTTAGAACCACTTGTTGTAGTCAGTGATTCATACTGAGCAGAGACACCAGGTGAAGTGTGCTCTGATCCCTCTGGGGGCTCCACAGAAACCTGGCCGATGAGGACCTGGTGCTGCTGCAGGGTCACATCGTATTCAGGCTGCAGAGGGGAGCGTTCAACAGACATGACCCGGGCTCTGACGGGCGAGGGCCGGCGCTGTCGCTCATTTGTCGTCAGGCAAGGCACACGGCGGGAGTAGTCATCGTGAAGACGTGTCAGGGGCGACAAGGGAACTTGAGAGGTGGGGCTGGGGGAGGGACTTCGCTTGCGTCGTACAGTGAGGTCGGTCTTGCTGCCTACTAGCTTTAACATCGGCCCCTTGGTCATTGCAGGGCCCTTCCTGTGGCTGAAGTCCGATGAGGAGACGCTGCCTGACCTCAGGATGTTTTGTGTCCCGTTTGTCGTGCTGCACCCCGGGGCATCCTGAGACGAAGTAGGTCCTGAAGACGGAGCTTTGCGTCTGAACGGTGCCTTAAATACATGAAGGTTATCTGCACTTTTGCTCAGTCTGCTCAGCACTTTCACGTTTGTGTTCTCGTTTGAGTTCTTTGTTTGGACATCGACCTGTGATGTCGGATCTGGGTTCTGGTTTGTGGGTTCATTTGTGCCGTTTCCTGCGAACATCTTACTCCCCGTGTCGAGGATAGAGATACGTCCCGCTCCGTACGCTCTCCGGATACTCCTCGACATTCGCGTGTTGCGCGTGAGTCCGTCTCCTTGATCGCTTTCTTCCTCATCGAAGTCCTCAATATCTGATTCACACTGGCTCACCATGACAAACTTTTGTCCTTCATCATTTCCATTGGAGGCCCTGTATCCCTCTGCAAACTTGAAATCATTTGTTGCATCACCTTGACCAAAGTCATTGCTGTCCACAGCTGCGCCATTGGCCATATCCGGATCCGATGGGTCGTATTCCCCATTTTGGATGACGGCCCCTCTACTCTGTATACCCTGCAGCACAGAGGAGCGGAGCTTTTTGAAGGAGTCCACAACACCCAGACCTGGAAGTCCCGACCAGGGCTGGGTGTTGCTGTCGTTGCTGTGGGTCGAGGTGAGAGGGTCAGAGGTTGGAATCTGAGGGCCCTTCCTCGGGTTGGAAAAAAGCCTCATAATCCTGGTGGAGTAAGGCTTCCCGTCAGGCGGACCTATAACAGGGTTGGACCAGGCGGAGGAGTTGATGCCGTTCAGTCTGTTCTCCTCAGGACCCGCAGTCATCGGCTGTATTTGGGCGCCACACGCCGACAGCAGATACGGGGCTGCAGTCCTGTCAGCATGACTGTGGAACGGGTATATATCGCTGAGGGGCCGGGTGCGGATCAGAGGGTCAGTTTTGGAGCTGTGGAGGCCCGGCAGAGAGTCTTCACTTGTGGACAAGACCCTGTCCTGTTGATCCTCCTGCAAAACCAAACAGAGCCTCAGTTTAGAAATCCTTGCACGTTGCATGATAAAGGAAATCATAATAATAATACTCTTAGAAAGGCCTTTGATTATGCTTAAAGGAATACGAGCATTCTCTATTGTCTGGATACAAAAATGTTTGTGATGTCACGTCTTTTATCAGCTCATATACTCTTCACGGAATCAACAACATTGATTCAGAATGAGTTCACGTTTTGCAAAAGATTAAACCTGAACCAGGCCATTGAACACTGATAGCAACCACACCAAATCCATACAGGGTTGTACAGCTGTTACTTTAGTCAATATTATAGATTATATTTTTGTTTTTAACACAATGGACTTTGACCGGTTAAAGTACAGGTCGGAATTGTAATTGGAAATGCAAAAATGGCATCAGAACGACTGTACAGTACAGTGTGCTCTGTGTCTTTATGTGTGAGAGGAGGAACAGAGAGAATAAAGGAAAGACAGTTAAACAGGAAGACAAATATTCTTCAGTGTGCACAGAGGAGCAGAAAGGCTTTCACTGGGAACACTACATGCATTTGTCCTTGGTGCTGTATTTCAATGTCCAAGGAGAGCCGAGGCCCAGGTCAGGGTAGTGTTGTGCTATGTTCAGCATTAAGTGTGTGTGTGTGTGTGTGTGTGTGTGTGTGTGTGTGTGTGTGTGTGTGTGTGTGTGTGTGTGTGTGTGTGTGTGTGTGTGTGTGTGTGTGTGTGTGTGTGTGTGTGTGTGTGTGTGTGTGTGTGTGTGTGTGTGTGTGTGTGTGTGTGTGTGTGTGTGTGTGTGTGTGTGTGTGTGTGTGTGTGTGTGTGTGTGTGTGTGTGTGTCAAGCTGAGACTTTGAAGTGGGGCTTTGTGAGCGTGACTAAGCAATGAAACTTTCTAATCCATTGTGATTAATGCAATAAATTGCCCAGTTTTCTCTAGAGGGATGAGGGGGGGGGGGGGTTTAGGTGGTGTCAAATCAGTTCAACTCTTTAAAAACAAAGTCAATGTTTGTGTATATATAGCATTCTTACTACTGCTGTTTTTTCACAGGGTACATTTAGCATGTCAGAGTAGTAAAAGCACAGGTGTTACTAATAACAGAGGCTCTGTGCTATTCAAGTGTCCTAATGGGCCATGGCAGAGTGTCAGAGAGTCAGCATGCACAATACCAGGACCCTGAAACTGACACAGCTAAAAGGAATTCAGGCTTCATTTATTTTGTTGTTTCCACACATGATTCACCTGCTGTGTCAAAAGGGCTTAAGAAAAATAGGCACAGTGTCTCTGAAAACAAGGCACACTTCCTCCAGGTTTCTTTTGTTTACTTTAAAGGGGACCTATCATGCAAAATGCACTTTTGTACGTCTTTTAAACATGAATATGTGTCCCCGGTGTTCCAGGGAACTCACCAAGTGTCCGAAAACACAACCCTTTCTATTTTCCTCCATACCCAAATCTCTTAAAAAGGGGCTGCAACGGATCTGATACAGACTGATACAGATTTGAACACTTCTATGACGTCACAGAAGTGGCGCTACGGCTATTGGGCCAACTCCACCAATCAGGAGGAGACAGCCACGGACATTGGCGTTGGAAAGCGCTGGAGACGCTGTAGTACATATGCCAGGCCTGTAGATGGTGCTGTTCTCACAGAATCAGCCCATGTAAAGACAGTGTTAAATTGAGCGAAATGAGGAATGGATAAAATGCATGATCTGTTTGGTATTTTGAAAAATAAAAAGTATAAAAATGCCTTATATAGGTATGGTCCTACACTATATTATTCAAATATAGCATGATAGGTCCACTTTAAACTAATGCTTGCTGTTTGTATGTCTGATGAAGTCATATAACTGTTAATGCATGATAACCGACTCAATATATTGCCACTGTTTTTCATGTATTCCACAAAAGAATGTGTCGACGGTGTTGTCTCACTTGTCTGCTGCGTACACATGCAGGGAATCGTCCCCACGCCACCCGCCTGCTGCGTGTTCAGCAGCAGATGGGCTCTCTGAGTCAAACCCTCTGTGGAATCTGCT
Organism: Notothenia rossii; assembly: GCF_949606895.1. NCBI lineage: Eukaryota > Metazoa > Chordata > Actinopteri > Perciformes > Nototheniidae > Notothenia > Notothenia rossii. The sequence goes on along the minus strand of NC_136911.1, from coordinate 20,261,135 downwards.
GTCACTTCAGCCCGCTCGCTCCATCACACCAAACACTTATGTAAACAGAGCCACCGCTGCCAAGCACCGCTGCTGACAGACAGTAAACAGCCCTCGTGAACAATGCGCTGCTTTCAAAAACTATTCTGAATTGACGTCTTGTACTTTCTCCTCCTCTGCCACTGCAAGATGACGTAGAGCAGCAACTGGAAAAATACTGGATCATTCACTCCATCTATTTCCCAAGAAGAAAGATGGGAGATAAGGAAGGAATTCCTACCTCTTGCTTTTGTTTTGAATTACTCTCGTCGTGCTATCAACCTTTCTTCCCTCCGTGGTATCCTTCAACACCTTCCTGCCTTCCCTCTTCAATTTGACGCCACATGCAAGTTGCTGTCTTCTCTCATACTTGGCAGGTCTGATAGCCAGAACAAACTCAGACTTAAAAGCTTTTGCTTCAACTTCGAAAACCTCTTGAAGAATTTTTTGTTTCTGTGACAATTAACTTCGGCCTTTTAAATTGGCGACGCCTTTTTAAGCCTTAGTGTTTTTCTGGTCTAGACTGAGTGCATGGAAGACAAACTTGTTTCGCTGTTCAAACGACATCCACACCTGACAATTCCCCAGAACATAATCAACGGTATTCAGCACTGCTTTTAGTCAGGGCACTATATGTCCATACTGTCCGTAGCACATTAACAGTACAGGAGTATGCAATTCTGAAAACATCTTTAATTTTGTAAATATACTGTATTTCAAAAGTCAAGATCACATTTGTAGCTCAGGCCTCTTTTCCTTCCCTCAAACATTTCTGAATTAATAGCAAAAAAAAGCATCCACTATATCACGCCAACAGATTTGCATATTGCAACATCTAGACAGATACGACTCACATTAACATCAGGCCCTACTCTCTGTGAATGCAGGTCAGCTTTTCTATGAACTCTCCTCTATCATCTTTGCCTGCGTACCAGGATCACTGCGGCTCTGCTGCTTCCTCCTCCTCGATGGGAGCGGCACTCTGGGGCCCTGGTCCAGAGTTAATTAAGAGTTCAGGGAGGAGCCCCCCCCCCCCAACACAAAAACACATGGCAGCCAGCTGGAGCCAGCTTCAGATTAGACTCCCAGAGATGAGGATGAACAATCACCCCAGATACATAAACATGAAAACAAGGGCTTAAAGAATGCACTCTGAAAAGCACAATTAGTTAGAGCATCCTTTCTCAAAGTGCACGGCCCTTCACGTCCATGTGTGTGCATGTGCACTCAAACACACGCTTAGCTGAGCAGGGAGGAAGGCACTTTAATCATTGACTCCCTTCCTGTTTGCCTAGAAACCCCAGGCCGTTATGTAAGGACTCATAAATTCATATAAGTGACCTGCTACTCTTGGTTAAACCTTTGCAGAGGTAACCTCCCGAAGGCTAGGGTAAAACTCATTAGGCCAAAATGAACTGAAATTAAAATTGAGAAACTACCAGACAGAGCAGATCAAGTTAAAGTTAATTTTGAAACCTGTTCCTTTCTCTGGCTTAGCTCTGAGACAGACACAAACATCCTGCAGCAACTTGGCCATTCCTCTGTGAGCTGTCACTTTACTGGTCTTCTATTTGTCTTAAGAAATAAAAGCTGTGGAAGACATGCCTGTAGGACGTCCTAAAATGCTTAAGGGTTTTAAAGATTGGTTTAATAGCTAAATCTATGTGTATGAAACTAAAGCCCCACTTTTTCTCATTACTATAACAAAGTTCACTTTATTTTGTTTTTTTTGCATTCTTAATATTATCTTTCTAGCTCTGACACTTGTTATCTGTTTCCCAGCAAAGATTAAAAGAGTCAGACAGAAAGCTCTGAAGTACTGAATGAGGGAGCAGTGTGTGGGAGTGTGTACGTGTGTGTGTGTGTGTGTGTGTGTGTGTGTGTGTGTGTGTGTGTGTGTGTACTGCACGATTATTAAAAACGATTATCCATTTAGAAAAAAAATGTGAACAGTATGTTTTTAACAGTTGATTACTCTGAACTTTAACTTTAAGTATAATTCAACTGAAAAACCAATAAAAAAAAAATTCTAAAAAATTAAAAGTAATAATAATAATTAAAAAATAATCGTTTTATTTCGATCACGTTATTTTCGTAATCGTTGCAAGCCATAATCGTAATTGCGATTAAAATTGAGCAGCCCTAGTGTGTGTGTGTGTGTGTGTGTGTGTGTGTGTGTGTGTGTGTGTGTGTGTGTGTGTGTGTGTGTGTGTGTGTGTGTGTGTGTGTGTGTGTGTGTGTGTGTGTGTGTGTGTGTGTGTGTGTGTGTGTGTAGCCTACTCCTCTTCCATCCCAGTAATAATCTGATTAGTGGAGCTTTACCAGTCTGTGTTCAGGACTGGTTTCATCCACACATGATAGCCTGATCAGGGCGACAACTAGGCTATTCAGCTCTGACTGAGAGTGACACCCAGAGCTCGTTAGCAGCCCACCAGGACGGGACTGCACGGAGCCGCACCCCCTGTGTACACTCTGCATTTAGGGGTGAAAATTGAGAGTTAAAGGCTTAAATTAAAACACATATAAGAAACATATTACCTCTTTTGTGGTCACGTGGTTTTGTAATAGATAACATGTGGATTAGGTGAGCACATATGCTACCGGTTTCCGGAGTAAAGTCTCATATTAGTTCATGACCCAGTTCCTCATTTTTTGATCTGGCAGGAAAAGTGAGATTGGGAGACAACACGCCCCTTTCTATAGAGCGTGGGAAGTACAGGTACAGGCTAAACCAGGGAGTGTCTCACACAGGCAGCCACTTACTCACCCGATCTGCTGAGGACTGTCATAGGAACAGACAGGCAGAAATCTAACACCACACAGTGCAAGTCTTACAGAGGACAAAACTCCACTGAGCCTCGTTGTCATCAGTCAACAGTGTAACCTGACAGCAAGGCAACAATTATCAAAAGGCTGATCCATCAACATTTAAACACCATGGAAGCAGAGAGATTCTCAAGATCACAAATCCACTTAAATTACACAAGGAACTGAGATGATCTTAATAACCAGTTCCCATCAATTAGTGAGATTAGAAGTAGTTTATGCTCCAGGTGGAAAAACACTTTTTTTTGATAATGAATGAACACATTATTCCCTTGGCACAAACTTCCTTTACGCCCGACTCCCAGCACCGGAAATAGCTGGTTCAAGTTGACAAACAGACACAAAGCTATATTTTATGCCTCTATTATAGAACGTATCCTGGTGTGCAATTATACTTTAGAAGTTTGGTACTGTTGTACAAAATATAGTCATTATAAATCAGAGGACTGTGACCTATGATTGAGTATTTCACGCTGACTTATCTAGACATCTCAGGTTACCTTTAGTATAAAAGTCCATCTAGGGGGCCATAAAAAGAAGATTATTGATCGTAGTAAACTGTAATGGCTGCAGACTGCTGCTAAAAGTGTAGCCAAGTCGTTAAGAATAAAGCAGAATCTGAAAACAAGGAGCTGAAGGGGATTACACTGAGGAGTTTTCTAAGCGCATAAAGAACTCAGGGCCAAACTGCTTATTTATTTCTGCATTAATTAACTTTCTTAGGCCATAAAGCTCTTTGTAGTAGGTGCCCCCCCCCAACCCCTCCTTCACCAACTCCCTGCAGCCTGCCATCTCCCACATCACTATAACAACCACGGCTGTAATGCACCACAATAACCCCCTCTGGTCCCATTTCAAACAAGAGCTCAAAGGGGGAAATCACCGCAACTGCAAAGTAAACCACAAGTAGTATTAAACATTTAAAGGAATTATAGTCGAAGAATAACTCAGATATTGTACCTAAAGTTAAAGTAGAAGTACCAGAGTGCAGGAATACAAGTAAAAGTCCTGGAATCAAAATGTTAGTCAAGTAAAAAGGATTTGCATCTAAATTGACTTAAGTACTCATTGTGCAGATTGGCTCATTTCAGACTCATATAGCTGAGATGTTTTATAAGTATCGATCATTAAAGCGTTATCAAAGCTGGTAAAGGTGCAGCTAGTTGTAATTACTTTGTATACTGCAGGGTAGCTTGTGAATGTTACTCCAGGTGTAACTAAAGTCTTATTAAAGTTTTGACTATAAGTGATGCTATTAAATACATGTAGTGGAGTAAAAGTACACAATTAAGCTCTGAGTTGTAGTGGAGTAGAAGTACAAAGTGAACAAATAACTCCCACCAAATTGAATTTAAGTACAGTACTCTGGTAAATCTACTTAGTTACTTTACACCACTGCATTTAAAGGAGTTATAGTATCACTAGTTGTGGCTGTTTGTTAGATCAGCAGTCACTACGCAGTAATCAGGTAAGACAACTTTTGCTCACCCTGCTCATAGTCGCTGATGTTGTCCTCCTGACCCTTTTTCCTCACATCAACGGAGCAGCTGTTTTTGTTGTTCAGCCATAGTGAAGTCGTTTCTCTGAGCTCCAAAGGCTTTCTGCCTCGTCCTCTCGCAAAAACATGTCGGTACAAAACACACGACCAGTCCTCTGCTCACTGCTCACCCGGCAACATATTGAGACAAACGGCTGTGACTTCTTGAACACATTGAGCTAGCAACTTAAGCTAACTCTCTGATAAACTTCTCCTTAATTGCGCAAGCTTTTGCCGCGTTTAATTTCGCTTTCCCCGACCGGCAAAACCTGATGCTAGTCATGTAAGTTGACTACATAAATACTGACTCATACTTTTTCTATCGAAGTTGCTCAAGAAAAGCTCATAATATCGCGGTTGAAGGAGGTCTTTCTTGGAGGCTTGAGCATCATTAATGCACTTGTTGCAGTGTTTCTAGGGGGAGGGGCTTAGCGGGGTTACGATGGTCTTAAGTGGTTGACCACATAGTGACCGTTGGGCTGTGAGCCAATCATAAGTAAGTATGTGACACCATGACCGCAAAACCACGCCCACATTGGAACGCTGTTCATTGAAGGAAAAAAAAGGGGAATGTTGTTCCTCACTTCCTGCGGCTCTTTGAGATAAAAAAAGACTGCACTTTCCAGTTGAGTTTTGCACTGTCTTCCTCGTACCATCTCATTGAATCATGCCCAGAATAATTAATGGTATTTCTATTGTGCATGCCCATCCCCAAACACCAGAGCAATGACAACTAAGTGAATGTTGTATTGTTACACAGCAGTATTTAAACACATATCTGTGGTAGTAACTTTTGATACAGACTACAATGACACCTCCATTGCATTTCAAGTTTGTTTGCTTTACTTCACAGGCTGATACTGTCATTTCAGCAGAATTACAGGTTCAAGAACTTATAGGAAAATGTATTGAATTGGTATAACACACAAAATAATCTGATAAAAAAAAAGCAAAATCCTGAAAGTGTAAAGGTCTTGCATTTCAATATGTCCTTACGTAAAAGTATGGTTAAATTACTAGCATGATGTTTTAAAAATGTATCAAAGACAAAAGGTATTTTCTATGCTTAAAATACAATTACCAGCATTCATTAGGAAATGGTGCACAATTTAAGCCCCAAAGATCAGGAACCCAGAGAAGGTGGTGTCATCATCTTCATCAGCAAAGAGCCCATTGTACAGCTCTCCTCCAGCCACCTGCAGCCACACCTTGTCCCCCGCCTCCAGGTGCAGCACAGCGCCCCCTGCTGCCTGGTCCTCACTGTTCTGGTAGGTATCCGTGGTGTGGATGATCTTCGCTCCGTTCTTCACCAGAGCCACCTTCACGTTCCTGGAGTAGACGGTGATGTGGTAGGTGAAGAAATAGGCCCCTGCTGCGGAGCATGTGAATCTTCCTGTTTGCAGATCGTAGTGATTCTGTGCATTGTAGATGATCTTGTCAAACCGAATGGGAGCATTAAATGATGGCAGTTTACTCGTCGCTGTGAGTCCCACGGAGAAAGCGCTTTTAGAGATAACAACTGTGTCGCCCTTCTCACCCAGTTCCCCTTTCTCGCCACGAAGCCCTCTGTCACCTCTATATCCTATACTCCCTTTATGACCTGGGACACCGAGGTCCCCCTTAGGCCCTGACTTGCCTGGGGGGCCCAATGGTCCCAGAATGCCTCTGTCACCTCGAAGGCCGATTTCCCCCCTGGGACCCTCTGGTCCAATAGGCCCAACCTCGCCTTTAGGCCCTTGAGGTCCGGGCAGCCCGAGCTCTCCCTTATTTCCTTTCAGGCCAATGGGCCCTTGGACCCCTTGAGGCCCCATTTTCCCAGGAGGCCCCCGTTCTCCATTGTCTCCCCTTTTTCCTTTGACCCCTGATGGGCCAACTGCACCTGTAAATGACAAGCAGACATTGTCCTTTTATGCTCACTGTTCACTGTTGAGTAAAGCCACATAAGAGAAACCTATATAAGCATAAATGGTGTTAAAGTAGGTGAAATGTATACAGCAGGTACATTTAAATTATTTCAAAACGGGACACTTTACAAACTTTCCAGTGTAGTTTTATGAAAATACATACCGAGTTCCCCTTTGTCTCCCTTGTGTCCATCAGTACCTGCTGCTCCCATACGGCCAACTTGTCCTTTTAGTGGGTGATTCGTAAATATTTATTGTTATAGATTGTAAAGATGAAGCTTAAGACATTTTAAAATGTGCATAATAGTGAAGTTGTAAAGCAGGATTCTTCTCTTTTAAACTTACCTGGATCACCTTTGTCACCTCTGAGTCCATCTCGGCCGTCTCTGCCAGGTGTGCCATTGTGTCCGGGGTCCCCAGGTATCCCAGGGTGCCCGAAAACACAGCCTTTATTTTGAGTTTCCTCCTGTGTAACACACCTGGCTGCCAGTAGAAGAAGCAACAGAGTGACTCTAAATCCCAGCTGCAACATTGTACCTAATGCACCTGTCTTAAAAAAAGCTAATATCCAACGATGCAAAGTCTTTGGACAGGAGTTAAAGCCAGTTCATAGCTAGCCCTATATCCACATATCTTCAAACTCAGGAGGAAAACAGCAGAACAACAGACAGCGAAGACACCAACTAAAGAAAACAAAAGCTGGACAGGAACTTTGGACCACAGTGACCTCTGTCCCCAGTGCCATCTCATTGGTCAGGCTGTGTTTGTGGCTTACTTATTGTGTCTGTCAGTAACATATCCCTTTCAGATGCTTCTCTAGTGTAGTTGAGGCTAATAATAAGCACACAGTGTATGTCAGGGCCACACATGCAGAAGGCCACATACTTTTACATGGACAGCATTCGGTACAGTGAGCACACAGGATATCAAGCACAGAGGATGACATCTCTGGCTTTGAATTGAGCAATAATAAGACATTACGAATGGACGCCATTATATTAGCAGACATTTTTATCCTGATTTAAAGAGCAGCATTGGGATAACTCACTAGATTATAAAATGTTAATTCATGCTTGCTTCGTCTCATATGTGCTTTCTCAAATGTCAACAGTCAGAAACAATTGTCCACATAAACTGGATCAGTGGCATACAAAAATGACCTTTTGTGGTTCAGAGCCTAATGCCTTGGACAAAGGTTTATCTTAATGACAGTGCCATTTAGATGGTATCTAGATGAATGGTAACCATAGAGCAGACATAAGGTCAAAGAGTTTTTGTAAGATGGTGAAAGCATCATTGAAAACTACAACCAAAGAACATTACAGTATAGGCTTGAAGAGTTACTTCATGGCAGTTCTGGTGGCTTTCTTTGCTACACCCTCCACAAATGCATATCAACTATCTAGCAGCATTATTGGTACAGCAAGGGCTTAAATAACTTACTTAGGGCCACTCACAGTGCATACCTTTCTGGACTATCTGGTAGAAGTATGCTCAACCTAATCATTATGTCATCCTGCTGCCCCTTTATTAGATTGTGTACGTTGGAGAGAGACAGCAGGGAGGGACACAAGGGAGTAGCTGTAACATTAAACCAAGATAAGAGAAAAACCCCACTGAGAATGCAGAAAACACCCCCGACTCCCCAGTTATCAACATACCCAGCTTGTGTGTTTCACAGACTGACACACATATATGTTCACATCCTTTATTTTCTTCTTCAATAATCCTTCTCACAAGCCTCCAGGTATAAATATATTTAAAAATATAAACATGACAACACATAAAAGTGCACGTTCAAGCAATGTCTTTACCTGGCACCAGAAATGGGGTCTTTCACACGTGTTGGCTGCTGCACATTGACTTAAAGATGTGATCCAAAGAACAAATAACATGGGCATGGCTCAGAATGAAGGGAACTCATTTCTAAGTACCAGGACTCAGTCTCTGTAGTCCCGTAACCAGGCACAACGTGAGGTTGATTTGGTTACAGAGGATACTGCAACAAGTCTTCAAGACAAGATAGCAGAGACGTCGTCATTCATTGAGTTCCATTAGGTTTAAGGCTAAACAATTACACAGTAAAACATCATTTTATAACAATGATAAATAAATACACAAATGGAAATAAATAGCATACAGCATGCCTTAACAGTGGCTTACAGTATTTCAGATGTTTATAACACTGATGGTTTGTATAGAGATTCTAATACTAAATTATCGATGAGACTAAATTGATGACTTTAAGGTTCCTCGTTAGGTAATCATTTGGACAGTAGACAACGAGCATGTGGCACAAGCGAGGGGACTTTTAAGATCTACAGCATTTGACATCATTGTTTACAAGATAAAACGTTTGGGAAAGCAGCAATTCCAGGGAGATTGAGGTTGACATGGCAGGTGCTACAGAAGAAATGGAGGTTTCGGGGCTACAGCGTTTGTGGTATTAGTAGAAAAACAAGGTCTGGAAGCAGGGGTTAGTAAGGGGTCTACATGATCTGACGGTGCTGGCCGTAGCCCGTCATCCCGGCCTGGGAAGCCCCGCGATTACTGCCCATCTGCAGGCCGATCAAACCCTGACCCTGGCGGAGCTGCTCCTGGCTGAACTCCCGACGATACCCCTGGGCTTTCCTATACAACAGTAACAAATACAGAATGAGGCGAATGAAGCATCACAAGCATGCAAGGGAAACATTTTGAATTTCCTCTGTTTCTCTTTACCTGTTGAACCAGTCTCGGTCACCTCTGTAATGCCCGTCGTCCTTAGTGAGAGCCACGCTACCAAGAGCCATGAGAGTTCTTTGCACGGCTGCCATGTCCTTTCCTACAGCCAGAACAAAATGATCCTTCTGTCATGACGTGTATTGCAAACTGATTATCATCGGGGAAAAATATATATGACGCCAGCGGGAGATGGAATGTAAGTAATCGGAGTTCAAATCACCTTCCCAGAGGTCCACCGTCTGGAATATGTCAGTGGTCGAGACTCCATACGCTTCAGCCGCCTGCAGGAACTGAGAGATCTTCTCCATTTGTTTGAAGGCCATCTGTGTCTCTAGGATCTTCTTGATAGGCTCCTTTCCCCTCGGATACAGGCTGTTGATAAGCCTACAGAGGATCTGGAAAATAACATTGAATTAAATTCACTAAATTAAGGGTTTTAGTTCACTCACATGGTCGTATTTGGCATGTTTAAACGCCATAAATCATATTTTTGTTAGGATTTGGCTGTTGTCCTTGCCTCAAGAGACGCAGAACGTGCATTTAGTTATGAAAGCATTTCAAATTGGGAGTCATTTTCATGTTTTGTGGCTGCGTTGCGTAATTGTCTGTTGAGTAACTTGCTGGTGCGGAAATTGATGTCTCTGCCTTTCTCCTCTGAACATTAGTCAGCTGGAGTGTAAAGTGAGAAGATACTGCAGCATCGTGGAGGGTGCATTTTATAATTGGTTGTTGATTAAGTTTCTAAGTAGGGAATCTGGGGAGCTTTTCACAGAATGACTCAATGTACAAAACCCTACATTTGCAAAGCAAGCACCAAAACAATTCAAACATTAAAAATAATTGTTTTTACCATAATGGCCTATTCTTCCAGGTACCAAATATAACATATCAATAAATGCAGATGAATGTTATTAACTGAGTCCATAAAGAACTGGAAGCATAAAGCCGGTTGCTAGCCTTGTTTGACTCCATGGGCTTTTCAAATCTGACAGACCACTACTATATTGTATCTTAAATAATTGAATGGCAAACTATTTTAAGCAGTGGTACTGCAGCCACTCACTGTTCCATCCATCAGCCACTTCTGGAAGTTCTCCCTGCTGGGCTGCGGCCTCTCCATGTTTCCTCCGCACTGAGCCACGATCCAGTCCACCAGCCGCTGCTCCAGATCCACGTCGTACTTCTGCTCGATCTTCGCCTGCACCTCTCGGCTCAGGCCGTAGCTCGGCCCTCTGTTCGCCATGGCAGCTCTATAGTGTGCAGTGTGTAGTGTAAAGTGGCCCTGAGGAGAAAGGTACACATAAAGGTGAAAAGTGAAATATAAAAAAACATCATATGGTTCCTATAATGAACTTTTGTAGTATATTGGTGAGTTTTTTGGTGTCTGCTTGAGTCCTTTTGTTTTCAGAGAGTTGACATGTTGTCTCTTTACTCAAATAAATACATCTAAAGCTCATAGCAACTCAACTGCAACAATTCTGACAAAAACATCATTATGCTGATCCTATAGTAAGCATTTTGGAGTGTAATAGGGGGTATTAGTGACTACTTTGTACCCTGTTATGAATAGAATTGTGAGATAAAGAATTCTTAGTTAACATTTTTATTTGTTTACTAAAATAAAAATCTATTAGGGCATTACCATTAACCTTCTTAATGTTTGTAAAAAAGGTAGGCCTACATATATACTATTTCTACATTAAAAAACCTAATTACAGGCTACTGTTCTTTTTAAATATAAGTTGTAGTATGTAAATGAATACTTTGTTGTGTATTAAATAGCTACAATTCTTATTGAAAATAGTTATTTCTTTACTACAATGAAAATAGCATTAGAGCATTATACTAAACTATGTTTTGTTTTTTTATTTAGGTTATATAGTCTCTCTCTCTACAGCTTGGCAGTCCACCCACCCTGAAGTAACAAGTACATATAATAGGCAAATAGCAAGACTGCAAAACTGTTCTCATAAAAAAGCATCATTATAGGCTAGCGTCTTTTAAATACCTCCTGTAGTATGTTAGTTTTATATCCACTTTGTTGTTGCACTATAGCATCTAAAGCATCAGAGCATTTAACCATCTTAGTGTAACACATTATCCAGGTTTTATAGTCTCTCCTCCCCAGCCCAGCATGCGCATCTCTGGAGGAAGGGTGTGGTCCATGGCTGCTGTCCCGGACAGGGACATGCCCTCTCATTGCTATGGTAACAATCAAGCCAGTTTCCGGCACGCTGTGTGCAATGATGCTCTGCATGAGGTGAAGTATGACCTCCATGCAGACACACGATGAGAATGAAATATCCTAAATGTATTTTCAGAAAGTTTGCCCTCTTCCAAAACACGCATTCATACATGCGTATAGCAGATCTATATTTAGCCTGCAATACAGTTTAATTAAATTACGTCAGCTCCTGCTTGCCGCATTTAAAGGTTTCATTTTTGACTTTGACTAATGTCTTCAATGCATCTGTTGTTGGACGCGAGTTACATTCAGTAAACTCAAAGGAAATCCCGACATCAAGTTGCTGCGCATTATAAAAACATGCTAAAGGTAACTGCGTAAAGCTCACATACTAACTGCGACACTGAATCAGATGATTAAACAAATATAACCACAATGTCATGCACTGAAAGCTGGTTCATTGAATAGAGGCTGCACTTACTGGAGAGGGTGTCCGGTCAGTGTGTCAGATCCGCTGAGCTGTGCAGACTGAGGATGCTGAGCCTGAGCATCCATGCAGCAGAAACGGGATCCTGTCCGGGGGGGGCGGTCACTCTTTATATACGAGGAGGGGTCCCTGGAGACTCCCAACACACAATGCGACGTGACACCGCTTCCGGACACTGGTCACTCACTCACTCACTGTATAGTGCACTCTGGGCAGCATTAAGTGCAAATTGGTCAAGCATCAACCCACTGTATATACCATTAAAAAATCCTTCATAACTGGGAGACGTGTAAAGTCACTATGTTTAGTAGTCCTTTACTTGAGTATTTTAAGTTGTTGCTACTTTGTACTTCTACCCTACAACAATTCAGAGGTTAATGGTGTACTTTTTACTACTACATGTATTCATGTTCTGTTGATTGTTTTGTTTTTTATATATTATTACCTAGTACTTTTTACTAATATTACTTAGTTGTGTACCCCTTTTATCTAGGCCCTTTTTGTATCTGTTTTATATGTCACACTGTGGGACTGCGAGAAACGGTATTTCCAATTTGTTTACAATGTATAACACGTAAAACATGTAGAATTATTGTCAATAAAGCTGACTTTGACTTGACTTAATACCTACTTTGCAGATTTGGATTAATGATATGAAATATTATCAACACCTATATAGTTCCACCTGGTGTAAATCCACAAGCTACCCTGCAGTACACAGTCATTCAAACTAGCTGCACCGTTACCAGCTTTGAGAACACTTTAATGATCAATCATTATAAAACATATCATATGTATTATTCTGAATCTGCACAATGACTACTTTTACTTTTAGTACTTTATTTTCATGCTAATACTTCTGTACTTTTACTTAAGTAACATTTGCAATACAGGACTTTTACTTGAAACAGAGCATTCCTAAACTGTGGTATTCTACTTGAACTTAAGTACAAGACACATCTTCCACCTCTGATAACTGGTTAACAAAGTGTTGTTAGAATAGCCGCTTTAACCGGTTAGTCTTCCTCCTGACCTATTGTTTGTTTGGCTGCAGCAAACACTAAGGTTGTTACAGCATCTGTCTCCTAGTTGTGTAATGTGAGCTAGTTCCTTCTACTTAAGTTTGTTTGTGCTTGATAAGTGTTTGGGGGTAATATGTAAGTATGTATTATCTTAGTTGACTACACAACAAAAACCCTACTTACAGAGCACTTCCTGGTTATATCTATGGTGCAAAAATATGCTTTCTGTAAAACTCAAAGCAAAATGAGCCTATAGGTAAACATCGCTCTAGAAGCTTCTCTTGCGTTATAACTGCCGGGCTTTATGCTCTCATAAATAGACGTTTGATTTTAGCTTTGACACAGAAAAATGAGTGACTACACAGCTCACCCACGAGTTAAAGGTCAGCGCTGCAGTGAAGTGGCCCCGGGAGTTAAGTGGTTGGTTGCGCCCCATTGAGCATAGTGCTTGTTGCCAATTACATGTTAATAATCAACAGTCCAGTGGCTCCATTCAGCTCTCCGTGGCTAAAGGCCAGCAGGTACAGGGAGTCATGTAACAGACTGTTCTGCTAAATAAAATACACACTGCAGAAAACAACCCTTGATGATTTTGACTCGCTGTACAGTACCGGGATTTATTATGTGCTAATAAACTTAGCAAATTCTATTTTTGTGCAGTGTTTACTCCGTATATAAAAGACATGTGCTTATTTTTTACATATTTCTTAATCATGATGTTTTGACGTCTGAGTTTGACACTTTTTAGAGTACACTACTTAAAGGTTTCTGGAATCCACATCTCAATGAATAAAACGTTACTATAATATAATATCATTGCATTTCAATATCAACAGCAGTTGTTTGCCAACTGATTATGACGTGTTGGTTGTGGTAACAGACTGAGACCTGTGTGCAGTGGTTTTATTGGCCAAACGGGTGGAAAGTGATTAAAAAAGGCACAGGACAACTATGAATCAAAGTCAAGAGGGAGGGGAGGGGGGGGGGGGGGGGGGGGGAACAGTCAAACAGTAAGATCGGCAGCATCGGGACGCAGCAACTGATGCCTCTAACCAAGGCCAACACAACACACTCCATATAATAACCTGGAACACATACATATGCAACCTGAAGATATAAGGGAACCGCTTACAGGGAGGCTGCTGATAATAACGGCATGTTGAAATGACACATGAAGTGCGGGAAGAGGGATAAAAGGTCATATTTGGCGGGAAAAAAACATGCCATTGTTTGGTAAACTACTCGAGGGTTGACTTCCCAGCATTCAGTCCTTCTTTCCTCATCTGAGCAACCTCTCAAGCTCACCCCCCCCCCTTCCTCAGACCAGAGTGGTCAGCTTGTCTATGAGGTCATCGATGGTGTAGACCATGAGCTTGATGTCGTCCCTCTCGGACATGCGGTGCTGGCCTTGTCGCCGCAGGATGACATCGACATCGGCGCTGAGGATGCGTTCGGCCACCTGCATGGAGATGTGCCAGGGCACGTCCTCGTCCTTCAGTCCGTGGATGAGCCGCACAGGACAGGTGATGGGGATGGGACTCTGGAGAACACAGTGATTTTCTGCCTCTTTCAGAAAGTCCATGTTAAAGTCGTACAAACCCTCCTCCGGATGCTTGGTGGGCAGAGTCCACGCCCCCTTCTCCTCAAACACCTTGCGTGCCTGCGCAGTCAAACAAAATCCAACTCAGGAAAACATTTAGATTTTCAAACAGAACATGATAAATGTGATGTTATCTGATCCCTACCTCCAGAGAAAGAGAGTTGTACACTGTGACGATGTGGTCGGCGGCAGTGGAGATGCCCACCAGAGCTGCAGTCTTCTCCGGTCTTGCAATGGCCGCCAGCAGCATCAACCAACCCCCTAAACTGGAGCCCACCATTATCTACAAGAAAGCAAAAACAGTCAATTAATTGGTAACACTCCATCAGTAGATTTGTGCAGGTAATCTCTGCAGTGGAAGACTAATGATACAACAATTGTTGCTACACAGCGCCATCTTCTGGAGGCATAGTGGAACATACAGTGTATACTAGAGAAAGAGGATGTAATCATTTGTAATAGTGCCAATTCTATTATTGATTTTGCTGTCTGTATGGTTAATTGGTTCTGTAACAAAACTCCTTTTTGTAATTTGTTAAGTGCAGGAGGAGATTTGTAATATAGGAAATTCAATTACAAAATACTACATTTTGCATATACTCAAAGTGTTCTTATTGCTACTTCAGTTAGATGGTTGAACCTTAATGTGCAGCATAGCACACGAGCAGAGTTTGGTACTAATGTTTGGTTTGCAAATGTGAAGTTTCTCTGTGCTCAACCTAAAGTGGCTAAAGGTAATATTTTGAATTTAGATTATGAAGTATATGTTGATTGCACAATGTCATGGCTGTACAATAATGAGCCTCTGGTTTCAATTGGTTCCCTGTTGGCCTCACGTTAACTATTCTTTCACAATAAAAGCCTTAGACATACAGCTGTGGAAAAAATGAAGAGACCGCTCCAAATTGTTCTTAAATCTCAATCTCTACATGTATGGCAGCCATTACATTCCCGTGTCTGTTGAATTCCAACACAGAGAAATGTCGTCAGTAGTTTTTCAAATAAAATATAAAAATGTACATTTTACTCAAACACATACCTATAAATAATAGAACCAGAGTATCTGATAATTTTGTATTGGTCTCCAGACTGTATTTAGAGCTGTATATAGAGCTTCACTGATACCTAGATATTAGCCTAATATGTACCGTTTAATGCATGAATATTGAACAACCCTTACTGAGTAAAATCAATGTTTTCCAAGTCCTATATTTTGCCCAATCTTGGTAAATTATATCACATGTTTCATATAAAAAGCTAGAACAGTGCTTATTCCTGAAAGCCTGTATCCGGACATTAAACCTGTTCTAAATGCGAACAGACTCTTATATAACTTCCTGTATTAGGCTGCTACCCCCAGTTCGTGCGAGCGGCCATGACCAGAGGAGATATTTACCTGTGGCCCCTCTACTAACTCATCCAACACGTAGAGGACATCTTTTTTCCAGGTACCGATGGTTCCTTCTGATAGCACCCCCTCCGAGGCCCCATGTCCTGTGTAGTCAAACCTGGGAAACATAAATAGAGCAGACCATGGTCACGGGTATCAGAGGCTAAAACATAAGCAAGCCGTGACAGATCAGGGAAAGGTTACTTTTCTTTTAGACATTATGAGTGCAGTAAATCAGCTATATACTGCAGTAAACATAGGATGAGGCTGTTAAGTAGTCAGTGTGATGAAGACATGTCGTATATCTAATCACCTCAGGAATAGAGGCTCAGGAGGATAAGGAGAGGTGTGTAATGGTATTTTTAAATATGTTAATTAAGTGAAGGAGTCATTTCAAATTGAGAAAACTAAACATACGTTTTGGAGCAGATACACATTTCCAGTTGTTTCATCGTTTGAATGCACTCCTATAGGAACTAGATGAAACACATCACTGCTTGTTATAACTCTGTTACATTTAAAAGGCATTTGGCACACAACATAGTGCAAGCAAACCCCTCTCTTCATAACCAAATCCGCAGAGAATGATTTGATATATACTCTTGTGTTGAGGCATCATGCTCCTTGTAATTATTATTTACTTTGTCAACTTTTCTGCCGTTTCTTTGTCTCATAACGCCACTAAATGTATGGTATCTTAATGATATAGTGAGCATGTATTTTCTCACAGAAAACTACATTTTGTTCCTATTAATACACCTCGGGTGTGTGGTGAATGTATGCATCTTCTCCACCTCATGTATGTTATAGCTTAGCTCCGTATATCTATAATGAGTAAAATAATAAACTACACAAAATACTACAATATACAACATGAATCAAGTATGATTGCTGAGAAGAAAAGTTGGATTGTTTTGTAGGTTTTTACACATACGATATCCACAACCAACACTGTATGTATACGGTATGTCTGTTTGAACGGATCAATGTTGTACTTTACTGTATGTGTTTTTGAGGACTTACCTAAGGTATGAGTGGCCTAGTGAATTACAAAACTCCTCCAGTGCCTCGGCTTTCTGCCCATTCATGTTGGATCCATATCCCGGGAGGAAGACCACCCCGGGGCTCTTCCCCTTCACCCTCCTGTAGGCCAGCTTGGGAAGGTCTGGTCGGGAGGCATACTGGACTGTGGACTTGTGTCTCCGGGCCCCTGGTGGGCACAGAGCAGAGGATTATTGCTATGGAAAAACATCTTATGTAAATGTTGCACATTAGCCAAGTAGCTAAATTAGAAATACAACTTTGCTGAACACATTGTAACACCCACAGTGGTGTAAAGTAACTAAGTACATTTACTAAAGTACTGTACTGAAGTGCAATATTGAGATACTTGTACTTTACTTGAGTATTTCAATGTTATGCAAATGTCTACTTCTACTCCACTACAGTTCAGAGTTAAATGGTGTACTTTTACTCCACTACATATGTGAAATATAATCAACTCTTAAATCAGATACATACATACAAAGTCATTAAAAACTAGCTGCACCATTACCAGCTTTCATAACACTTTAATGATCAATAATTATAAAACATATCATATATTAGTCTGAAATGAGCCTTTTTTCGTATGCTGGACTTTTACTTGTAAAAGAGTATTCCTACACTCTGGTACTTTTACTAAAGTACAAGATCTGAGTACTTCTGCACACCCCATTTTATAAGATAAGGCTTCTTCTGACGCTAACTTGAAACCCGCACATGGATAATAGAAAAACAGCGTGGTCATTCTTTTCATGTCGACCACCAAGGACACCAAGAATGCGGGTAGATATTCAACCAATTCACCAATGAATGTAAAAATATGTTACAAATACAACTTACATCAAAGGACATGTTGCAAAAACAATCGCAAGCGCTAAATCAGCACCGTTTACATGTCCTACATTTTTAAGACGACGCAGTCTGTGTGAGCCACACCCCCTCGTCTTCGTTTAAATGCCCTTATATATAATTTAAACGTTGTGAAATTAATTGTGCCTAAAGTGGAGATTTGAACAGACCTTCGAGACGCTGTGAGGACAAAGCAGCAGGGCCTCCATTACTTAAAATCTGTGAAAGTCCTCTGCGGCAGGACCTCAGCGCGACGGCTGCCATACTGCTCCGCGACCCACTGGGGAAATATCGCGAGACTAGAGCTAGTGACTCTCGTTTACTCGCGTAGCACAACAGTTGTAGTCCATTACATCAGAGTTCGGTAATTACAAAAATAGTATCAAAAGAAAAAGTAATTATTTCATAATAAATGGTCCCCGTCAATGTTATTTTTATAGGTTTGATATTTTTTGAATTATATAATTTTGAGTTCAATATATTTATTTTACTTAGTTATTCTTTAATAGTCTGTTTTATATTTGCAATTTGAGAGACAGTGATCAAGTATTTGTTCACATCCTTCACTTATTCAACAGTAGAAATACTGCACTGTAGACATCTGTTACAGAAGTCTTGCATTCAAAATGGCTCCTGTGAGTTTGTATTGAGGCCTATGTGATATTATTAGATAAGTAATTATGATGCATTCATGTATAAGGGTAATATTTGTTGCAGTTTTACTTCGTGGAAGTGGGGCTAATTTGTCCAGGGGTAATTTAAAAAATCTTGTTGTAAAATAATAATAGGTTTTGATAATCAAATAAAAAAATCTTCAATATTTTTCTTTAAAATTAAGGGGAATATAAGTAAACAGCAGCAGAAAAAAAAAAACTGAAGTACATTTTTTCATGCATCATATTTTGTAGCCTATTTATTTAGCTTTATTCCCATCGGGATTCAGGAGTCCATGCATTAGTGGCATGTAGCCTAGTGGCTGAGTTAAGAGAGGATCCCCACTACAGGGGTGACTATTTTTATAGGATAATACAAAATATAAAATATAATGTAGGCCTAGTTGCAGCAGGGAACTTGTTGTCTGTGACTGTCATGTGAAGTGTAAGTGTGTAACATGACTCAGAGCGTCACAGGCGGAAGGTCACGGAGCAGCAGAACGGAACGGAAGCGGGAGTAAAAAGCCTATCCGCCATTGTGGAAAATGGTAAGACACTAGGCAGTTTCAGATTGACTGCTAAACCCCGATCTCTGGCAGGATCGCACCTTATAACCTGACGCTTTACCCCACACAGACCCAGCAGAGTCGCCGATTGTAAGAAGCAGACGCGCCGGAGGAAAACGGAACATTGTAGCCGCGAGAGAGTGATTGGACAGCCGGAGAGACGAGCCAGGAAAGCACCGAAGTGCAGAGAGAGGCAGGGGGGAAGAAGCCGTGGACAGTCTCACACACAGCTATCAGTTTCGGTTCCTGGAGGATGTCTGCGACCACAGTCGATCAGGTTGGTGTATTGACACCCTAAAACGGCTACAAAATAGCCGTGCGGGGGAATGAAACTTTGCGCACAGTTTGATCTGATTTGGCACGCCGGATCAAACAGGCTGCAAAGTCTTTGATATGTGGTGGCTATTAGCTGTAATGTAGGCCGACTGTATTGCCAACCAACTCTAGCTGTAACCGGTTGCCAATGCGGCACCGTTTAGTTCCTGGATGTCACACAGCGTTTGATATCCGGTCAATAAACGCGAAGCAACCTGTAAATGTGCAGCTGAAGGGTTTTAGCCCGAGGAGAAGACAATCCAATGTATTTCTGCATGTAGGAAACAGCCTGTTATCTGTGTGTGCTTCTTGTTTCCTGTCGTGATCTGATCTCTTTTTCCTGTGCTGCCCATTATTTCAGAGACCCAAAGGACAAGGAAATAAAGGTAAGGCTTTTAACACGGGTGGTAAAATGGTGCACGAGCCCTCATTTATAAATGCTACTTCATAGGGCGACTGTTTTCATGGAAATTAGCTAACATGCTATCTGCATACTGAGTGATTCTGCTTTGGAAATGTAGCCTAAACTGCAGCTGATGTATGTTAGCAGTGATCCCTAATTCTGCATTTATTTTGATGTTACACAACACTGAGATCTTGTCTTATTTTGGATTATACAAGCATAATTAATTGACATCTTGAAATACCTCTGACTCACATGCAGCACACATATGATGAATTACCATCCTCTTTTTCCATCCTTAGTGCAAAACGGATCAATGCATCAAAAGGATGGAGTCAACGATGATGACTTTGAGCCTTATCTAGGCGGCCAGACAAATCAGGTAATGTCCTAAAATAAACCTTTATATGATCTATACATACCATACATCTGTCACTAGTAGGTGGCCAGAATATAACCTATATTTTATGTCACTTTATACTATACCTAGAATATATTATTGACGAATTAGCTGCACATTTCAGCCATCACACACATTAAAAAGAACTCCATTCCCTTTTAGATTTTCTTGTGTGTCTCTAGAGATTAAAAATGTTTCTATACCTTAAAGGTGGGGTAGGTAAGTTTTGAGAAACCGGCTCGAGATACACTTTTTTTTATATTCCATGGAATGCTCTTAACAGCCTTAAAGTGCTTTGACAAAAAATCCATTCAAAAATGTCATCTGTGGAAACCGTAGTGCTGTGAAAAGCACGACCAGTCATCTGAGCCGGTCCGGCTAAAGTAACTGGATGGCCTACCTTCCTGTCAGCCTTCCATCTGTGCACAAATTTATCTCGTGCCCTCATTGGTCATGTGCGCATTCGTGTGTGTTGGAGGAGAGGCTCTGTGAGGAAGTGGCAGATTTTTTTCCGGCTGTGTATTTTCAAATTCTAGCACACTCGAGCTGGTTTCTCCAAAATTACCTACCCCACCTTTAACTCACAATCCATATTTACTGTGCATAGCATGTCATCATGTTTAATTACTAGATGATTTTATTGTTTTTCTCTCGTCATGTTTAGTACATTACCTGCCTGTCTCCCTATCCCTCACAGAATAACAGCTACCAACCAATGTCTGACCCCTACATGCCCAGCTACTATGCTCCATCCATTGGTTTCCCTTACTCTCTGGGAGAGGCCGCCTGGTCCACAGCAGGAGACCCCCCTATGCCCTACCTGACCACCTATGGACAGATGAGCAATGGCGAGCCTCACTTCCTCCCTGACGGTGTGTTTAGCCAGCCCGGTGCCCTGGGGAACACCCCCCCCTTCCTGGGCCAGCATGGCTTCAACTTCTTCCCTGGTAATGCAGACTTTTCCACCTGGGGAACCAGTGTCTCTCAGGGCCAGTCCACCCAGAGCTCGGTCTACAGTAACAGCTACGGTTACGCCCCCAGCTCTCTGGGTCGGGCCATCACGGACGGACAGGCGGGCTTTGGAAGCGACACCCAGCTGAGTAAAGTGCCGATGCTGAACAGCATTGAGCAAGGTATGACAGGCTTGAAACTGAGTACGGACATGGTGGCAGCTGTCACCAAAACCGTGGGCTCCCCACTGGGCACAGCAGGTATGAGCAGCATGGCAGCCAATAGCCTCCCTCCGCCTGTGAGCTCCTCCGCCCCGAAACCTGCCTCCTGGGCGGCCATCGCCAAGAAGCCGGCCAAGCCGCAGCCGAAGGTCAAACCCAAAGCCAACATGGGGATGGGAGGAGGCGCCATTCCCCCGCCCCCCATAAAGCACAATATGAACATTGGTACTTGGGACGATAAGGGCTCAATGAACAAGCCCCCCTTAGCTCAGAATATGATGCCCCCGCAGCCCATGATGCAGCAGCCTCTCCTAGCTCAGCCCCAGCCCTTGCTGCAGAACCCGTTGCCCCCTCAGCCCCAACACCATCACCAACATCAACAACATCACCAACAACATCAACATCACCAACAACATCAACATCACCAACAACATCAACATCACCAACAACAACAACATCATCAACAACAACAACATCATCAACACCAGCCCCAACACCAACATCAACACCAGCCCCAACACCAGCCCTTCCAGCTCCACTCTCTCCAGTCCCCCCAGCACCCCCAGCATATGCCCCCTGGCCCCCCTCACATGCACCTCTCCTCTCAACCTGGCCCCCCACAGCCCCTCCATCAGCAGCAGCCCCAGCAGCCCGGTCCACCCCCCAACCGCTGGGTGGCTCCCAGGAACCGTGGTGAGGGCTTCGGTATGGTTGGGGGAGTCCCCCTGAATGCCTCCCCCTGCTCCGGTGAAGTGCACCCCGTGCTGGAGAAGCTGCGCGCCCTCAACAACTACAA
Source organism: Notothenia rossii (assembly GCF_949606895.1). Taxonomy (NCBI): domain Eukaryota; kingdom Metazoa; phylum Chordata; class Actinopteri; order Perciformes; family Nototheniidae; genus Notothenia; species Notothenia rossii. Next base: position 20,239,244 of record NC_136911.1, on the reverse strand, counting down.
CCCCAAAGACTTTGACTGGAGCTTGAAAAACGGGCGCGTTTTCATTATCAAGAGCTATTCTGAAGACGACATCCACCGCTCCATCAAGTACTCCATCTGGTGCAGCACAGAACACGGCAACAAGCGTCTGGACGGTGCCTACCGCTCGCTGGGCAACAAGGGCCCCCTGTACCTGTTGTTCAGCGTCAACGGCAGCGGGCACTTCTGCGGCGTGGCCGAGATGCGCTCCCCGGTGGACTACAATGCCTACGCGGGCGTCTGGTCTCAGGACAAGTGGAAGGGCAAGTTCGAGGTGAAGTGGGCGTTCATCAAAGACGTGCCCAACAACCAGCTGCGACACATCCGGCTGGAGAACAATGACAACAAGCCGGTGACCAACTCCAGGGACACTCAGGAAGTGCCTCTGGAGAAGGCCAAACAAGTGCTTAAAATTATCGCCACTTTCAAGCATACCACCTCAATCTTTGATGACTTTGCACATTACGAGAAACGTCAGGAAGAGGAGGAGGCTTTGAGGAAGGTGAGAGATACATAAACATGAATAGATCTGTAAATAGCTTGCTGGTATGCATGTGAGAGTTCAGTACAGTTAGCCTTTCTCTTAAATGGAGGAAACTTTCCCTGAGTCACTGCTCCAGGCTGTAATCAGCTGATCTCGTTCCACCTGCTCCTCGGCAGAGGCTGTAACATCCTGTGGCTGAGCGAGCAGTCTGGTGTTAAGGGAAGTTCCTAGAGGCCTGTTAGTGAATTGACATGCCACCATTACTCATCGGAAGATTCAGGAAAGCCTGAATCCCCATCAGCCATCTTGTGCTGTGGAGATTGCGGTGAAGTGGAGTTAGATGCATAGAGGTTTCCTGAAATAGCCCACATTCCTGGCATTCCTTCTCTCAGACAAAGGCAGATGTAGGCTCTGATCTCTCTTTGAACGCAGAGCCTCCCTGCTCTCCACAGGCTCCTCTTGCTTTATTAGTCTTTAACAACATAAGCCCTGGGCCTGCAAACTGGCTGCCATGTGCCTCAGAGTTGGAACAGTTTGCCTCGGATGTACTAAACGTTCAACCTTAAACAGAACTGGTTCACAGCATAATACATGCTAAAAGTGATCACATTTGTCTGTGCAAATAGTTGTGAAAGGCTCACCCAGTGGGGAACCTGAAATATGTCCCAGTGGTAATAACAGTGGTGCACCACAAATGTTAGGCTAAGTGGTAAATGCTCCGTGGGAGGCTGTGGAGAAACGGCAGCCGAGGAGAGATTAACATGCTAGCTATTCTGCAGCAGCCATTCCTAGATTCACCAGTATGCTAATCTGATTGCGTTTAGAAAAACCCCCACGACCCCCTCCCTTCTTTTTCTCCCACTCCCCCACTGCTGGTGCTCCATTGATGCTGTATTGACTCTTCTCTGCTGACCTTGTTAATATGCGCTGGGTTACTTACTCATAAATATTTCAAGTCAGTGTTTTCAGGCTTCTGAAAACAACCTGTCAGTAGAACGCCTGTTTCATCCTGCGCTGTGCAGGCGTTGCGCTGTGCTGCTTTTGTAGCCCTGACCTCCTACATGACAGGATAGGAGGCCGGGCGGAGGCTCACCCTCGCCTCGCCTGACAAGGTTAATTGTTCTCCGTTGTTTGGCCTGTCCTTCCCCAACTTTGAGAGGTGTCAAACCACCAAGCTACCTGCACCATAACAACCCCTCCCCTTAGTGCTATCCTTAGAGATGGCTTTGGATCTAAATGTTGCTGCAGGATTTTATTAGCATATCTAATTTGGTCATTAATGCTAAGAGGTTAGTGCTTTTCTTCCTCTGAAATAGAAGCTCATGCTGTTAGGGTGAATACCAGTCTGCTGTCCCCAGGGTGGGCGGCCATTATGGAGATAGAGTTACAGTGCAGTGGTCTCACGGGGATTTTCCCAGACCACTGACATGGACACCCACTCCTCAAAGGACTCTGTATTCCTACCTAATTGTAATCCATAACACTACCTTGAATATTTGATATTCGAGTCGGGCTGTGATAACTTATATTTTGTTGAGTGTAAACATATCCAAACTTTTTTAGTAAATTCCTTCCTTCTTGTAGCGCATACTTGCCTACTGTATAACTCAGTTTGACACTAAACAGAACAAGTGTCCTCACTTCAGTGATTCATTAGTGTTCCTCTCAGTAATGAGTAAGATAAGGAGTGGTTTTTATATTAGGAGCCTAATGGGGCGGTGGTGGCGAAGTCAATAGGGACTTGGCTTGGCAACTGGAAGGTCACCACCAGTTCAAGTCCCGGCAAGACCAAGTGCTACCGAGGTGTCCCTGAGCAAGGCACCGTTCCCTACACTGCTCCCCGGGCGCTGTACATAATGGCAGCCCACTGCTCCTAACACAAGGATGGGTCAAATGCAGAGAAACAATTTCCCCACGGGGATTAATAATAAAGTATATCAAAGCCTGTAAGTAACTATTTGTATTCCTTGCAACTTCAGTGCATGAATGACAGATGCCGTCAACCTAACATTAATCTTAGAGGTGTAATTGATTAAAAAAAAACAGTGCCAGATCACATTTACTCAAAATTAAAGCATTGAAGTAATAATTGAGATTTGGGGATTAGCAAGAGTGCATATGGACACAACAAAGGCATTACATCTATTATAACAAATCAATTAAATATCGATCGACTTCTTATAGGCTCTTGGATGTCAGATGAGTTATTTGAGGACATTAAAGGCATCTGTAACTGACAGCATAGAACAAACTAAGTGAATTATGATAGGGCCACAATACAAATGTCATTATTATTTTCCCACATGGTCTACATCAGACCCCACTCACATGTACTAGGTAGCTAACATGCTAAACGTCTCCTAACCTCTGACCTGAATGATAGGGACATTTGGGCCCTGAACTTGTATTATCCTGCACTAATATCTGCGTATGTTTGTTTACTGTTGTTCTGATGCCATCCACTGACCATCTCTTTCTGCTTTCTTTCTCTCGCCAGGAGCGCAATAGAAATAAACAGTAATCTCAAGCAAGCTCTCTGCTAGAACTGCAACACTAATGACGTAGGACCTTACATAAAATTTGCCTAACCACGAAAGGAGGAAAGGCTCTCACAACTCTTTCCGCTGAAGACGACAATGTATGTGAACACTTGACAATAGATGGACTCATCCGTATCCGTTGACTGGTGCATCAAACCCCGTGTTCCTGTCTCACGAGAAAAAGAGCGTAACCCACTTTGAAAACTGTCTCTAAAGCACTTTCAGTCCTCCTAAACGGCCTCTACCAATACCCTTAACTCTCTAACTCTGTGTTCTTCTTCTTCTTTGATTTTGTTTGTGAGCAACTAACTGACTAACCGAAGTAGTCAGAAGATTTCACCGGGCTTATTTGTAATTTTTTTTTTTTTTAATGCCTCAAATGTTTGGGATATTGGTGAGCCTCGTCAGCTCCTGAGGAGAATTAAACATGAATTTGACTTGAATCTGTATTCAGGTGTCTGACCCTCCTCAGACAGAGGTTTGGATGATTGACAGGTTGGGATGAGATAATTGGGAAACAACTACAATCATGCCAATCATAGGAAGTGTCTTCCCTCCACCTGTTCCCCTTCTTTTTCTGCATCTGTTTCTGTGTACCAAAAGATTACATTATGCAGCGGGCTGGCGAGCTCCGGTCAGTGCACATCTTTGTTTTTTCTCTCTTGTGGTTCTGTCACTCTGAAGTGCATTTGTCTGAGGAGAAAGCTGCTGCTCTGATGTTGATGTACTTTTCGGTACGAAAGCTCAGGCTGTCCTCAACAACTCCAAGCACTTTTGGGAGAATCCCCCCCCCCCCCCTGCTCGGTCCGAGGGCATTCCCCCAAAGCGGCAACTGCAAGGATGTAACAGTTTTCTCCTCTAGATAACTCACTAGCTAAATAAAAATTATCCATGTTTAGCGCAAAATCTTGCTTTCGTGTTTTTACTCATTTGCCTCAGAAATGTATACATTGACTCACGCACATTAAAGTATAAACTCTCCTCCTGCAGTGCAAGCCTCCCTTTTCTATCTGCATATAAATAAACCATACAGTAGCAGCAGCTCTATTTCTGCTTAACATTTTACAGACAGTGAGTGTGTCAGGGTTTGGTTTGACATATAGTTCAAGTATAACTGTACAGTATATAGACGTGAAGATGACATCATGCCGGCTATGTGGTCGGCAGTCTAAAGTCGTTTACAACACAGCTGCAGGCCTAACAACACATACTGGCACACATTACAAAGACATACAGGAAGTGGTGGAAAGTAAAGTGCACTACACCTCAGAATAGAATATTTTACTCTTTACTCCACCATAAAAATATTTAATAGTTACTTTCCAGATTAGGATTTTACACTTAAACATACAATCATTGTATAAAACTACAAACACATTGTCCCAGATGAAACCAATTGGCTTTTTTAGGACATGGTTTCTTTTGAATAACTTTAAATTATCCAATATTTCATTAAAGGAGAAATTAAACTAGTGCAGAGGGCAGGATACATACTATTTAGAATTATATAACATGTTTTGACATAAGATTATATAGAAATCTGTCAATTATTATCTAAAAATAAAATATATACTGTGATGATAGAATATAAAAAGTTACCAGGACAGATAACAAATATAATAAGTGTGTTTAATTCTATAGCTACTTTGAGGGCAGACGTCACAAAGGGCTTCACAACAATAGGCAAAATAACAGAAATTAAATAATGGCTAGAAAAAATATAAAAGACTAAAAAAAACTAAACATTGATAGGTCTGAAAAAATGGGCATTGAGTTGCTTTTAAAAGCAGGTATAATGTATGTTAACATAGACAGACTTGTGTCCTATAAAAGCAGACATAACGATAGCATGCATTTACAAAATAATACTGTTATTACAATACATTTTCATTGTGCGTTTTACACTTGTGCCATTAGGGTTTATGTATGTCATGTATTGTATAATAAAATAAATTGACAATGAGTGATTTCGTTATATAAAACATGAAGGACATGATTCTCTATGTGTGACTTTGATATGTGTCCAATTATTTAATTCCTAAAAGGAATGATTTACCTTTCACGGTCAGTCCACTAGAGGGCGCCACCACATCAGGCTTCATCCAAACGTCCTCAGCGCCAGAGACACAGTACAAAGCCTTTCCGTAAGCAGCAAAGCCCTCTTTCTTCTCAAGCCCTCCAACTCCCACAGACACAATTATAGCAGGGTGAGAAGCACTTGTTGTGCTTCCACAGCTTTCTGGAGCAATTAATGTGAGCCGGCCAAGCTGTGCAGTGAGAGGGAGAAAGAGGATGTGAGCATGGAGTGAGAAAAATCCCTCTTTGTGTTCGTCAAGGAGGAAGAAAGAGCTGTAATTATAAAATTGACGGCTTTGGTTTGTAACCTCTGTGCTCTCTGTGTTAATGTGTGAAGGCATCAGGTTTGTGCAGGCGGTCTTTGAACACACCACCCTTTCCCTGCTTCCATTTGTCGTGCGAACACACCAACAACACTCGCAGCGCCCTCACTATTACTTGTTGTGTGTGATGATGCTGAGATGTACACATTGTCAAATATGCAAAACACTGATTAAATTGTAGACCTCTGATGTGAGGCTGATTTTACTTGATGAAAAACACAGTGTGATAAGATTAATTAGTTTCAAGAATATTGAATCATTAGAAACAACTTCAAGAGGCCCCATTATGCTTTCTGGGGTTTTCCCTTTCCTCTAGTGTTATATAGGTTTTAGTGCATGTTAACGGTCAAATCTTAAACATCCCTGCAGAGGGAGTTCCTAAACGCCTCCATTGGACTCCTTCGTTTACTTCCTGAACATAGTGACATTAATATGTAACACTGACACTTCTATTGGCTAGCACTCATACACATTGGACGTGATAGGCTAGGGGGCGGGACATTTGTAAGCAGTTGAGCCGGCCAGCTAACAAATCAGAGCAGAATGGGCTCTGGTTTCAGACAGAGGGTGAAAAGAGGTGCTGAGAGAAATAAAGAGCTTTTTGAACATTAAAGCATGGAGACATGTCCCAGTAGAGACACTACATACTGATATAAACCGAATTTGAGCATAGGCCCCCTTTAAATCATACGCCAACAAGCCAAACCTTTCTGTCACTCAGCTTCAGGGGCTGATCATGTTGTTTTAACCATTTTTGAATCACAGTAATGACTTGATCGCAGCGTTTAATTTGCCCCCATCAACAGCGGTCGAATCTGTTCCAAGAAAGTGCCAAGCAAACTTTCTGCTTTCTTTTTTCCGACCATCAAAATGTCCTTCTTGAGAAGGATTGAGCAGAGGGAAGATGAGAGGGAAGGAGCATCCTCTGCTTAGGGAAGTGAGGAGCCTTTGAAGTTTCAGTCACACCGAAGACTCATCAACACATGGCTCAAGGCAAGGTTAGGCCGAGGCTCAGCGTTGGCACTTCTCCGATGTTTTGAAGGTTTTCACACTCTGGGCATTGGCGCGTCACTCAATAAGTCCTCACAGAACATTAGACCGATTGATGACTATGTCTACTGACACGCAGGATGATCACAAGAATTAATTTGAATATCTTTGTCTGCTTTGCTGATTAGCATTGTTTTGCTAGTTTAGGAATATGTGAGGTTAGGGTAAGTGAGCATCAACAATGTAATAGGACTCACAGTTAAACGCTACATGGAAGTTTCAAGGTGCTTCTCAGCAGGTGAGATAATCAGAAGAGTTTATATTCTTCTGACTGACATTAAAGGTCCCCTATTATACTGTTTTTCATCAATATATTATAGGTCTCAGATACAAAACATGTCTCTGAAGTGTTTGGCTTCAAACACCAAACAGATCATTACAGCATTACCCATAATCCCCTCTGTTTCAGCCCTGTTTCCAAAGTGCTGATTCTGTGTCTGTTACTTTAGATGAAAATAAGGAGCCCCTCCCCACGCCCCTCTGAGAGAGATTTGGTTACAAAGTGGTGCTCTAGGAGGAGATTCAGGTGATATGGGGGGGGGGGGGGGGGGGGGGGGTTACCTTGGTTGGTGATTGGCTAATGGTTACATAAACCAAAAAAATCGTTATGACATCACAAAGTGGCCAAAATCTGATCAGCTCATTTTCAGACAGGTTTTTATAGAAATGGATCAGGACAAAAAGAGAGAGAATCTTTTTTCCTGAAACTTTCAGAGTCTCTTTCCACAGAGGGGACACATGTTGATGTAGAAGAGACATGAAGAAGAGGGGACACATGTTGATGTAGAAGAGACATGAAAAAGTGGATTTTGCACAATAGGTGACCTTTAATGTCTAAGTTTTCCTCCTGGCCTTTTCCAAGGTGTCTCTGTTGCCATGGTTATATCATTATCTGTGAACTGAAGGTAGAGGCTGAGCATTTCCTCGAACACAACGATGTGGATCGAACCTGGAGAGACTTTGATTGTCCCGCAGAAAAAGAAGGTAACATTAAAGGTTTGCAATAATATATCTCTTGTAATTCTGTTCATTCGGTGTTGCATAGGGCAAATTATTATCATATCTATTATATTTTGATTTAAATAGATCTGCATGGTTTTATTTAATATCACATTTGACATATTTATGTGTTTCATTGTGTGTGTTTTTACAGTATAAAAGTGTAGTTATGCTGCTCATCTAGGTGTTGGAGTTGTTATTGTCTCTGATGCCCACAGGGTGGCGCCGTTCATAAAAGGGAAACACTTAAAGGTGGGGTAGGTAATTTTGGAGAAACCAGCTCGAGTGCGCTAGAATTTGAAAATACACAGCCGGAACAAATCTGCCACTTCTTTACAGAGCCCCTCCTCCAACACACACGAACGCGCACATGACCAATGAGGGCACGAGATAAGTTTATGCACAGATGGAAGGCTGACAGGCAGGTAGGCCATCCAGTTACTTCAGCCGGGCCGGCTCAGATGATTGGTCGTGATTTTTACAGCGCCACGACTTCCACAGATGATATTATTTTATGGATTTTTTGTCAAAGCACTTCAGATATTCATTGCTATCGGGATGTTAACGGCCCGTCTACACTACAGGCATGAAAAAATCTTGAAGCTGGGCGTGTCTGAAGTTTGGCGATTTTTTTGCGAGCAACCAATCACATGAATCTCCCGCCCCCGACATACAAAGCAATAGCAATGTTAAAACGAAGTAAACTGGATATAAACTCTCCAAACAGGCGAAAAAACTATCAGTTTCACCCACTGTCTCTGCCACCTCCCTCCATGCCTCGTTCCTCCGGTTTGTATCCCGGTAAATAGTTCCGGTCGTAAAGAACCGGGTGATTTGCTACCGTAATATCTCGTTTGGAATATGAGGAAATGAACTGCGGTCTGGCTCTCCCAGCTTGCACGCGGTTTTATTGGCTGAGCTTGCACTGGCGGGATTTGCATAAACGGAATTTGATTGGCTGCTGCCAAGCATCGAGCCTCAAAAGTTGAACATTGTTCAACTTTTGATGCCGATAGATGCTCGTGATGCTTGCAAAGCCATGCCATGCTCCCCACAATGCAGTTTTGCGAAGATTAAAAATCTTCTACGTCACCCCATTCAAGTGAATGGGCGAAGCGTTGAAAGCATTTTTTGATGCCTGTAGTGTAGACGTACCGTAAGAGCATTCCATGGAATATAACTAAAAGTGTATCTCGAGCCGGTTTCTCAAACCCCCACCTTTAAACCTAATTTATACAAATACAGAAAGGAGTATAGGCTCTACATAGAAAAATGTTTCTGTCTCACTTTAATACAAACAAAATCTAATTAAAGGGATACTCCAGCAATTTATTAGTGCACTCCACAAAGTTGGAGGACAAGAAGAGACACATATCGAAGCAGCAGAGGTTAAGATATCCTGACAGTATACGGATAAAGCTCCAAATGTCTCGATCTTTTCGATGCAACTAAATGGTGTCTTTCATTAGAGCCCTAATGCTTTCTGTATGCCTACTCCTCTCAAACCCCCCACTCACAGTTATTAAAGGGGCCTTATTATGCTTTTGTGGTGCTAATTCACAGCTTGAAACATAATGTCTACTTGTGGGACGAATTCCCGAGTTTGACTTAATACTTAAACAGCATAATTACACATGGGGTGATTATTATTTGAATAACTCGTCTGGAAGCATGGATGAAACAGCCAATAACAATTTAAAAGAATACAAAGTAACTCACTTTCTAAGACCTTCAGCCGATAGATGTATGAAGCTATTGGAATAACTAATGCAGTGTTATTCAGCCGTCTGCAGGAGCACTCTTCACAACTCTGTTAGACAAATGAAATGTTTATGTAATGCATAGAAAGTGTACAAAGTAGCAGGGAATAATTCAAGGCCTGGGGTCATTAATCTGTTCAAATGTTTCCTGGCAACAAGAAGCATCAATCAAATCAACGGCACGGTGTTGATGCAACTCTTGGGTAAGAAAAACATTTTCCCTGTGCATCACTAATACTGTGTAAGTGGATATGTCTCCGAGTAAAAAGGAGTGCCTGGCTGATGTTAAGATACTTGCATTTCCTGCCGTCGTTCAGAGATCCAGCGCATGAACAACGACAGCTTCATCAATCCTGTTTTATGAGGCTTTAAAATCTACTCGTCTGTAAGGCTAATGGAAAAAAAACAAAGAAAAGAAACCAGATTCCAAAAGTCTCTTATTTAAAATCATCTGAGCATATCTGTTATTCATTTGACAGTTTTGCCCCGAGGTTTCAGCCAGTCCACTCTTTAATTCATGGTCAAGTGAAAGGAAGAATAGAGAAAAAGAAAGAAAGATTGAGAGGACTGCTGCTGTGTTTTTACTCACTCATTTCTATCTGTATATCATTTCCAGGGCTACTTGGTTTCACTGAGCGTCAGAAATATGAATTTTCAATCTGATGAGTACAAATACAAGAATAGCAGAGAGAGCGCTGAATGGAGAGCTCTGCTACTATATTTTCACTTTATAACTGGACTCTTGTTCCGCGGCGATGATGTGAGGAGACACACTCGCTGTGGTCAGGCTGCTTATTGAATTCAGAGGCTGGGAGATGTCCTCTGTGCCGGCCGGTGTGTTCCAGTCAAGGCTTTGCATCGCAGGGGGTAGCGGGCGAATGGAAAGGTCTGAAATGTAATGCATTTGAAATGAAATGAAAAGGTGCAGACATAGGGAAGAAATATGACATGCTGGCTCCTGAGGCTTGGAGTCACCGGTATACCCTGTGTGTGTGTGTGTGTGTGTGTGTGTGTGTGTGTGTGTGTGTGTGTGTGTGTGTGTGTGTGTGTGTGTGTGTGTGTGTGTGTGTGTGTGTGTGTGTGTGTGTGTGTGGGTGTGTGTGTGAGGATGTAAGTGCAGTGTGTAATGTGATGCAGGCTGTGACTTCCTCTTCCACCCTCCTGTTCGGGCCTGATGGAGATTAAGGGCCATTAAAGGTTCTCTGCTGCATGTGCAGTTTCTATTGATCACATCGACTCAACCCACTGTAGCCAATGATCCGATTACAAGTGTTGTAGCCCCCATCCTTACCCCCTCCCCCTCCATCTACTCGTCTCCTCGCCCCTCCCTTCTTCCCTTCCCCTCGCCCACCCTTTGTAGCTCGTGGTGCCTCTGCTCTGTCAGCACAGGGGCATGCCCAGAAGGCCTTGAGACCCCCTAGGCCAGCCTCTGAATATCTGCTTGCGTGTCTGTCTGCATTTTTGTCTCACCCATCCCTCGCCTCTGTGCTCTCCCACTCTCCAGTCATCTCCACACACAGCGGGGTTATGATGAACCTTATTCCTTCATGAGAGGGATGGATGGGCCCAGCCTCGGAGAGCTAAATGAGCTGAGACAGTCTGAGAGGCATCGGCTCAAACCCCTCCGACCCCCTCCTCTCTGAACATCACCCCCTCCCGTGGTCAAACTGCCCTGGGGGAGCTTTCTGTGAGACCATTGTGGTTATTAGCATTGACAGAGGCTCACGGAAATCTTCTTAGTTGCTACTGTACAGGAAGTATCCCTTTATGCTGTTAATTCAGGGGGGATTCCCACAGAACTGGCAACCTATTTCCTCTCAGAAGCTCTTATCGTAAAGCCATATGGCATGTTGAGGGTCAGTGTTCAGCCACAATGATCTGTCCAGTTCTGTTGTCCAGACCTGTGCCTCAACGACTATGAAGATAATTGTAATTTTAAACTGACTTTCATGGTCCCCAGAGGATAGATCCTTCAACCGTTTGTGACCCCCTGACTTTTCTATTAGTATAAGAATACTCCTGGGTGGATCGTCATGACTTTGATTTGGACAATCACACTCAACGTTCAATTCAATGTAATCCTTTTTTTCAAGATGCCTTAGCTTTTCGTAAATAGCGCCATCACCAGGTTAAGAGCTGCTTAAGAGCTTTAAGGAGCTGGAGCCATCTGGCACTACGATGGTCAGATTTTGGCTTATTTTTTGACACGCGAGGGCAATGTCAGCCTGTCGTAATTGGTGCTAATCAGCATGCTACCAGCTGCTAGCATGTCAAACCTAGTACACATTTCATGGTAAACATCAGCATGTTAGCATTTAGTTAAAAATCCACACAATGATGAAGAGTCTCAGAAAGCTGCTAGCATGGCTGTTCAACTCTGATTCGACACAGATTTAAATGCAAGAAAAAGTGTACATGCAACCAAAGCTGTGCGTCTTAAAATGTTTTACATGATGGTCACCAAGTCAAGATTTGGCCTGTTGAGATTACGCGAATGACTGACATTTCATTTCCCTTAAATCCGTCTGAAAAACACCCCAAGGACAAGTCGGATTCCTTGTTAAATACTGTAATGCATATTGTTATTTAACCAAATAAAGAAGTAAAGTCTTGTGTAGTGACAGAACTGGGTCTGATATCAGAAGCTGTGTGGAGGAAGTTGTTCTCTGTCCTGGTTCTATCAATCAGCGGCACCAGTGAAGGATCCACAGGAGCCAAAACAACCAGGAAACAATGCAGAGAGAATATCTAAGCCACAGGATGAAGCACCACAAAGGCAAACATGTTGGATGTTTCCTTTAAGGCGTATTATATTTGATAATGTAACAGGGGATCTAAATTCTGTCTTTTCGGTGATTCTCGTTAAATATTTGGATGCTTTGATATCCAGTCGAATCCTTCGGGCCAGATCAGGGCCGGAGCTGGAACGTGAATAAAAAGCAAGTTGCATTATGCTCCAGCAGAGCCTTGAGAATAGGACCACATTGGGAGGGTGGGGGCTTGTAAACAGCTTTACTCCCTGGATGAAAGGCTGTCTGTGATGTGTGTCCAAAGAGGGAACATGAGAGAGCAGTGTGAGAGTCCTGAGAGCATAAAAAAAAGTTTGGCGATAGCATGATTAAAAAAAAAAAGAAGCAGATTGGAGTCTATTTACCTATCAGCCGTCATCCTCCGCCTTCAATATGCATGGAGATGACTGTAGAGAAACCTAAGTGGTGTGTGTACGTCTTCTCTTTGATATCGTGCCCAGGCTGGGCGAAAGCACTGACCTTCGCAGCTACGCAATTACATCACGGCCGCTCCCGCTCTCATGCATATTAATGGCGGTTCTGGAGGCATCACCCGCACCTTTGATTCCCTGGATCTGAGCTCGCCATTGCATGACAAGTGTATCTGGACACAAAGTGAGTGTAATGGTATTTCTGCTCCAGGAGAGAGATAGACCAGGAGCAAGAGCCAGATCAAAGGGGCGCACGCTTCCCTCCGCAGGGCGATGAGAGGGATACTGCGCGGGAGAAAGAGAAAACGTGTGTGAGAAATGAAGCTCAAATGTATCGGAGTATGAGCCAAATAACTCACAGCCTGGTGGTTAACATGAAGAGTTAGAGCGTTAATCAGAACTTTTGTTTTCTCTCATTTTGTGTCCTAATGAGGTCAGAACAATTCAAGAATATTTTACTTTGGATACCTTTGATTAGCCATGTTGCTAACTGGGTTTCAAGGGGCATTCATTCAGCAATGGTGGACCAAAACAGTTATAATGTCTCCAGAATAGAAAATGTCTGCATTATTTCAACAACCTAAACTATAACAGGGATGAATAATAAACCCTGACTATAGAGGACTAGCTCTGAAAGAATAAGAACTGGGTGTATTCTTCATGTTAAAATGCTACCGAGTGTTGCAGTGACTCTTGTGGCCAGTAGAGGGCCTCGTTGTTGTAACATAAGGCTCAGTGATGCTCGGGTCCATTTTCTAGCAGCCACACTGATTTGAGACATTCAATGCCTTTAAAGTCAATAGAATTAATGTCATACAGAATATACACATTTTATAAGCTGTACTTTAAAATGTATTTGATTTCCACTGCAAAATGTAGGACGTTACTAGATGATTCCCACAGTTAGAATAATTGTCTTACTCAGATTGATTTACACACTATTTCAGTTTGATGTAGAAATATACTCTGATTTAACATGAGGAAGCAGTAGAGGGCAGTAAGTGAAGACTGGCTGTATTAATAAATGACTCTCAACATGTATGAAGGCAAATTGCTCTATTTGCCATCATGCCATCAAAGGCCTGAAGCAGCGTTAACTTCTCAGAGCTGTGAAAGAGCTTTGCTCACCAGGAAGCCAATCGGCGACTAACCATCACATGAATTGACTCTGTTTCTGCTGCACTGATCGTGTCATGCCTGCACATTAAAAAACACAAATCTGTGGCAATAGAATCTTCTTTATTTAATTTCTGGAGCGTTTACGACTGGATAAAAAATAAGTAGCAGAAGGCAGGATGGATGTGAATATGAATCAAGCTCCAATTGAAGGGAATGGCGATGCAGTGTATTGGTAACATGGGATCATTGCAGCAGCATTCTCTCATATTAAATCTCCATAATGAGTAAATTAGTGGGTCTCCATCTGTGGCATTGCAAACGTACAGTCGCACACGCTGACTGCATTCACAGACTCCTGCTGGGCGTGTTGCTGGAGAATAAACACACACAGATTATTTCACACACGTTACAGCAGCCGCAGCACAGAGCACAAAGGCGAGCATATACACTGTAATTCACACACTCGCTGCTGAGAAAACGTTGGCACGGAGGAGGCTTCATTTACAGCGTGAAGTCCGAAATGGACAGGTCTTTCTAGCAGTACTATTGATTTGACTGCTAACCCCCCCTACAAGGCAGCCTCACCCCCCCTCCCCCACCGTCCGGCCCTCTCTCTGTGGTTACCTTTCTTCCTGTGTCATGGAGTGCGCTGTAACCTATATCTCTGTTTCGTTGCACATTCATCATTGATCCCCCGCGCTTCATGCTAAGAAACAGAAGCTGAACAAAAAGAAAAAGGATTCTCAGAAGCTGGCAAACAAAAACTAAAATGTCTCAACTGACTAGTATGGCCTAGATACAAGTCTCTGCAGCCTCGCAGTCTCGTAAGAATTTAAAAGAGAGTACTTTAAAAAAAATACACTTATGCATTGTCTTGTATCCGTTATGTAAAAACAATCACAAGATGGAGCACAGTGTTTTAATTTAAAGATGAAGACACAGATTGTTAAACATACATTTGAGTGAATATGCAGGCTGCCTAAAGAAGGCTGGGAGTAATTGTGGAAAAATTGCAACCCATAATTATGGTCTCAGTCATTTACATTTTTATCTGGGTGGAATAAAACAATGCATTCAATTCTAAATCCCTCTGCATACGTCTCCCTGCATGTGTGTGTGTGGATGGGTTTTTTGGATGCATAAGATAACACACATATGCAGCCATATTAATAATTACATGAACACACATATGCAGGGGCGACGACACAATGCATACACACACACACACACACACACGAGCATTTACATATCATCTGCAGCCATCTGCTCTAAATGATAGGTAATTAACTGAGGCCTGCCTTTGTCTGCGTGGCCGGTCGGCGCACATATAGCAGCTCTTCAGGAGAATATATACGAGAATCATGGAGTTGAAAAGAAGGAGAGGACGAGGAGGTGATGTTGGGGAATGATGCTGCATAAACCCAGACAGTGAGAGAGCCATTAGAGTGATGGCAGGGGGGGAAAAAACAGGAGATGATGGAAAGAGGACATGGCTGGGTCAGAGAGGATGTACACACATAGTATATTGTGTGTGTGTGTGTGTGTGTGTGTGTGTGTGTGTGTGTGTGTGTGTGTGTGTGTGTGTGTGTGTGTGTGTGTGTGTGTGTGTGTGTGTGTAGCTCACCTACAGTTTTCCGATCAAGGTCAAGCGGAATCAAACAGAGGAGCTTTGCACTGTGTATGTTGGAGTAGAGAAATGCTAAAGCTAATATTGGCACTGCCTCTTCTCCCTTGAAAAGTAATGAGCTAAGGGACTGCACCACTTTTTTTTTTATTCACTGGAAATGAGTGAAAGAAAACCTACAAATAAATTCCCCAAAAATCTAATAAAACCGAATTGAGATTTGTATACATTTAAAATAGTAAAAAATAATGAAATGTCTTGGCCAGATTGAATTGATGTGATGCGTTCCACGGTCTGATGCTTTTGTTAATCCCCTCTCTTCCATATCCTTCTTCTGCAGCAATGTGCACCCCCCCCCCATCACCCTGCTATCCAAGTCTGTCTCTATTACAGCAGCACAGGACTATAATTAGCCGTGGTATCTCCTGCAGTAATGATGAGTGGGGGAGAAAGCCGAGCATCTACCTGCTCAGGGCTGCAGCAGTGGAGCCCCGTTTCTCATCAAATGGGATCATTAGAGTGTGTATGGAGATGTGTTCCATGTAGGAAGTGACAGAGAGCACGTTTGTCTACACGCTCACCCTCCTTTTTACTCAAATAGTCCAGTGGAGTGGGGAAATGGTGTCGGAGGCTGAGCGAGACAAGGGTGGAGGAAGAAGATATCACAAGGCTCGGAAAAATTGACACAAGGAGAACAGAAATAAAAGATTTAGACGGATGTACGTATAACAGGGAGCATCCTTGGTGTATAGGGCGGGGTATTAAAACCTGCAGTCATTTCAGTTATCTTTTAACCATATGCTGATGATTTACACAGATTTGAAGATCGTAGGCCTTCCTCTATCTGAATCCCACCACAGCCCCCCCCCCCCCCCCCGACACGTCCGCACCGGTCAGCAGGGTACAAACACACTAATGCACCAAACAGCAAACAAACAAACCAGTGTTGCCATAGTAATTGCAGTGATTAGGAGATAAGCGGTAGGGAGAAAATAACACGTCGTGGAGTGGAAGCCCCCCCCCGCGTGACCTTTCGCCGATTCCAAGCACGTTTGACTGCCAACACACACACACACACACACACACACACACACACAGGGTCACCGAGTGTGAGATATGGAGACAGTAAATCCGCTGCAGGACCTTGAGATGGATTTTAAAAAGATCTTTCAAAGCAGAAAGTGTGATATTGACAATATAACAAAAGTCACAGGGCACATTTTAATAATCTCATGAGAAGGTGAGATAAATCATGTTTGTCTTTTACACAGTTTCTTGGATGGGATTCTTTCACACAACTCCCACAATCCTCTCCCTGTATACACATTGAAATCACACGTTGTTGTATATGTTGTCTAAATGCCTTTTCATTGTCTGATTTATAGCATTAATGTACAAAATGGTTCCCACTTGTATCTGCCATGTGCCTGGCTTATCATTTTATGTATTGAAAGCTAGATGTGTAATTTGGTTGAAGCCAAGTACTGTTTATATTGACTTAATAAAAACAACCAGTCTCTTTTAAAGTAATACAGGCCACATCTTTGAGTCAACATTACAAAAAGAATGCAATATTGTTTTGTTTTTTTAACTGTTTTAGAAATGCCAGTGTTAGAAAATAATGAAAGATTTAATTTGATATTGAAAGTCTACGTTCTCCATTATTTTACGCATACAGTAAACATTTTTATTAGGGCTTTATGAAGTTTGGTGTAGACATAATCTAGTGGTCGTACTACCAGATAGTGAAATTGTTAAAACATTTTTGCAGCATTTTGAACCTGAATCTGCGTTCATTCGGGGAATATTGTCAGACATGATCCGGGGTTCTTGTGAAAAAGCAATAAAAACTATTATAATTATTTTCAATGTCATGGTAAAGTATTTGATGTAAAACGTCCAAAAGCAGTCAGATAAAATCTTTTTTTAACCCATGAAAATGCTGATGATGTGTTAATACAAATAAGGAAACGCATCCTTTAAAACAAAATATCATCAAAGCTCCATTCTAAGTTAAAAAAATCAAACCCTGCAGCCGTGTAAGAAAAGTTCATTTGACTTAACATGCTCTCTGGTCTGATGCTAAAAGATTCAATGCATACAGTGAGGGCAGCACACACACACACACACACACACACACACACACACACACACACACACACACACACACACACACACACACACACACACACACACACACACACACACACACACACACACACACACACACACACACACACACACACACACACACACACACACACACACACACACACACACACACACACACACACACACACACACACACACACACACACACACACAGCTGAAGGTGTTGGAGGAAAATCAATGGATGGATTGCAGTGTAAGGTCCTGTGGGTGAGGTAAACACAGTTTGCTATACATTCTGCCTCAGGAATGCTGCAAAAAGCCTCAAAGTGGGAAATAGGTGCATTAAGTACGCGAAAACGAGCACTCAAACGCAAACACATGCATGTCACTTATACATTATTTATGGGATTTCTTTAGAGGACCGTTCACTTTTGTTGCGATTGGTTTAAAAAGATGTCTCATGTTTGAGCCCACGTGACTTCCATATCCCCACCTTAATTCCCCCCACACACACACACACACACACACACACACACACACACACACCCTCCCTTACAGCTCCCCAAACTCCCAGGCTATGAAATGTACATCACACCTCCGATCTGAGGGAATCTCACCCCAAATCCCTCCTTTGAATTATTGAAGAGGACCAAGCCGGCTTGACTCTGATTATCCTCCAATCAATATGCCTCCCCTCTCCTCCTATAACATCAAATGCCTCCGACGATCGATCCGGCCAATCACAGGAGCCGCTGCAGCTAGAGATGCAGAGTGTATTGTTGGGCATTGTTTACCCTGACAGCGCTCGGCGTGTGTAATAGGTGTGTTTATGCTCGGGACGACGCTGACTGACTGGAGATGCTTCTGTGTGTTCTCGCTGTCTGCTAAGTGTCACAGATGATTCCACCTGTTTGTCTTTCTGCTGTCGTTGGCGGCGCAATCAAGTTTAGCAGAGATTTCATGAAGACCGAGGATGTGATGAACACTTTTTCTCTGCTCGGGAACATTGTGTGCTCGGGCCTATTCATAGTGTGAGAGATAAAAAAACATGTTTAAAAAGAGAGCTCTAAAATCGTTTTGCGTTTCACAAAACTGTTAAAAGTTTGAATGTGTAGACATTTTGTCGACTGGCAGCACAAAGCCAGAGAGAGCTGAGTCTAGCACTAATGCAAGGTGCCTGCCTTCACCTCCAAAAGCACTTTTTCCCCCTGTAGACAGCGAGCAGTGACTAGTAGCGATTTTCTTTTTCAATTACACGCTGAAAGGTAAATCAACACGTCACAACCTTTTTCTTTTACAATGAACACAAACATATGGGAGTCACCCTACAATTATACAAGGCACACACGCTCTCTCAGGCCTATGTAATGATTGCAGTCGTGCTCTGCTATTTGCGAGATGGAGCGGTTGATTGTTGTCTGTCTCTGGTGAAAGCTGCTGGTTGGTCTTTAAGATGCTGTCAGGCTCGTGCTCCTTCCTGAACACACACGTTTTGCTATTACACAGATAGCCTAGAAATGGGCCTTGCGTTAAAACACCTCCACGGCCCAATGTATTCTCTCTGCACATACATTATGCATGTTGCAGCTTAGAGGTACACATTGGTCCTTTAAGATGTGTATCAGAAGTTGCTAAGACCCTTATTTTGAATCCTCAAATTCCCACACTGAACCCTCCTGGCTCTGCAGTGGATGTATCAGCAGGAGCCAGATGATGGCACTCTTCTCTCTGTACCAGCCTCCTGATGCCCCCCCCCCCTCTCCTTCTTCCGTATGCTCCGTCTGCATGATGCAGCTGGCCTCATTTTAATGATTTAAATCACTTTAGGTCCACCGCCACACATTTAGAGGCTTGACTGAATTTATCCTGGTTGATAGAGATCAGTGCCCTCAGCCCCGGACGCTGGCAGACTACAGTAGAGGGAGAAACCTCTCCGACTGACATGATTGGATACATCTCTGCGCTCTGATTTTACTTTTGATCCTGCCGCTCTGACTCTGGCCCCGGGGACAGATGAGTGGAGACGGAGCGGTAGAGATAGAGTCCAATGCCACGCACTCTTCTACCTCACTGGTCAGCCTTTTGTGCAGACGCAGGCCTCGAATGATCACTGTTAAAAGTGGAATCTTATATTAATCACAGGCGTTTTAATGCTCTGCGTTACAGGCCGCATCTAAAGTACGGTTACATAAAACAAGCTTTAACAGATGCATATTTTAAAGCACTGACCTGTAAAATAATAATTCTGCCCTTTCAAATGGCCAGTACAGAGGCCTTTAGTGCAGTATGAGTCGGGGTGTATTCTCACTGGGACAGAAATAATACATTTTGCGTCACAGGAATAAAAAAGCAGTTTTTTCTCTCACATTTAAGGTAGGTAGAACTGCTAAGTGTTGAGCAGCAGGGCACAGCGAGGTGGAGGGGGAGGACTATGATACAAGTGTAACCTCTATAGAGGAGTAGCAGGAGCCTACACAACACACGCAGCAAAGCATACATATCATCAAACAGCCCACATGCACACACTCAGCACCGTGAGGCGGCCAACAGGTCATCACTGAAATAACGCTTTCAGCCTATGCACCCTGCTTATTACTGAAAACACACACAGGCAGTCACACACACACGTGAGCGGTCGCAGCAAATCCAATGATTTTTCCCCAGAGGCCCCCTCCACGTGATAGGAGCCCGATGCACTATTGATTAGCAGGATGGCAATATGTGTGTTTGGGGAGAGCCACAGGGGGCACAGAGAGCTACAGCAGCATGGCGGCAGGGGGCATCGCGGCGTGCCAAGGTCACATGAAGGACGTCAGAGAGTGCTGCAGAATGAGAGCTGGGAGCCGAGCGAGGCCGCGCTGCAGAGGGAGAAAAGAGCTCAGGGAGACAGATAAATAGCAGAGGGTAACATTTCACTATTCAGTCACCTTCACTGCACAGGTAGCACCCATAGGTAGCACCCTGTCTCTACGAGCAGCCGCACACCGGAGAGAGCTTTGCACCAGAGGAGGATGCACGTTCTGATACAGAGAGTCACACACAGCGAGCAGAGAGGAGTTATATAACACGCTTTCCATGAGGCACAGTTACACTCTGTGACTTTCAGATACTTTTCACATCAATGTTCTCTCGAGGCAACAGTTCACTTTGAATGTTGTACCATGTGACGTGCTGCACGGCGAGTGTGTTCTTACCGTGTGTCAAGGATGCGTTTTTTTTATGGGTTGAGAGTTGCATATATCACTGAGGTAAAAATAAAAACATATTTTGAGAATTAGGTACCAAAAGTACTCATTATTGTCTCATTGCTATGGAGGTTTTTAAATGTATTGAAGGACAGTGATACAATTAAAAACGTGTTTTTCTTTCTATTTTACGTTTTCCCCCTTCAGAAATAACCCACCCCATCCCCTTCCAACCTTTTCCCTACAAACCGTTACGTTTAACATCAAATTGTTTTGATTCCATTTGGAAAAAACAAGGGAAATAAATTAATGCTTAATCTGAATGTTTTATATGATTTTAAAGAGGCCCTATTATGCTTATTGGGGGTTTGCACTTCCCTGTAGTGTGTTGTTTAGGTTTTGGTGCATTTCTGTCCTCTAAATATATTCAATTAAATGTGAAAAGCAGAAAATGTAAATGCTCTGGCACCTAATAAATGTACCCAAGCACAGGAGTTAAATGGCTAATTTACATTCCTTCACTGCTGGCATGTGTGTTACATCCTTTTCAATTTCACAAGTTGCCAAGCTCTAATCAAAAACATTCTGACATATGCTTATTTCTACTAATTTAATGCCACATTAAAATTAATACTCATCTGCCAGAATGTCCGATAAATCAGTAATCTGCAAGGTCACACATTATTATACCGCTCTCCAACTTTCCTCCTGTCATTCTTCTTCTCTTTCTGCCTCTCCTTTATTGTTTCCAATCTTTGCTTGTGTCATCTATCATGGGAAATATGACCATTATTGTGTAATTAAAGGATCAATAGCGGTGTAATAGCGAGGGATGTGTCCAGGTTCCAGGGCTGCAGCCACCATGACGGATTGAGACCTGTTGCATTGGGCGTGTGGATCTGAGGGTTTTACTCGGAGGACCTGAGGCAGAGCGACACAAAGTCCTGTGAAGGAAAGCTCTCGCCTGGGAGCCACACGGCGTGATTACTTTCTCACAAAGTTGAGGAACACAAGCAATTATTGTGTAGAATGAGAGATATATTTTCAATTTGAGTGACTTTCTTTCTTTAGCCATTTCAATAAAAACTGCGGTAATTGGAAACATAGTTTGCTCTATTATCTATTAATGTTATTTCAGAAGGATGTTGACAGAGTAACGAAAAAGGGAATATCTGTGTAAGGCATAAAGATTGCTATTGATTAAATGCTCTGAATTTTTCTAACTTTTTTTGTGTGGATTCAGGTGCTTTGAAATAAACTATACATTACATCAAGTGGATTTAATCCTCCAGTGTTTCCTCGCAGGTGTGTGGGTGTTTCAGTGTTTACTGAGCTGTGGCCGACACAAAGTGAAACTGCGATGGAGCTGTTAAAAGCCAATTGCCGACTAGTTGGAAATGCCAACAGCCATTTCTTATCTCGCATCAAAACAATTAAAAGTGCAGAGGAGGTAGAAAAATAAGAAATCAGAAACTGGACTCGTGGGTTTCCATAGAAACATGTATAATCATGGTAATTAGACCATTTTGAACAATCTATCCCGTCCAAATTAAGCAAAGGGACCTTAATGTGTTCAGAGCAAGCACTGGTGTTCTTGACATTCAAATAAAAAAAGGAAAAAGGTTTTGGCCACTTTGGGATTGATGGAAGTTATCAGAATGTAGAAATGGAGCTTTACTAATCCCTAATGATGGAGAAGTAGAAGAGAGGATAATAGTTAACAGCATCCATTTAAATGTCTATAACGTAATGTTTGATGTAGAAATGTCTCTTTTGTTCAGATAATCTGTTCAAAAATGTACTTTGGTTTTCTCCGGTAGCTATCGGTATCCCATTCTTGTTCTTCTGCAGGATATATACCCAGTAGTGGAAATGCTATCTGTGCTTTCCTTGCGTTTTCAATTTCTGCCCGTTAAATTGTCTACCTTGCCTAGTATTACATTTAATATAAAAACTTTAAATTATCTTATAAAATACAGTGCTATGCTTCGGATTGAACCAGTGGTTTCCAACCTTTTGGGGTTATCATTTAAAACACCGTCCAAACTGATAACAACAAAATAATCCCACTGAAAAGCTAAGTATTCAAGAAACATGAATGGTAATGAATACAAAGTAGTAAACAAAAGGGTTCACCAACTTGTAACTCATTGAGGGGGCCATCCCATTGGTTAGGAAGCACCAACGTTTCCTGTATATTAAAGAGTAAAAGTATTAACAACGTAACGATTGATAAAATATCTGTCAAAGACGCTATTTTTAAGTAAATGTTGCTGATAATATAACTGACCTTTTGCTATTGAAAGCATGACTTTGTTGTATTGCCACTTTTCCCCAAGCACTGGTCACATCTAGGTGACATTTTAAATATGTTTTGTGGTTGTTTTTTGCCTTCAGTGGGCATTGAGGTCATTTATGTTTGAATGATTCAAGTACCAGGGACGATACGCCCTTATTTCAAATCCCTGCAAAGCCTATACTGTATGTAAGAGCGAACGTTAGGATATAAAGATTTATGCAGCTACTCTGAAGCCAAGCTTTCAAACTAAATGTCAAAGGTCAGCAGTATAGCATCAAAGAGAGGCGTGGGCTGTCACACGCTGACCCCGGGGTCACGCTCCATCCACAGCAGGTCACCCTGTCCCTGGTCACATGGTCTCAGATCTGCTGGGAGCTCCACACCCGGCGTGAGCTACAACCGCCGCATGACAGCCAAAACATGGCCAGCGTGTAAAGATTAACCTTTGACTCGACATGCTGTCAGACGTTCGTCCTGAGGAAGTCTAAGAGTTACCGTAGCTGTGATGTACGGCACATGCGCTGACTTTGTGATAATCAATGCGGGTCACTGCGTTTTTGATCTACAGTGAGAGTTGTTGATGTTAAAGCCCCTTCTTGAATTCTCCGTCACAGATATCACTACTCCCCTTCACTCTCGCTGATAATAATATTGACTCCTCTTCATCATGCATCTTCAATGTAAATTGTCCACTACGACTTCTCAATTGATTTCGCCGGATGATGAGAGAAATGTTAGCGGGGCAACACCGAAGCCATTGATTTGTGAAGTGATAGATAAAAAGCATTTATCATATACGAGTGGTGGTGATAATTAATTGATATCGATTGAGTGGCGGGAGAGAAATGACAATCCGAAGAGTGTCCTCAGACTGCTCTTCACGGCATTCAAGAAGTAAAGGATAGATATGCAGATCTCTGGTGTAATTGAAGGCTATTATCATAATGCACTCTACCTTGTGTGTTATTCATATTCAAACGAGCAGGTTTGAGCCGAACTATTCCACAGCCCTCAGCCCTGATTGCGCATTGAGAGCGAGAGAATGGCCACCACTGATTTGAATTGTGAAGAGGCAAGATGAAAGCTGGTCTTCTGACTCCATCTAGAAGTTCGCGGCAATTTCAACATTAAATGATCAAGTTCAATATTTGATGTTTGCTGTTAAGGAGGAGGCTATGAGATCCACTCTTGCTTTGTTGGAAAATGGAGGCGAGTCATTTAATTGAAGAGAAGGAACAGCCATTAGCTTCATTTGAGTTGAGAGAATAATGTAGCTCTTCCTTTTAGCGCAGGACATGTCGTGCTCCCTGCAGTCTGCGCCTCCATAGACACACCACTCACTCAGCACCAGCTTTTTTTCTCCATACCAATCTGAACATATTTTCGTACAGAGGTTGCAGGATTAAAGAAGTTCTACCCTTTAATTTCTCTATGATTGTCTCTTCCTTCCTAGCTTGCCTTCTCAGATCACTAAATCATTTCCCTGCCTCTCGGAGCCAAAGGTGGATGCTGCGGCGACCTCGGCTTTGTGATCCGCAGGAGCCTCGGCACACCTCTTGGTTATATTTATTTCTGTGGAAAATATCAAGAAGCTTGAACCTTGCTCTGTCTGTACGTGGCAATCATACCTCGCAAAGCACTCTGTAATTACAAGCAGCATCTCCTATTCATCAGTGGACAGAATGGAGGAGCCTGAGTGTGATGGACCTCTGTCTCCTGTTGGATAGCACGATAGCACTGTCTGCGGATTGCTTTTCCAATTAAATACCAACAACAGGTCAGTCGAAGATTTGTTGTTCTGGAATAAATAAATAAATAAATAGATGCACTGCTGTGATGAGTTTCCATTTCAATTAACTAGTTTGACATTTTGGAAAATGCACTAATTTGCTGTCATGCCAAGAGTTTAATAAGATGATTGATCCAGCTCTCATATCTGTCTGATAGCTTAGCTGATAGTTAGCTTAGCTAATAGCTTAGCTGATAGCTTAGCTCAGGGGTGTCTACACTTTTTTTTACTGAGGGCCGCATACAGAACAATTTATGAATGGCTGGGCCCCTCACTAGAGGTGAGGTATATTGCCTCATTAGTTCAAGGTGGGGTATGTAATTTATTTCAGAAACACTTTTCGTTATATTCCATGGAATGCTCTTAACATCACGATAGCAATGAATATATTAAATTCTTTGACAATAAATACATAAAAAAATGTCATCTGTGGAAGCCGTGGCGCTGTAAAAAGCACGACCAATTATCTGAGCCGGCCCGGCTAAAGTAACTGGATGGCCCACCTGCCTGTCAGCCATCTGTGCACAAACTTATCTCGTGCCCTCATTGGTCATGTGTGCGTTCGGGTGTTTGGAGGGGGGGCTCCATACCAACAACAGGTCAGTCGAAGATTTGTTATTCTGGAATAAATACATAATGCACTGCTGTGATGAGTTTCCATTTCAATGAACTAGTTTGACATTTTGGGAAATGCGCTAATTTGCTGTCATGCCAAGAGTTTAATAAGATGATTGATGCAGCTCTCATATCTGTCTGATAGCTTAGCTCATAGTTAGCGTAGCTGATTGTTAGCTTAGCTCATAGTTTGGTTGATAGCCTAGCTCATAGTTAGCGTAGCTGATTGTTAGCTTAGCTCATAGTTTGGTTGATAGCTTAGCTCATAGTTAGCGTAGCTGATTGTTAGCTTAGCTCATAGTTTGGTTGATAACTTAGCTCATAGTTAGCGTAGCTGATTGTTAGCTTAGCTCATAGTTTGGTTGATAACTTAGCTCATAGTTAGCGTAGCTGATTGTTAGCTTAGCTCATAGTTTGGTTGATAGCTTAGCTCATAGTTAGCGTAGCTGATTGTTAGCTTAGCTCATAGTTTGGTTGATAGCTTAGCCTTAGCTCATAGTTAGCGTAGCTGATTGTTAGCTTAGCTCATAGTTTGGTTGATAGCCTAGCTCATAGTTAGCGTAGCTGATTGTTAGCTTAGCTCATAGTTTGGTTGATAGCTTAGCTCATAGTTAGCGTAGCTGATTGTTAGCTTAGCTCATAGTTTGGTTGATAGCCTAGCTCATAGTTAGCGTAGCTGATTGTTAGCTTAGCTCATAGTTTGGTTGATAGCTTAGCTCATAGTTAGCGTAGCTGATTGTTAGCTTAGCTCATAGTTTGGTTGATAACTTAGCTCATAGTTAGCGTAGTTGATTGTTAGCTTAGCTCATAGTTTGGTTGATAACTTAGCTCATAGTTAGCGTAGCTGATTGTTAGCTTAGCTCATAGTTTGGTTGATAGCTTAGCTCATAGTTAGCGTAGCTGATTGTTAGCTTAGCTCATAGTTTGGTTGATAGCTTAGCCTTAGCTCATAGTTAGCGTAGCTGATTGTTAGCTTAGGTCATAGTTTGGTTGATAGCTTAGCTGATATACATTCTTAGCTGATTCTAAATATAAGAAGCAGGGGGAGAGAACTACCCTGCTATGTCCAAAGGAAAACTAATCTGCCTACCAGAAGACTTTAAAGCTCTCTTATGCATACGAATGCAGAATCAGTGCTGTTTGTAGTCCAAGCTGTATTAACCAATCACATCTGAGTGCATAAAGTTGAACAGTTTCTGTGGAGAGTAAAAGAGGCTGAAGATATGCAGGCTCTGAACATGTCTGCTGGAACAAAACTAGTTATAAATATGCCAGAATTCATGAATCTTCTAACCTCGGTGTCTTAAGTGGTGAAAAAAAAGAAGAAGCTATTTTATTCTGATTGAAAAAAATCACTCAATTAAGGCCAACGACACAAGAGGGAAGGAGAACAGTCCCACAATGTGACATTTTCCATCTTCGAGAAGAGATTCATGAATTTTTTAACTGGAAAGTTAACACGTTGAATAAATACTGCAGCTCTGACAACCAGAGAGAAAGAGCAGCTTATGCAGTTTAGATGTACACGCAGTTTACAGAATTAGGATGGGTAGACAGCTGAAGGTAGGCAGAGGCCAGTAGAAAAACTCTTGTAAAAACCAGTAAATCAAAGAGAGCGATGGAGCTCAATATAGAGACAAAGGAGCGAGGGAGAGAAAATTAAAGAGTGAGAAAGGAGGAAAGAATGGATGGAGGAAAAAACAAAGCCACTGTGAGATTCAACCACATGCTTTTCTCTGATTTGCTGAAATTCATAATCCTCTCTCTTCTTTCCCACACCCAAGATCCTTTCCCAGCATCCATAATTCCAGCACTGAGCCAATCCCCCTGTCCATTCTGAAACTCCATTGTTTCTTATCGCGCTGAAAGTGCTTTCTGCACAGATGTGATGTCCTTCTTTTACACCCCAGCAGCAACAACTGATAAACGCTTTTCTGTTTTCTTTGTCGTATTCGCAATTTTTCTGTTTTGATTTGAGCTCCTGCAGTGAAAGAAAGAAAGAAAGCAACGACCACCGTTGGGCACAACACGGCGTGGCGGGCTCTTTCTCTGCAGCTAAATATACTCTGTTACACTCGGCTCTTGTTATATTTTTAATGGCCGTAGCGCACTCATGTTGCAAAGTCTCTCCAGGCCAGATTCTTTCTCTTCCCCGCTCCTCTACGGCCCTTATCCCTCTCGCCTCGGGGCACTCGCAGGCCTGCCGAAAGAAATCACCCCTGCATCACTGGAGACGTGCAGACACCCCCCCCCACACCAAACCGCTAAAATAAACTGCTCACCTTCCCCCTGCATTGTTAGCCCATCAGTCTCGCTCTCAGGTGAACGGGCTGCTTCTCCTTTGCACTCAAGTGTGTTATTTAAAATGAAATGGTGGTTAGCATCGCGCTAATACAACTGAGAGGCTATTTGGTTTGGTCATGCACCTTGCGTTAGTGTGCATCCTTTTTTCCCAACACATTCACACACATGGATCTTAAGAGCTAAGGAGAGCATGGCATAGTTTTAGACGAGTGCTGGAGGATTTGTGGCAGCGGTTTTGTCCCCGTTGGAGTCCTGCAGATCTCCTCCATTACATGAAGCTCCATGCAGCTGTTTCAAAATGGCTGCCTCTGCGTTTCCGTTTCTCTGGTGTCAGAGGACTGAGCAAGGGAGGAAATACGTGCTGCTGCGAATGCATACAGATTAGGATTAGAGCGTGAGCTGCAGCGCTGAGGCCTTTGTCATTAACAGGCAGTTTTAATCAGGGTCTGTCCCCGGGTGCTGACGCGTCAGGAGCCCTGCAGTCCTCAGAGAGCAGGGGGAAGAAACAAGAAGGAAAAGAGGAGAGAGAAAAGAAGACCCCATAGTATCATTGGGGATAGGGCGGGGGAGGTAGCGTGCAGAGCAAGCAGCGCTGGATGTGTTTGGCATCCACGCGCTGTGTGTTGTAGGCAAGATGGCTGCTGGATGTGCTGCGCTTCTCATAACGCTCTCTCTCTACTATTGATTTTTGCTCTGGCCTGGTGCCTGTGTATTATTTAAATGTTAAGATGTCAGTGTTGGTAATCACAGGCTCCATTAAAAGGCGGGCAGCACGGCTACAGCCACAGACCTGCAGAGAGAGCAGGCAGGCGGATGAATTATTAAGGAGAGGATGAGGTGGTGGGACATTTCCAGCGTCGCCCTCGCGAATGTCATCCCACTCAGCCGGGAGACACACAGGCACAGGCTGGCTTGACAAAAATCGACAGTGACTTCCTCCTCCCCCCACCCGGAACCGGTTTGATCCTGATTGCAGACACTGCAGCTGGCAATTTCCAGAATAATCTGCAGCTCCAGCCCTGCCCCCCACAGATCCGCCAGCTCTTCCCACCCCCACCCTACCTCAGTGCCCCGGCATCCTCACGGCCCTCCAGCAGCATCGATAATATGGACAGGAGGAGAGGCCTTTGATTTGCTGAATCAGAGGGTCCCATCTCACCGCTGTGTGCGTGTGAACATGTAGACGAGAGACGGAGTGAACACGTGCAAATCTAATGGCCGCCTTTAAATTCAAACACCAGAGACCTGAATAAAATGCATCTCGTGGTTGAAATAAAATCAGCTGAATGTAGACACAAAGACAGAACATGCAAGTAAATAAATGTTTATGAGGGTGGTGGTGCAGATAATGAATCAATAAACATGATAGAAATTAATGACACCATCAAAACCTACAAAAATGGTGCTTTGTGCGACATATTCCCCCCCTCTATGTGCTTATGTTTTAATGTTTATGATCATGTTATCGGAAACAATTACAGCGTCTTCAATACCCTCGCCCGTTTTTATGACGTTCATCTGGAATAATGTCAGCAGCAGTGATTGGGATGTCACTGACAGTCGGAGTTTGAAGGAAATTGAATCGCATAACAGAACTGATATTTAGAATAAATGGAAAAAGCCGACAACTTTGCAATGTCACTTAGAGAGTGTTTTCTGTCATTCATCAAAGGCCTCCGCCCCCTCGTTACGATGCATTATTTTATAGTCGGCGCGGGGCAGAAGATCGATTGTGAATGCTGGTAATATTTTCTAGCTGCTTTAATAGTCAGGCTTTGTCACTCACTGCTGGTAAGTTGGAACCTCAGGGAAAGGAACTGTCCTCCCACATGCAGGCTGCTTAAAACTAAAATAAGTTTCCTATCAGAGAATCTCAGTCCAGTTTTTAAATACAGCACTTAATCACAAAAGCATGTTTTAAAGACCATGCCTTCCTAGAGCTAAATACTGTGTTGTAATCTCACACACAGGTATCAAACACTCAGGGTGTTGGCATCATCTTTTAAAGGGACAGTTCACCCTGAAATCCAGAAATGCATATTTTTCCTATCAGGCTATTCACAAATCTAGATTGTTTTGTTGCTGATAGTCGGAGATTCTATCCAGATGTATGTCCACCTTTTCTTCAATCTAATAGGGATAGTGCCACTTGACTTGTGGTTCTCAAAAAACATTTAAAATACTCAACAGTAATGTCTCTTTCCAGAAATCATGACCTGGTTACTCGAGATAATCCACAGATAACGGCATCATTTAGACTAAACGGGGAATACACAATGCTATACATTAACATTTTGACGCTTAAAGCACCACAAGCAGAGCAAACATCTCCCACAATTAGCAATACACACCAAAATACTGTAGATTAACGAATGGCGCTACAGTGTTACTGTTTAATCAATAATTATGAACGGAAATCTCTCTTAATATCTTTTTTAAACGCGGTTTCAATGCAGGATGTGAAATGAAAAAATGAAATATACTAATTATGTAGGCACAGAGATAAGTGTTTAACATTTGTTGAGCAAGTGCATTTTTCTATTTACTTACTTGTATATAGTGAAAGAGAAAGGAA
This sequence comes from Notothenia rossii, assembly GCF_949606895.1. NCBI lineage: Eukaryota > Metazoa > Chordata > Actinopteri > Perciformes > Nototheniidae > Notothenia > Notothenia rossii. The sequence continues at coordinate 20,209,152 of NC_136911.1, read as the reverse complement.
ACGTAATGTGCAATAATCTCAGCACAATTTCCTCAAACATACAAGCACAGATCAAATATAGTCAAGTAATTTAATCACTTAACATACCGGTGTTGAAGGTGAAAGCAGAATCAGTGTGCAAACCAGGCATTTATGTGCATTTAATGACATTAGGGTTTTAATAACGGAGTTGAGTATGGGATAATGTCCATATTGCATGGCCTGAAATGATACAAGACCTTCACAGACGGCTCTGACAGAACGCACCGATGTTCGGGAGACTCGAACGTCACTGTTTCTCCCAGAAATGGAGAGTAATTTTCTCTCCGTTTGACAAACTAGTTCTCAACACAGATAGCCATAATAAGATGTAAATTGGCTGAGGGGCTGATATAGAGGGGGGGGGGGGGGGGGTGGGGGGGGGGGGGCACTGGTGTACCATGAACAGCAATTAAACATGGCAGCGACGCATTGTCTCTATGGATGTGGGCTTGAGCTACTTCGCTGACCACAACGTTTTCATCAAAATACCTCTAAGAAAGACCAATAAAAACTGCTGTATGTACAGAATTCATTTTAAAAATGATTTTAAGATATATATTTGAGTTCAGATCTACTATTTTGTTTGCAGTCCAAGAAAAACAAATTATCTTTCGGTTAAAATTACTATTTGTATTGCAAATGAGTTGTGGTATACCACTCAGAATGACTAAATTCACAGCTTAAAGTCTCTAATGTTTACAAATGGGTTGCAGACTTAATGGGACGTTGTGAGTCCATTGGCTCTTTGTGCTAATTGCTAAGACCAGAAATGAAGAAAAGTATCAAAATAAAGATGTTGTGCGAGTGTGTTGCTGTGTTTACTTCCAGTTGTTGTTGTGGGGGTAATTGGCTGAAGCGCCATTTTGTGAACTGTGTGGCATGTCACTAATGGTGGCTTCCTATTGTCACTGTAAGATAAATGTTCTTTCAGGGGATCCATACCGAGATCTAGGGAAACATTTCCTCCTTAAGAAAGGGTAGAAGCATCGGCCTGTGTTGGGGGGTGTGGTTAATTACGTCTAACTTACGTAACGTCTCGGGGGATCGTAGCTGCAGCGAGGCCATGTGAGTTGGGGAATTCAATGAGTGAGTCATATCTGAAGTGCAGTGGCTCTTTAATCCTGCAGGCTGAGAGAGGCGGCACAGCAGGACCCCCGTGCCAGTCAATAACACTCTAACACCTTTCTGGATGGCAAGCGATGAGGGTCAGGTGCAACACACAGCTCAGAAACCCCCGGGTGCTTTCCATTTGGTTTGATTTTGGATCTGGTGTGAAATTGAAGTGAGAAGTTTTGGGATATTTGGGAGTTTGAAAGAGACGTATGAAAATCTAGGAACTACAAGCATGCGTACATTCGTATTCTCACAGGAAAATGAGATTCTGATAAACTCAGATATGGATGACATGTAAGAAAGAAACCTTGAAACAAGCTTCAAGTTCACTTACATCTACCGCTAAACATTTACGAGACAATTCACAACCTCCTCTTGTATCCCGTTCAAGGCTGTTTTGTTGCTTTTCATTGCCTTGCACTTCAGATATATGCAAATATTGACATGGGAGGAAGGAAAGGAAGAAGGAGGGTTCACTAATGAATAAATGGCACCAGGAAAGCTGTGCACTTGGAGCTTTCTTTGGGCCTGAGAGTCTTTTTCTATTCATATCATGCACAGAACCTGTCCAAAGTTCAAGATCAGCTGTTTGATGTTGGCTCCTTCTGTGCCCCTGGTGTGTGTGTGTGTGGACAGTGAGCCAGAGAAGGAAGGAGTGTGTGTGTGTGTGTGTGTGTGTGTGTGTGTGTGTGTGTGTGTGTGTGTGTGTGTGTGTGTGTGTGTGTGGGTGTGGGTGTGGGTGTGGGTGTGTGTGTGTGTCTCTGATCTGACAGTATGTGTGTACACTAGCTATGTAATTTAGTCCTTGTACATTTATAATTTGGTTAGCCCAACTGCTCTCAGAGACTGCTGGAATGCTGCCAGCCTCACGCTGAGTGTGTTTGTGTGTGAGTTCATTGCTGTTGCGGCGGCTCTAAGCTCACTAAGGCCCTCTCTTTTTTTTTACATTATGGCCTCTCGCATCTATCCACTGCAACCTTCAAGCCCCAAGGTTGCAGCGAGCCTCTACCGACAGCATGAAAGCATCATAGCAGTCCTTTCCTTCAGAGCGACAATGGTACACACAGCCCACCGTCTGTATCTATAGGCTCTACAGTAATGTAATTGCGGCTCTCAGGGTATGTGGTGGTGCGGTAACCTAGATGGATGGAAGCTCGCTGGGCTAAGGTAATCAGCTGGAGTGCTGGCACGGGCGGAGCAACACCTGCTGCTGAGGGGAGTAGCCGGCGCTAATTGCGGGAGAATGATGGGAGCCGAGACGCTGCAGACGCCACCGACAGTTCAGCCTAATGCAATTAGCCGCCATGTTCTCCTCCAGCAAGATTGCATTACGCTTTTTTACATTTAATTTAGCCCGCGCAAAATGAAACGGTATCAGAGACTGGAGATAATGAGAGCAAACTGATATTGAAATCTGCACAGCGTTGGGAGGCTATTAATGAGACAATGAAACACTGTGGCTGACAACATGGTATACTGTGGTAAAACACTTTAATAGTGTCATTAGGAACATCTCTGTGTTATTGCTGCGAGCCAACAAGGTGGCGGTGAAAGCTCTCCTCTGTGCCTCCTCCACCTTATTGTTGCTCTTAGTTTTTTTTTTCAATATTGATTAAATATTGATCACCAACTGGTTTTCTTTTTTACATTGTATTGATGACTAAACCCATCTGTTGGAGTGCATGTTTATGAGGGTTTCCTATTGATCTTGCCAAATGGCCTCTTCCTCCTGTCTTACTGAGTGTACTTCCCATCGACGCATACCACTCATACAATACATTCTAATATTTCTATAATAAATATTCATTGATGATCTTTTTCCTCAGTGGTCCGACACATATTTAACTACATATCAAAGAGAATAACCCGGTGCGTGGCGGTGGAGGTGAGTGCAGGGTCTCGGCCCTTTGTGAACAAGCTTCTTCTCCAGGCTCCATTCATCTGGCTCAGCTAAAGCAAAAGCAGTGCAGAGAGACAAGCTGCTGCAGTGTGACTTTGCTCCTCTTCCATGCTTTGATTCATTATTCAGCACCCGAGAAGTCGTCCTGCAATCCCACAGCAGCACAGAGAAACACACATATATAAGATAGGCGAGCCCACACACACACACACACACACACACACACACACACACACACACACACACACACACACACACACACACACACACACACACACACACACACACACACACACACACACACACACACACACACACACACACACACACACACACACACACACACACACACACACACACACACACACACATACACACACACACACACACACACACACACACACACACACACACACACACACACACACACTTCTGCCTGCTCTACTGGCCTGCACGCTGTATGGAAATGTCCCTCCTAATGACTCCGTAATGACAGGGACTTATGTCCTCACCATAGTTGATTTGTTTCCTGGGTTTTAAGAGTAGATTATTTCCATGGTACAGACTTAGCGTAAGCCGTTCAGAAACCACAAGCACTGCACTTCAGCCCCGGTTTGGGATTTTAGCCAGGTCTAATCAGATTAAAGCTCTGTTTCCCCCCCCCCCCTCTCCCCCTCTCCTTTTTGAAACAACATGCCACACTGCTCTCTCAGTCCTGCTACATGAGCCACGAAGAAACGGGCCAAGAACAAATTGCTTTTAGTGGCGGTTGACAAGTAGTTGTGTAGAGAAAATAAAAGGTTGTTTGGAGCAGATTAATTCTCCTTCAAAAGGAGCGCCCAGCTGCACTCTTCCCCCAGCGAAGGGGGAGAAGATAGCTCCAGCCGAAGAGATACAAGCTAAATAAACCAGCTTTATCCAAATGTAGTATACGGTAATGGCGTGTTGCTATGGTTAAATCAGAGCGACTCAACTTGGTGTTATCCTGATCCTACGAAAAACAAACGTGTTAGACAAAAGTGTCGATTCAAAACCATCTCAAAACCATCTTTGCCAGTGAACACAGACCAACTAATAACCGCGCTTGATGTTCTCGTTTCATATCAGATCCCTGTTCTGCAAACGCTGTTGAGCAAATATAATTTCAGAGACATTCTGTTCTCATTAGTTTCACAGTCATATTACAAATAGAGGAGAGACAGCTGTGAAATATATATTTCTAGTGGATAATGATAGATCACGCCTGTGGATTAAAGTGGTTTTGTTCTGGCCGTGGTTTTATGCGAGATGAGTCCTGACTTCTAACCTGTAAAGGGGGCTCGCCGGCCTGACCTGGATCCTTCAGCATGAATTAAGTGAACAATGGAAGAGCCGGCTGAATGATGGCTCCACGCGCCTTTGTGCCTCTGTTACAAAACCACTCCTAAAAAGGGCGGCCTACATGACACACTCTCTAGAAATCGATCACATTTACTCAGCCCCTGGGCTTTCCAAAAGCTGGATTTAGAGCAACAAAAAAAAATGGCAAAAGGAGAATGAAATGAAATCCCCTTTGCATTTTAAAGCAGAATGAAACAGAAGTGAATGGGTGGGCGAGGGGAAAATGCCTCGGTAAAGGTCTACTTTGCAGACTCCGCCGCGCACTCATGCGTCAAATTTCATCAGCAGTATCTCTATTGATTTTGAAACCTGGAAATATAAGACCAGGCAAGTCGGGCACAGAGATACCCATGGATGTTTGGGTTGGTTTTCTGCGCTTCTCCCTCGCTGCTGCCTCCTTCCTGGGAGCGTGAGCAAACCCATGCTCTCTCAATTGTCTGACAATACTCTGCTAACACCCGGGCTGAGCTTTACAGACGTGATATTAGATTGAAAAGACAGACCTTGAATCCAGCTCTGGGAAAATTCAATATTTCTATTGTATCCACTGGAATAACAACCAGAGCCAACAAAGTCCACACTGACTTGACTGATCGTTTAGCTTATATTTGAAAAGCTTTCCAACCTGATCAACGCTTGAGAAATACAAATAAACAAAAGAGAAGTGGAGAAGCCTCATACACTTTTCAGGAGCCGCCTCTAAGTGGACTCTAAATGGAAGCCTTTTTGCTTGACTGTGTATAAACTAGCTGACAGTGTGCCCGGCGCTCAAAAGCTTCAAGGCCCAATCTCTGACAGGCCCATCTCCCGCAAATGGGTCACACGGACATTAAAGTGCGGAGGGGACAAGAGTGGCAGATCAGTTCTCCTGCAGATTGGATTGTTTCACAGTTTGGTTTCTTACTGTCTCTGAGCACCAAGCTGCGAGCTGGAGGGAGCGAGGTCTGTTCGCCATGCCACTAAAGAGGACAGAGGCGCTGGAAGGAGCTCTTTAGTCTGCTAACACAAAGCAGAAGAAAGGGAACGGGACACGGAGAAGCCAGTTTAAAAAAAACCTTTCTGTATGGCCTGCAGCTTTTCAGAAGCCAGGATTAAAGAGAGGAGTGTAGCCTCTGTAAGACGGATCTGCTCCATAAGAGTTTATTTCTAACGCTTACTCGAAATACATTAAAACCCAAGTGACCTTACGGCAGTGCAGTCAGGGTTTATACGGGGTCAAGGGTAAGCAAGGGCGTCCAGTTATACTGCTTAACGTCCAGACGCAGCCGTGTCCATCTGCTCCAGGTCAGACCTCGCTTTCCATCACAGTAGATGACACGTCAAGGGGGCGCCTGAGCAATCACCCCCTGCAAATAAAGGGAAGTGATTTCATAATGGTGTCCTATCAGGCCGCCACGCGTCAGGGTTATCTGTATGACAAAGCAACTTTCCCTGTTTATGCATTTCCACGAGTCGACCTGGAGAGGTGGATGAAAGGAAGGCGAGCGGTTGGTGACCCGGGGTCAGGGGCTGTGGGGCTGCAGCTGGTCACACTACCCACTCATTGACTGATTCTACATCCAGCCCATTGTGTTCGGCGCGTGTCTATTGTTCTGCGGCGGCATTAAAATGCATAGATTCCCGTCAGCCATTTTGCTGCTAGTTGACCTTATTAGGCAAGGTGGATACATAAAACATGAAGTTTAGGAACGTTAGATAAATGTGATTCTCTGAAAAAATGGATGCTGGGTTTCGCTTTGATTTCATTCAAAGCGCAATCAATAAAACACACAGACATGGTTATGCTGTGTGATAGCAAATACATCCTGGGCGTAGGTGAGGGAATATATTCAAACGACAAACAGAGGTGGAAATTCTTCGTGCTCCATGGGATCTCCAGGCAGTCGAATGTAGGTGCTTGCCACCCTGCCCCCCACTCTCATCTCTATTTTTCCATTCTCGCCGAGCACACACAGACATGCTGCAGCGAGCGGGAGGAAAGAGAGGAGAGGTGCTGATACTCTGTAATTGAGGGGCAACCCTGTCACAGTTGACCTGCAGGAGACCAGGGATAAAGCGTATTCCATTCTCTCTCCACTATCCTGGGACTGACAGCCCGCAGAGCCCCCAGGTCTGACAGACCTAACTGAGGGCTGTCACCCCCTGCCCCCCCCCCCCCTCTCCTCTACCACCACAGCACATAACAACCATTTCTATCTCGTGTTCTCATATGTGCTCACACATTTATTGGCTTCTACCTATCAAAATGTACACTACTCCGACAAATACACACTACACATTCGGAATATTTAATCAAAGATACGCCTGACAAGATTTTCACCATGCCCTTTTTGTTAAACTGACTTCAATTTCATCTTCCACCTCGTATATCTATTTTAAATATCTCAACAAGGACTGTAAAGGTTTAGCAGAAAAAGAGTGAAATGACAGCGCTGCCTATTTTAGAGAAACTCTAATGCTTGGCTCCTTAAAAAAAAAGTACCAGCGCTCATCACCAGAAGCGCATCTCCCAAAAAATGGGGCTGATGCAGCGACGGATAAAGCGAGTATATTTAGATCCCCAGTCCCTGCCCTTTGTGTCTTCCTGATTTGTTCTAATGTGGGAGCCTAATCCCGCGAAAGCAGATTATACATGTATTCAATTCCTTAAAATTGCAGTATTTTTAATACCACATTTGCGGCGAAAATACGCAAGCAGCTTACAAAACATAAACCTCCCAAACTGTGTCTCCGCGGTTATAAAAGGGTTGAGAAATGCGAATAAAGATGAAGCATTTATTTGAAAAGACATTGTTACACTGATGATGTCTCTTTGTAAGGAAAAAGTTCGCGATGCAAAGACTGCTGACATGAGCCGTGTGTGTGTGTGTGTGCAATTGATTGTGCACTGTGACCTAAATAGTTGCATAAAAAACAAAAAGGTTTTCCGACTTTACTTGTGTCACTTTGGTAAATCAATATGATATCACTTTTTCCAGTCTTTTGCTGCTCACAGATTTCTCCGTCTCATCAAAACCCCTCGAGTGAAATAGCTCCAAATGAGAACATGGGAGTGGGCAGAAAGAACAATTCAGCAGAGTTTCTAAATCACTTTTTGCATTAACAGCTTTTGAAGTAAAATAAAAAATTCAGATTCACAATGACCTACTAAATCAGCCATGTGGAAGACGGAGAATTGCAAATAATTTAAATGGAATTTTCATGATCAGATGATTTTATAGTTTTGAGACATTAAAGAGGGATGTCATGAATATAATCATCAGAAATGAACACACACTCCACATAATGCACTACACTCTGCCTCTGTCCACCTGACCCGCTGAGTGTCCTCTCAATGACAACATGGCCGCCCCCATGAGCTGTAGCCGGCCGCCATAATGACACAATGTACCCATCTGCCCTTCAAACCAACCCGGCAGCATGAGGCTGACCTGCGTGTGTGTGTGCGTGTGTGCGTGTCCCATCTGCCCTTTCAGCCAGGCAAGCAGCAGGAAGCCGACCTCTGACCCTTAGGATTATAGTCCCACCATGTGCCAGTGAGCAGGGTGATGAGATTGACCTATGTGGGCTGTGTGTGTGTGTGTGTGTGACCGGCATCTGACAGATCCACCAACCACGCACGTGCAAATGAAATACGGCGTGCACTGCTCACTTTTGGATCCATAACTCCCCTTTCCGATGAGCATGCTGTTAAATGTGTTGGTTATGAAGAGTGAAAAGCTTTCAATCATTCAGTGTACATGCAAGTTCAACAGAGTGTGTGTGTGTGTGTGTGTGTGTGTGTGTGTGTGTGTGTGTGTGTGTGTGTGTGTGTGTGTGTGTGTGTGTACGTACGTACGTTAATAAAAGCACCTCTCCAGTGAGTGATCTATTGCGGGTCTGAGGACAGACAGTCGTCCTGAGCTCTGACACAACCAATCATCGCAAAGCCAGCGTGATCGCCTTGGCAACCCCTGTCACCACATAGTTTATCCCGAGCGTCCTCCAATCAGGCGGCATCACAGACTTCACAAGACCCTCCCACATGGGATGGGGTTGGGGAGGGGGGCCAGTCGTTGGTGCAGAGCCTGCTGCATGAGCGGATGCTCTAATCTGGATCCAGTGAGGATCACTAATCCCAGATTATGGCTCTCTGGGATTAAGACATGCTGATGCACAGGTTTGCACTCACCTCCAATCCCCAAACCTCTCAATCTGCCGCTCTGCTCCCCCCCCCCCCTCTCTGAACCTCAACCCTGCAAAGAGGTCCATTAAAGCAGAAGCTGTGTTTTCACCTGAAATGACACGTGTAGTTCGAGGTGTTGGCATCTGAGCGATTCAGAGTACACCTGCTGTCTGTCTGCACACGTCTCTGCGATGTGTGACGTTATAGTACAAGTGTACACAATGATTTGTGGATGCTAGGAATGGTCCGCACATTGAAGGTTAGCGGAAAGGAAAGTTTCTCCCTGACGCTGCGATCCAACTGAGCACAAGTGACGGGCCCATCAGGGAGGGTAAATAAAAGCAGACACTCCACCTCTACGGTATAGAAAATACTACAACATGTCATACGGAATAGAAGCTTGGACAGCAGGAAGCAGCTCAGCAGAGACATCATGGAACTTCATGAAAATCTTTCAGCCTCTCATAAGAATCCGATGTCTACTGACAGTGTTTTTTAACACGCTCTTGAGTGAACGATATAAAGTGGAAACTTTTCACACGTAGTTCGTACATGTGAATGTGGCACAATTCCCTCAGCCCGCACCGTTAGATTTATAAGCGACAGTCTTCAGGATTTAAGCCCCGGCGTGAGTTTATCATGACGCCAAATCATTTCTGCACACAGGAGAGAGGTGGTGGGAGACAAAGAGAGGAGGGGAGAAGAGAGATGGTGGCAGGGGGAAGAAATAACTGCTCAAATATTGTTCATTACAATAATTCATACATCACACGGTGACGTGTAAATTAGAACCTCGGAGTCAACACGCGCACAAATAATTAAGTTGAAATATTAATGATGAGATGTCCTCACAAGTGTGCAGCTCAGGATCAATTTGGGGTTAATGAGTCGTTTATCTCCGTCCAATCGGCTGCCATGCTGCATGCACATGGCGAGGCCCGACATATAAGTGAGGATGAAATGATCCCCTAAACAAAATCAATTCCTCCTGTGTTTTTTCACTGGATGTGGAAGTCAGCGACGTGCCGCAGAGAGAGAAGATTCTGCAGGTTGTCATTCCAACTAAAACTACACAAGACAAATCCACTGACTGCTTCCTCTGCTCTGTTTGAAGTTGTCTTATCAGTGAAATTGCCTGCTGTCGACTGAAAACCTGCACATTTCCTCACAATGCATGCGTCTCTTCTGATTTCCAGCACGCCCAAACTGACGCAAATAGAGAGAACAATCAAATATAATATAATCTTTTGGTGTTCTCTGTGGTGGCTCATCCCTCCATGCTGACTCAGAGGCTGCTCGCCCCGGGCTGCATCAGAGTGTTATTGTTTGTGTGTGTGTGACATGCAGTCTGTTTACAGCGGACAGCATCCTTTCCTATTTCTTTCTTTTTTACTCGTTAGGGACCTTCCTTCTGTTCTGAAGCTGATTAGTCCTGACCTGAGCAACCTAGTGCTGCTATATCCAATCAGCCTAATCACTCAAACTCTTTCCTTCCCCCTCCTTCTTGACGCTAATGGGCTTTCCCTGCTCTGGTGACTTAGCACTTAAGAGCTGGGGGGTCACTACTTCAGTAAAACCTTGTTAAAACTTCTTAACAGCACCTCCGCTGCCCTTCCGTTCACAAGCAACTTGGGTATTTATGAAGAAATAACTAGTTACCCTTATTTACTCATATGAGCGGTGGATAATCCAGTTGCCAGCATGCCTCCGTATGAATTTGCATCACCTCCCAAAGGGCGAGCAAATTAATGAATATTCACACTTAATCTATAGCCCACGGCAGCCGTGCATTATTCATGAGTTGTTGCTGTGTTTTTTTTTTTGTGGTAGCACACGTCTCAGTTTTGTCATCGCAAATCATAATTTCATTTTCTCCTCACTCCATTTTCTGCCATGTGCAAGTGAAGGCTGCAGTTGTTAAGAAGACATGCAGCAAATCACCGCATGGAATGAGACTGACTAATGTCTTTAGCACTCCGCCGTTTTTAATCTAAGCACTAATATATAGAACCCTGTCCTTAAAAGAGAGATTCATGCATCTTAATGCTGGCGGCAAAACTCCAGATCCCTGCCTCTGGTTCTCTGTTGTCAGCGAGGGCTGTCACTAAGCTGCAGAAGCCTCAGAGCCACAGCGCTAAAGACATCAGCGAGACAGGTGCCATCTTGAATCATTGCAGTCTGTCTACATGCAAACTACACTTGGACTCCTGATTTGGTGTGTCTGTATGCGCCAAACCCCTATGTTTACCGTGTCAATCCCCCTATGTTTATACGCTCACATGCAAATACATCCCCCAAAACAGACTCTGATAGCTGATCAGTCATTACTAGCAAATAACTCAGCAGCAAAATCAGAGGAGGGAAAACGGCGTTCACACTCTATTGTCCAGCGTTAAAAGGTTTCTGTATGAGGGAAGGAGAGAGCGAGGTGACAGTTTAAAAGCCTTCCTCGACACTCAGCGAAATGGGCCTATACCTTCTTCCACACAATTGCACCGGCAAGTCAAATTGCATTAGTGATGCACAATGTTTTCACAAAAATAGAATCACAATAGAGCTGAAATATGGTGCATTGTGCTTTGAGTCAATGTTTGGAAAGTGTTTCTGTTTTATAGGGAAATACTGCAGGACATCTTTCACAACGGAATACAAATCGACACTAGCTGCTGGCTAAATTGCATAAAGGGAGAAAAAGTGATTCAAGTAATTACATTTAAATATAAAAAAAGCAGTTTCATCCTTTTAAAACCTTCCTTCCTTAAGTGTCAAAATATTATTCGAACAAATGTTATGTTCTTATTGAACCACACACCACCTCTTCAAGAGTTACCTCTTTGTTTCTGACAGACATTTGAAACGTTTTCGCTCAGTAACAGCCAGGCCAAGGAAGAATAATTGCACAACTTTTTGGTCAAACATGAATATTCAAAATCCCTGAGTTAGCTGTGAGAAAATAATTAGGAGTTTATTAGCATTTGTTTATTTGTCCATGCATAAAACCTCTTAATGAGAATATATTAACAAGCTTGTGACTCCGGGGAGGAACATTCTCAGCGTTGAGAAAGCCTCCCATCTTTGGAATATGCTACGTTACAAAAAAATATTTTATTACCCCACGAACAGCTAAATTACCACAAAAGTCTAATGTAGTATGACATGTCCTCCGCCAACCTCAACTAGTGGGATTTGCTCTCCGTGTATTGAAACGTAAAAAGGAGGAAAATACCAACTCCGGGTAATTATAACACATACAGTGACTTGACATTTAGGGCACCGAGTAGAGAGGGGAGATAGTTGGCCTTATCAGAAGCTATAATGAAAGGTCAATGGCCTCCTCAGTGTTTACCTCCAATCATGTGGTCTGAAGAAGCTTCTTCAGTCTCTTTTCAAAGAGCAGCGGTCTGTTTGGGAGATAACAGCCTCGTTGGCCGCAGGTAAAACAAACACTTTCATTTTTTTCTGAATCGAGTTTTGAGACTGTGGTTGCTACAAAGGAATGTGAGATCATTTGGTGCGTCGAAAAAGCACCAATGAATTCAAAGTCATTTGACCAATAGGCTGTAATTTAAAGTGGAGCTATCATGCTATATTTGAAACATATATTGTAGGGCCATACCTCAAAACATGTCTGTGAAGTTTTTTTCTTCAAAATACCAAACAGATCAGCCGTTGTAGCCATGCCTCATACTGCTCAGACCCCTCTTTTGCAGCCCTGTTAGAGAAACGCGGATTTTGGGTCCTTAGCTTGAAAAAAAAGAAATAAGAGGAGGCGGAGCTAATGCCTGATCAGAATTCTACCGGAGATAAAGTTAAATTCTGCTGTGTTAAAAAGCCATCCTGTTCTAAACCACATCAAGGATTATTTCTGAAACAGTATGGAGCTCAAATGCTTTTTCTCTTGCGGGTTTATCACAAGGTGAGTTCCTTTTTTTATTTCCTGCTTTTTAAACACATGTGCTCTCCAGTACAGGTTAGCTCTGAGTGTTAGCGAGGCTAATGTAAACAAAAACGAGATTACGTCCAGAACACGTCAGGCATTGTTTCTGATAGCAACTTTCTGTGGGTCCGCTGCCGATTTGACTTCAGATCGGATGGAAATCTGTATCCGCTCGTTGTACCCCCGTTTTTAAAAGATTTGGGTACGGAGGAAAAGAGAGAAGGTTTTATTTTCTGACGCTGCGTGAGTTCTCCGACGCACCGGGGACACATCTTTATAAAAGACATCACAAAGTGCATTTTGCAGGATAGGTCCCCTTTAAGAAACAGTGACACACCCAGAGTAAATGTTGCTACACCTGTTTTTCCCATATCTTAAGCCGGTGCTGCTAACGTTGAGGAAAGTCTATCTCTCTCTCTCTCTCTCCCTCTATCTTTTTTGTTTGGTCTCAGTCAGTGGAAGGAAAAAGCTGCATTGATAAATAGGTCAGAGCTTTTCCACCCCCCAATGGTTTCAGGCCCAGCTTGGCAAATTGAACATAATTAAGGCCCAAGGCAAAGGTTGCACTTTCCTTGAAATAGCGGGAGGAGTGGTGCAGGAGGTAGCTTTCCACAGGAGGAGACGCGCTGCCATGCATGTTCAGTACAGCATGCCCGGGCATAGAGGATGCACAGAGCCGCAGCCGAGAGAGGAAGAGGAGGAGGAGGAGGAGGAGGAGGAGGAGGAGGGGGGGGGGGGGGGAGAGAAGAGGCAGCCATTACAGAGTGAGGAAAACTCGCTGTACATCTCTCTCACACGCTTCTTCTCTCACACAATTGAGCAGCTTCTTTCTCTCTCTGACACACATGCAGGCCATAAATAAAGGTGTAATTCACATTTTTGGGTCAGTTCTCTCTATAAAAGGCTGTCAATTCTGGAGCATATTACCAACTGAACTGAAATTGATTGCAGAAATGTAATATTTTCCAACAAAGTTCTTAAAGGCTAGCTCAAATCTGACAAAGCTGTCAGCTGTAGATTCATATTTACTGTATAGAAAGGACAATAAGCGTATTTTAAATTGCATAATACCTATCAAATATAAAAGAATATCAATTGTTTTATGATCGTTGTATTAGCAGGCCACAGCGGGAAGAAAGTTAGCTTAGCATATACTGAAAACAGTATTTAAGTTTCCTGTTTCCAGTGTTTGTGTTAACACATACTTTAAAATATAAGTACATGTGAAGTGCTTTTTTTGTCCAACTCTCAGCAAGAAAAGCAGGAAAGTAAAAGGTTGACCTAAAGTAGGTTAGCACCCCATTTACAAATTAAATCACCATATTTTCAGGCATGTCTTCTTAATGCTAGCTGAGTTTTGAGTCATAGTGTTCACTTTGGGATCCGCACTTTGTCTGGGGGTGCTGTTAGTGAGCTGAGATGCCAAGGACCATTAGCATCCCAGCATGCTCTGCTCTGGGGGCTTCACCTGGCAGTGAGGAGAGAGCAGAACCACAGGGATCAGACACGTTAGGGACGAGGAGGCTGTGTGGAGGTGAGGTAATACTCCCTTTTTAAGGCTGTTCTGGGGAAAGCAGATTACAGCGGGCTGGCAGAGTATTAACAGTCAGCTTCCTCCACCACAGCACCATCTCTATTAATGAGAAGTGATGGAGAGCCAGGACTCCCCGCAGGAGATCTACATGGCATTATCTTCAGCTACCACCGCCATCACCTCCGCGCATTAGCTCGCTCATTAGCTTTGCCATTAGCCTGCCCATTAGCGGAGGCTCCTTGATAACTGCTTAGATGCTTTCTGCGTGACGCTACATGAAAGAGTTACAAACAGGAGGTTCAATTCCTTCTGTACTCTTTAAATTTGATTAAATTGTTCTATAGAATACATTAAAAGGTGGTAAAAGCCCCGCAGTTACACAGCGACATCTTAGTAGTAGTAGGACTTTGAATATAAGCAGACTATCCCCACTAATGATGTGAACGTTTTTATTTAATAGCAGCGAAGGGAGAAACTGCACCATGTTGTGGGCAATCATTGTCAAAATATTCATCAAAAATGTAAAAGATGTCGCACTTTAGTATTTTGACTTGATTTAAATTATTCACACTTAGCCTTTTCCCAAAAAGAACATTATGAATTATGTCCGTAACTAAAAGGGTGAACTAGCAACATCTTTCATGCTCAATGCAAAATGTCCTCGTGACAATTTACTCATTTAGTGATGCAGGCTTTCCTTCTTGAACAAACTCTACCTAACGATGCTTTAAAAGTAGATCATGTAATTTTAGAGGGTGTTTTTTTCCCGTTTCTTTGACATTACTGCCAAAAAGTGTCAAATATCTGCCGAAATGCTATATGTGACATTCGTCCCTATATTTCTTTCTTGGAATTTCCCTGCTCATTCCTGAGATGGATGTGCAGCAGCGTCTCACCGAGGCTTTCTGCCCATTACAGGACGCCATATGGTGAAAGATTTACCATGGCGACGCGGCCAGGAGGCTCTAACTCAAACCTGCCTCAGAATGTCAAGGAATGTCAGAGGAGAGGAGGAAGGAGAGAGGAGATACAGTAGCATTGTTCCCCGAGCGCAGCAGGCTCAGCTGGCCTCAACAGTCCCAGTCCCCTCAGCCTCGTAAGACTAATGGCGGAAAATCACAACCTGGGGGGTTCGATCCCCTAAAGGGCCTCTGAGACGTCATTAATATGCAGCTTTTTTTTTGTTGAAACACAGACATAAATACTCTGAAATGTGGTTTACACGCTAGCGTATGAACAAAAGCATTCACACTGGGAAGCGTGTAGATATGATATCAGACGGCTCACAAAAGAGATGCAGCCACACACACACACATTCACACACACACACACACACACATACACAGTCACACACACACTATGAAAGCAGTACAAAAAAGCAGCTGATTGCTCCCTGACTACACAGTTAAAGTCAGAAAGGCAGACAGGTACTATCTCCCGGCCCTGCGTGGTATATCTGAATGTGCTGTGCAGGCATTTTTGCCCATCTCTGTTCTCCATGCATGGCTTCCCCTCCCCCCACCCTCTCCATCATACTGTATCCTCCTCACCCACACAGCGGGCTCCCCTCCCCCAACCCATGCTCTCCCCACCCCCCCCCCCCCTCCCCCACCGGGAAGATGGAGCAACCGGAGAGAAATTAATTGAAATCTAAACCCCGATGCAGGATTAACTAAGTAGGTGAATTCCAGTTGTCACATAATCAGGGCTAGTGTACTATTTGACTTTCATCAAATGGGGCTGACTGAAACAGCGACCAGGGATAATGACATGAAAGAAAAAAAAATGAGCCAGCTGCTGTGCATCCCCCCCTTTCTCCATCCCTTCCCCCCTCTCCTCAGCATCTCTCCATCCACCCCTGCCTCCCAACATACATTTGGGATTTTTTTCTACGAGCCATCGGTATGTGGAGCTCAGCAGGGGGAAAATCATCAAATGTTGCCGCCATATTGTGTGACCTCATTCCATGCTCACACACTGATATGAATAACCAATGGTTACCATCACCTGCTGATAATGCATCCCTTCTTATCACTGCCACTACTGATGGAAATATCTTTTCACATAAGCAAGAAGCCTGAACGCAACACGGCAGATCATGAGCAAACATCTTTCAATTTCCCATTATAGATATTATGTAAAGTGCTGTGGTGTTAACTGTAAAGGCGTTTAGTGCTGCTGACTGTTACACCTTTCCGGTAAATGCACCGTGATATTTGGTGGATGAAATGTTGAGGGAAAGTGGGTCAAACAGCACGGCGGCGCTCTGATGAAGCATGACTTGCCGCAAAATAAATAAATAAAAATGAGAGCACGTCAGAAGATCTCCACTCCGGGAGGATGATGTAGATAAGGCCAACGCCAAGACTCGATGCGTTATTGAGAAAGACATGATCTATTCTGAACACAGAAAATGTACTCAGTTTTTTTCTTGCACTACATTACAGGACAGTCATTTTGGATGAAATGTTGGCACAAAAACAATGGATCATATTTAGCACAAAAACAACCAGCAGGGTAAAGTGACATTGAATAAGCTCATAAGCAGCAAATAAACTCATTGCATACATAGTTTATCACACACTGTGATGTAGTCGGAAGCAGATATTCGTACCGCTTTATAAATGTGTAGCGCTCAGAAACCATACATAGGGGGGTTTAGTGTACCATGCAAAACATAAAGAAGCATGCTGTTGCTTTTGCAGAATAACAATGCTTCAGATGACTTAAAATGTTATTGTGCATAATCAAAATGAGTACTGCGTCTCCTGGTCTCCCTTTATAAATATCAATAAAACACCAGCAGAGGGAACATACTGTCGAGGCCATTGCCTGTGTTTAAATCGCTGCCACAGTTGGAGAGTATCGCTGCTGCTAGTAGCAATAAAAGCTAAAAGCATTACATTTCTGTAGGATTTCATGCCGTTTACAAATCAATATTTTAGCAAGTTTTCTCCCTGTGTGTGTGTGTGTGTGTGTGTGGGAGAGAGTGTGTGTGGGAGACTGTCTAGGTGTAGATAGCAGTGGGTGTGGGCAGCGTCAGTAAAGCAGAGCAAGCTGCCAGCCCTCCAGTTGATAATATAGCTTGGGCTTATGCCCGGTAAAGGTTGACCTCCGCCTGTTGGCTTGCAATGTCATGTGCCACCTGCCACCTGCCACACACACACACACACACACACACACACACACACACACACACACACACACACACACACACACACACACACACACACACACACACACACACACACACACACACACACACACACACACACACACACACACACACACACACACACACACACACACACACACACACACACACACACACACACACACACACACACACACACACACACACACACACAGCCCTGTCTGCCTTCAGCTACACCCCCCTGTCTCTGCACACACACACATATACGAGTATGCTAGAAGGAACCTGTGTGATGGACTATTGCCTTTTAATAAGTTCTGCTTCTTTATTTAATATATAAGTCTACTCTTGTTGGAGTGTGTGTGTGTGTGTGTGTGTGTGTGTGTGTGTGTGTGTGTGTGTGTGTGTGTGTCATAATAGAAAATAATCATAAAGAACAGGAAGAGAGGCTTGTGAGAAAGTGTTAATATCCTATGTTTTCTGATATCAGAGGGCACAGATACAATATAAACAACATGACACACAAAAAAGGACAAACACACACACACACACACACACACACACACACACACACAGATTCAGACACTTCCACTGAGCTGTGCAGACGTACGGAGCAGCGTACCTGGACAGATGGCAGCCAGTCATCCCGTCGGACCTGCCATCAGAGCGCTGCACGAGACGAGGAACAGAACAGAAGCAGTTTCCACACACACACACACACACACACACACACACACACACACACACACACACACACACACACACACACACACACACACACACACACACACACACACACACACACACACACACACACACACACACACACACACACACACACACACACACACACACACACACACACACACACACACACACACACACACACACACACACACACACACCGTATGGACCCTGGCACCAGCATGTGTGTGCATCCTTGTCTGTGTTAACTCGCTGAGCAAATGGAAAACCACAGAAGAGAACATGTTTGGTTGAATATGTCAAAAAATATATATCAACACTGGCGGCACAGCTACTGTACCGAGGAAACTACACATCTGACTCGCTTGGCTGAGGAAGCATTGTTTTATTTACAGACATGAAGCAAATCCAGGGGACGGACATTTTGGTTTATTAATCAGCTTGAACTCTGACACCTGGATTGATTTAATACAATCTAATTACGATTGATTTGTATTGGGTCGAATGTTTTGCTGTGGGACAGACACGAGGCGGTTGCCTGTGACTCTGACTCTCCATTACGGGGAGGAGCGATGGATAGAGTGGCTAACAGACTACCAAAACCCACTACTCGGGTTTAAATCACATTTACAAAGCATATAGGTGTCTATTACGGGAAATTAGAACGGCCTCGGATCTCAACAAACCTATCCTTCAATTTTATTGAGTCTTCTCAGTGGCTGTGTGTTTGTATTCTTGTCAATAACGATTCGTCTTCATGTGTTGTGTTGACAAACGGCGGTGAGCGTGCATGTGTGTAAATGCACAATGCCGTCTCCTTGATCCTGCCCTTGGGAACGATAGGAGAAAACACTTTGAAATAGTTTGAGGTTCACTTTGCAGCTCAGGGGAGAATTTGTCAAAGACTCACTAAACTATCATTGTGAAGCATTACCTTACTCTGTCATTTCTTTCAAATATTGTTTTTAAGATATAAAAAGGCGACATTTGTATAGATCAAAAAGCTGATAGCAGTAAGAGAGCGGGGACTAGAGGACAGACCATGTAAGTTAATGCTGATGTGTGGAAAATGTCAAGAGGGGATTGTGATGTCATTGTTATCCACCCTGAATGATGTGAAGTGAATTCGATGTGTTTATTGTCAATTTCTGCTGCTTTCACATGTAATAAAAAAAATCTGAAATTGGAGTGACAGAGATTATTTCCTTTCTTACATCTGAGGCGCACATAAATGCAAACAAAAACAACCTTTTCTCCACAGCCTCGGCTTCATTCTGATGATGAATACCCAAACTCATCTTCTCTACTCATTCCCATCCACTCTTTGGGCTCTACACACACCAGGACCCCCTCCCTCCAACCACCCCTCACTCTCACCCCCGCTGTCTGAAGAGAGCCACTGCTCACTATCCATGTGCCTCATGTCAGATAATTCTGTGGTGGCGAATCAATAATGCAACCGTAAATTTAATTTAAATAAACATTAGTGGCTTACTTAATTAATGAAACCTCATCTGCAATTTGTCAGTGTCAGGAGTGCTCACCCCTTTGATGTTGGTATGAATATTCCTTTTCACAAAATGAGGCTCTCGCACGATTAGTGCTTATTGCAGCGTTTGCCTCTTCCTGCCGCTGCTCCTGTGCTGAATTAGAGAGGACACAGATTAAAATCGTTTACTTTGCAGGGAGGACAATGAGAGGCCGTAAAATGGATGTGAGGAAACATCATGAAAAATAGCAGGGGGAATATCTAATGAATCTAATCTGCATACAAGCAACCTGATCAAACGCTTGAGCAATTTCAGCGGCCATATATCAAACAGTTCACGACGTTAACATCAAATCCATATCTGAGAGGTCCACACCCATAAGCAATAACGCTGAGCGCTAATAACCAGCAGGGATATGAGAGATAAATAACAGGGAAGAATATAAAACAACACCTCATCATACTGAGAGATCTGACCCGTCTGTCAGTGTGCGCAGAACAGCTGCTCGTGACCCAATTTCACAAGGATACATAATTCAAGCTATACCACGTTAAAAATATTCATCAAAACAAGTTAGCAAATCTATTTCAACACATCCCTCGTTTCGACATTACAACTGCTTCATTACATGGGAGAACTACTCATAAAGGCTTCCATGACCCAAATAAGTCAAGTTGATCAACGCGTTGCCCAAGTTGATAAGTGTAAAGACTCAAGATGGTATAAAAAGACTTGACTCATAAACCAAGACTGACAGCAGGTCGTACACCTTCACAGTCACAATGATATTAAACCTGCAACACGTCAATCAAAAACGAGAACAATACATTGGACATGGAAAAAGGATTCGAATAATTGAAAAAAGCCTGATTGAAATATTTCCCAGCATGCATCACTCCTTTTTTCCTTGCTGACTTCGAAACACAGATTATATTGCAGTGAGTGTAGCTGTGTGTTCTGCTGTTACTGATACAACTAAATGTAATTAAATGTTGACCCAACCAACAAACAATAATGATTTGTTGTGAGGACAATGTGACTAAAATATAAACGTATATAGACGTGTTCAAATTTCCAAAAGCTTGCACATTTCCTCGCACATGGGAGGCAATAGGAAATATGTGTTCTCTGTCACAACAAAGAGAACTAGTTACTTCAGATATTTACAGAAAGAAATAATGTACTTAGACGTGTAAAATGGAATCACATCTGTTCAAACACTTTGCATGCAGGCACTTGCACTACAAAACTACATCTGTTCCACAAATTCATCCATTTTTCAGCGAAACCAGGTTACAGTACAGAGCCCAAAACGGATTAAAGCTCAAGGTAGGAAGGAGACGGGAATAAGGAACGTGGAAACCCCTTATTTGGGACACCTGAAATAGGCCAGAGGCTGGTTTCCTCCTATCACAGGAGCCCTGGGAAGCCTGAGAGACTGGAGGGAAAAGAGGAGAGGCAGGAGGGGGAGGGATGATGGCGGCAGTGGGGGGATTCAGCGGGGCCTTAAGTGTGCTATCATAGGCGTCTCTTGTGCCTGCCTGCTTTATTTGCAGTAGTCAGGTTAATGAGTCCACCAGCCCACTTGATGTTGAGAGGCCTGCCACAAAGAGTCGCCTCATTAGAGCTAGCCAGGCACGCTGCTCTGAGACAAAGGGACATTCACGCCGCTGAATGCCTTTACGCTGCTCAATGCTGCCAGCCTGCGAGGGCCAACGCCATGGCAGAGCCCCGGCACACGTCCTGGCGCCCGGCCAGCCAGCCACGACCCGGCTGGACCAGCGAAGTGTTGCTGTGTGTGTGTGTGTGTTTAAAGGAAACGGGGAAAAGCCACAGCCAGGAAGTGTTGGGAAAATAGTGAATGTCCTCTTCCAATATCAGAGTAACATGATAACAAAGGTATCAACTGTAGCTGTGAACATGACAGGATGTGTGATTACCTAGAAGAGCATCAGGACTGTTTGAGGCATATGATAGCTATGTGATTAACATGATGATTCAGCCTCTATGGAGAGAGACATATGACAAGCAGGATCATTTCTGACGTGGAGCTAATCTGAAGTAAACATTGAATACTGCTTTCTATTCCTCCATCTTGTGACTGGGTAACTCCCTCTCTTGGATATCAGCATGTGAAGGACACTGTTCAGGAACTACTTGATGCTCTGTATGTGATGACTCCTTCCATTCTGGAGAGGATCACAGATACATGGATCCTGAGATTGAAGCTCAAGCCGGTGACGAGTGAGATTTTTCTATCAACATGCTACGTTATCGATGAGTGTGATTGGTTCTCCGGCTCTCAGGATGAGTTGCTCCTCCTCGCTTTATCTTTGCATTTTCTCAACGTGTCTTCAACTTAAAACAATTACAAACCAGCTTTTCCAAACAACTCACAGCTATCAAATCTGGACCAATCTTTAATAATGGCATCAAAAATCTAAGCTATCTTGTTCATACACATAAATAACAATGAATATGTCACATCTGTTAGCTAACCTTGTATCTGTAACTGTATATTTAATAGATATGATTTTTTGTATTTGCCCTATTCAATTCCTGGTCATAAATCCACCACTGAGCATAAGACAATACATCACTCTATTACAAAATACCACGCAAGGACTGGGACATACAGCCATGTGGGGAGCATGAACAAACACCCATATTTCATGATTGATGCACTGGCAAAGCTCCAGTTCACCACTTCCACGCTAGAATAAGAATCTTTCTCCTCTCGTGGCTCGGGGTCAGGAGTTAAATATTTTCTGCATAGGCAATCTGCTCTTTCCGCCACACTATTTATAGCGCAGGCAGAAACAGCTGAGCTGACTGCAGTGATGTCACTGGAATGCTTTGTTCCTCAGCGTGTGCGCATGCCGCCTGGGTCCGTTGAGCTGCGAGGGGAAGCTCGATGTGGGAGCCAAAATGGCTGACAGTTGCCCCATTTTTCAAGTGTAAAAAAACCCCCATCACTATCTTGTTGAAGCAGACTGTCCACGGCGCCAAACATAACCTTATAGAAGCCTCCAGTCCTCTGTTAATGTCATGAGAGATATCAGTGTTTGTGGCAGCCATGTAAAGCAAAGCAGGGTATGATCAGAGAAACCACACTCCAGCTGAATAGAGGAAACTAACACGCAGCATCTTAAAGCACCGTTTGTCACTCCGTGCATAACGCGCATACGGCTGAGGCGTGGAAGAAGTACTATACCCATATATATTTTTAGTAAGCCTTTGGGCTTCTTTCAGTGTCCCTAAAAGAGCATGGTTGCCCGGCAACCGTTATTGTTGCCATGGAGATTCATGTGTTGGCAGCTGCTGCAATCAGCATTAACTCAAGGCACATTTTCTCATTCCGATAGTCGGGCGAAGGGAAGGCATCTAGGACACACAGTCAGAGAGGGATAGTAATCAGTGTGAAACATATGCTCATCCATTACTCGCTGCATTAATACAATTATATCAAAAGAAATGTATGGCTGTGCTTTGGTGCAATGATTACATTGCAGGCAGAGGCATAACATCCCACCTCATAACAGATCCCCACTTTCATTTAATAAATGGCAGCGCGCTTTAACGCCATGAAAAACAATGCAATTCCCCGTCTGACATAAACATATCTGTTTATGTCTCTGTATTCAGAGTCATGTGAGAGATCATAACCGTGTTTTTCTTTGAGAGCATCAAGGTGAACAGAGATGTACAAATAGCCTGCCTGAGTAGCTGTTAATAACAATAAGACAACAGGGTCCCTGCTTTGAAATGTATAAGCAGTACATTTGACAGTATTGTTTACATAATAAATAATTTCTTGGGGACCTTATTGCACGGTGAAGTGTTCACCATCTGAGAGACAGTAAGGGTTATGCTTAGTGATAAATTCCAGACTGAACTCAATATTTTCAGCAGCTCTGCCAAACTGCTGCTGTTTCATTTCAAACTGTTGGGGATAAGTGATATTTACCTCTTCCCCCTCCTTCATATGGGGACGCATCCTAGCCCACTGGAACAATTGAAGCCCCGTTGAGAGCAGACACACACACACACACACACACACACACACACACACACACACACACACACACACACACACACACACACACACACACACACACACACACACACACACACACACACACACACACACACACACACACACACACACACACACACACACACACACACACACACACACACACACACACACACACACACACACACACACACACACACACACACACACACACACACACACACACACAGATCATAATAGCAGTTATTTCCTCTCCGGGATTTATTTTTTTCAGGGCCCAGCTATCTCCGTTATTTCACTGTTGACATCACAGAGCTATGTGGGGATAAAGAGGCAGAGAAAAACAATAACAGACCCATTGACCCCCATTTCACAAACCTTGGGGGTATGGGAGAAATCCACTTACAAGCCTGGAACAGACCTGCTGATTGGGCCTCAATAGGCTTTGTATTAGGGAACAGGGGAAGGTCCTTCCTGCTGCCATTTCTGAGCGACGAACGCTTCTCCCACAGATTTACATCTAACCTCACGTGCACCTATAGGACGACATCTGTATCTGGAGTCGGAGAACAATTGGATAACGCGCAATGTAGTTATTGAACTAAATATTAATCTACACTGTGTCTTGTAAAATCTGATCATATTACTTCTGCTGCAGCTATTTGGAGAGAATGTGAGGCGGTGGCGCTGGAAAACAAGCTATTAGAGCGGAAAGGCGCACCTGTGAATAGAATTAATTTATTGTTTAATTCAATTACTGCTTGTTTACACTTTGCTACATTTAAAGACACACACAGCTGTTAATACACACCTGGAGACAAATCAAAGATAGTCGCCTTCGTTTCCTAATAAAACCAGGGGGTTTTCTTTCAGCACACCACTGAAAAGAAATCCCTAGGTTAATGATTCGGTGAAGCTCCCCTCTATGATAGCTTTAATTGCCCGACACAGGAGAAACATGGCTTTTGGAGTCAGACGTGATAATGTCCGGGCATAAGCATTAGAATGGAGGCTCACCTTGCTTTCTGTGGATGCTGCTGGCTGACATTTAACATCACAGAGAGAGGGGAGGTGGAGAGCCAGGTGCCCTACATGCACATTTGACCCCCTGCTAATGTCAGAGGGGGAAGGTCCCACACACTCATCCTCGCTCCAGTAACACAATATACTCTAATGGTGCAAAGTAGAAAGTATGCTCAGTGATTACAGCCAGGTTTCTTGTTTTATAGCGGTTTCTTTTATCTCAAATATCAATTCTAGTTCAGTTCATGTTCTTTAATGGACTACAATGCAGGTTAAGGTGGCTACTCTAAAATATATGTTTGATTTTATATGATAGTATCGAAAAAAAGGCTTCATAAATAGCTTTCTACGAGAAAACATATTTTAAGTGTACCCAGATATATTGTCCAATCTCAAACCACCCACGCAAAATGATATACCTCGATTATTTTACTAAACATCCTCTCAGATAAATTCTCCTCTGTAATCTGAAATAAGAGGTATTGTTAAGTGTGTGGATTTAATAAAGCTATAAAAGAATGATTGTGGAGTGCAGAAAGCTGAGTCTCTGTACGAGGAGACGCAGCCTGTGGAGGACACAGCCAGCAGGCCTGTAATAGTGCAGCTGACCTGGTTCTGCTTGCACGCATCCATGAAATAACAACTGCTGTTTGATGTTTGATGTTCGCTCGGGGAGTGTACTGTCCCTGCTCGAGCTAAGAAGGCACACGTTACCGTCAGGATTTGTTTGGGGGAGAACAAAAATAATGCAATGAGGTCATGTCCTGAAACAAAGCCGGATCTAGGATCTGGAGTCTATTCACTGCGAGTCAGGACTGGTGGCACAGAGAGCATTGTAACACAAATAATCTGCGTTTTTAGATTACACAAGAAGTCATTTTAATATCAAAACGCCATACAGCTGATGAAATACAGATAATGAAGAGGCAAAAATGTCATTTGATTTAAAAAAAAAAAAGGGGCCTATAACTACAAAAGTATCTGCATGGTTGCCATTAAAAACGAAACACTTTGCTGGAAAAGAGAACCGTCTATGGAGCAATGTAGAATTTGCATTCATTAATCATTACAAACTGTTGGAAATTGATTTTCGTCCCCAAAAGCAATTTTCAGCCAAAGACAGAAATGCCAATACAAATAGGATGAATGCGTGGAATATTTAAATGAATTCATTTGTTTTCAATAACTATTGATACAAATGCTCTGTAGAAAGAAGTTAATACATGAAAAAGGTCCTTATGGTTCTGTATGTAATTTATATTTGGAAATAAAGTGATTGCATGAAATTTTCATTATATAGCGACACCTTTTCCACAATGAAATATTCCTAATATATCTATATTACTATGAAAATACAGAACATGACCCCCCAGGAATGGTTATGCGTTGCTTATGTAACAATAGAAGAAGGATATTTTGATTTCAGACAGAGATAACTATTTCTAACTTTAGGAAAATTAAATAACACCTAAAAACAAATTAGAATATGTTAAAACAATTATACTAATATTTTTTACTTGCTGCCTGACATTCATCACTAACAATTTGTACACAAGTTAAAATATTCAACTTCATTTCAAAACAACTTCCTGTTCTCCAGTCAAATCTAATTATGACTTTACACACAAATGTTAGCATATTTTATAGGATGAGTTTCAATGGCAACCTTTTTACCAAATTGTGATATATTACAAAATAATGAGGCTAAATATTTCAACAAATCAAACGAGAATATTCCAGTACCCAGAGCAACATCGTTTAGGCAGTGATGCTGGGGGAGGGGGGAGGCCTGATGCATGATGCAAAATATAAAGGGAGGGCTTGAAGGAAAGGCTGCGGTTATTAAAGCTTCTAAAACTGATGCAACTCCCAGCGTGTCCAGCTGCAGTTTCATACACTCAAACATGTTCCTTTCGATTTCCAATCCGTGACACCGATGCTTAATGTCTCAAATTAAATGAATGCACGGTGATTACATGTTATTTGGTCTTGAGAACAATTAAGTCATTTTTATAATTTAGTGAAAACAGTGCGGACAGAGAAAGGCCTGCTTTAGGATTTCCAAAAAACTGTTCGATGAAAAATGCATGAATACAGTAAAACAGCATTTCGATGTAGTTTTGTATACTTCCGCGTAAAGCAATGTAGTGCATGTAAAGGGCGTTTCGGTCCTGGTGGCTCCTTGTGTTTGGATGTCAACGAATGCTCTTCACTATGATAACGCGCTGCCACCGACTACATTATTTTATGCAGTTTCGTCACATCGGCTCAGTGCTGTGCAGGCAGTTATACCCCCGTTTCCTTCTTAGAGTCCTCAGGTGTGGAGAACAACACGTCAGAAATCCCATTCCAGAGACGCATATCCAACAGCAGAGAGACAGATGGACGGTGGTTTAATAAGGACTCCAAATCCAGTCTTACTTGGCCGTGTGTTTCCATCCGCATAGCCCAACTTCCTCTACAACTTTTACAAACTTCCACCTCGGTCCAAATGATGGAATTTGCCTCTGCAGCCACTAGTTATTTCTTTCTTCCCCCCCTTTTCGCCAACCCCTCTCGCCTTCCTTTTTTTCCTTCTTTTTTTTTTTTAACAGGGGGCCCGCTAACTCTTGCTTAATAAATGTGTATGTGTTGTGAAGTGCAGGAAAAAAGGGGCTGGCCTGTGACCCCCAGGAGCCCCGACCTTGTACGGGTTCATTGTGAGGCGCTGGGAAAGGGGCTTTGGGACAGAGACCCCGGGCCACTGACCCAAACACATCCAGAGCCCCTGCCATTCATGTGCGCACCGCTGCATGTCGCCCCGCAGCTCCCATTGTTTCAGCGGGAACAATAGCGGCACCCCCCCCCCCCCCCCCCCCCCCCTCTATGCTAAGAGAAAGCGGCTTCCAAACGTCCCCCTGCATGGAGCCTGACGCAAGGCCCGCCACACTTTCCCTCTAACCCTTCCAATAAAGAAGGAAATGTTGACAAAACGTTAACGATGTTAGTGCATGGGGCGCCTATCTTGCATCACGCGTCAACGTTGCATCATCACTGCAGCCGTCAAAGTGTAGCAGAGAAACAGAACAACAGTAACAGAGTGAAACTGTGAGAATACAAGGAGGCCAGAATTCCAAGAAAACAGCACGTTGACAACACCTGCAGGTTATTTCTAATGCTGGAATCAGGTGTATTAATAGTCTGGAGGTAAGCAGGCATTAGTGGGCTTTTGCCTCGGCTACAGGGTGAGTGAGGTTAGTCAGGTGACATCATACACGGGGGCCCTCCGATTGGACATTTGCCTGGCTGGGAGTCAATCACGGCAGCGAAGGGGATACAGAGAGCAGAGCAGCACTGACACTTGCTTCAATCAATGGCTGCCACAGCGTTTAATCAGCAGCAGAAATACATTCTTTATGTTCACATGTGAAGGGAAGAGCTCAATAAATGTGCGAATAGAAATACAAATGTGAAGTTATGTCCAACAGCAAAACAAGGAGCAATGACCAACGGCACATTACAGAACAGAAACTCCTTTTTTTTCTCTTGTTCTTGAAGTAAAATACTGAAAATAGGCCCTCGGTCTAACATAGAAACCGAGATGCAGTCCGGCCTGATGTGTGAAACGCACTAATGGACCTCTCCAGACAAACGGCATTACACATGATAAATGTGACCGGCTACACTCCTAACGTAGAGCTTCAGCAGATTATGTAGTCATTGCTGAAAGTATAAAACTAGAACAGGCCCACTGTGTATTGTTACATTGAAAAGCATTTAACAGCTACAACATGCATGGAGATACTAGAGTGGAGATATAACACAAAACACTCCAGACATGTATGATTTTCCAGATAGAGGTGGTATATTTGTGTGAGTGAGCGCGCATTTGTATGTATAAAAGCGCGTGCACATGAGGAGAGAGAGGGAGAGGTGGGGGGGAGAGAGAGATTTGATTGTAATGCACAGAACGACCTGCCCTCTTTTGAAAAAAAACCAGAGAGCGCAGCCATGCTTTGCAGAGGCTCCAGCTCTTCTCTCAGTGCTGCTCTCAGCTCCTCACCGACCGGAGGGTCCGCTACACACCAACAGGACCCGGGAATACAAGCCTCCGGGATGCAAACACCTGCAGTCCAGTATTAGTGCTCATAGTGAGTTAAGGCTGAACAGCAGGGCACGGATACATACAGGCAGTGATCAGTGTTCTGGGACCCACCATATGGCGCGGAGCAAACCATGGTGAGTATTTGCCTTATGCTCGACCCTTTGATCAATTATTAAGAGGATGAATATGTATCTTTACTTCAAACGTTAGTAGAATGTATATTTTGAATGATTAGAGGACAATGTTGATCATTTCTGCAGAGATGTACGCTCCCCCCTTGCACGATGCACTTGCCATTGTTATTGCGGGCTTTAGGGAATGGACCACTGAAGGGACAAAAAAGGCGAGAAAACATCGATAATCACGCGTGGGGTTTTTCATTTTGTGTGTCGACGGTTGCATAATCAGTAAAAAGGGTAAAGGGGACGGTGGGTTTCTGAGGAACATCGTTTGTTCGTTGCGCGGTGCTTATAAGGACAATAGGGGTCGTGGTGCTGTCGGTGTACAGATCCAGAGCGAGACCCGAGACATGGTGCTGTGCTGAGCCGAAGGGAAGCTCCGAAACATGGGCAGATATAAGAGAGTCGGTGGGTTTTCAGGGGATGGGGGACGTTTCCGTCTAAAATGGCGTTTCCCTTTGTTTCTGCATCCCTCTCCTCTCTGTTATAGCGAGTGGGTAATGCATTGCAATTACCATATCTGCGAGCCTGCGCCTCTTCGTGCTCTCCACACTGCTTTAACACCAGCGGATTGTGCTCTTTAATGGAGAAACTGTCAGAACTGGTCTCAGTGTATGCTGAGCTCAGAGGATCAGGATCAGGCTGGATAGCAGGTGCACTGTAGGACTCCTAATGATGATCACAGCACTGACTTCACGCAATTTCAGCAGTTTTTAACCAATATGCAAATACATAGGCTCTGTCTGCATCGCTGCAGATTATAATGGATTAAATATGGATCTCAGCCTACATAAAATAATCTAATAAAGTAATTTCCAAGCATAAAACGTACCACACGTCTCCGTTAAAATACTGTTAGTGTCTATTTTACATCTTATTCCAGCAACCACAAATCAGCTCATTAAATCGAGTTGAATACAGTAAACCAAACTGCACTCCCATCAAACAGCAGCATCCCTCCCTCATCCCTGTGTGTGTGCACGGAAAGGAGTACATGTGCGCATGCCCGTGCCTGTAGTTAGTGTGTGCTCGTGCAGGCTACGTACACGCGTGTTCTCTCTTTTTTTTTTCTTTTTTCGAATAGTGCAATGTTGCATAACCGATCACAGCCAACGCCAGATTTAGGGCTTCACAATTTGGAGCCATCGTTGGCATTTCCTCTGCCGGCCCGTACGCACACACAAACACACACAACTGCAGAACTATTAACACATTTTGGCGATAATACTCCAAATAGGAAGTCGTCAATTTCCCTCCTAGTTTCAAGGGCACCGGGTAGTCATGAAGAGGACGCTGGGTAATATAGAGGAACATCTGTTTGCCCGGTGACGTCAGCACCCCCCTCCTATAACCCCCCCCCCCCCCCCTCCTATGACCCCCCCTCATCCCAATCCTCTTGTGCTGAAGGCAGATGCCTCATTTGTTTGGCTGGAGCACCATTAATCCCAAAGTCAGAAGGAAAGACGGGACGGAGTGGGATCAGTCCCATTAGTCGGTGCTGCCTTCAGTTGGGACGCGCACACACATACACACACTTTACCAGTGTGTTCAGGACAACTGCAGTTACCTCTTCAGCTGCCCCGTTTGCGATTTGCGGCAGAACAGCAAGTAGAGGCTGCAGGCGTGTGTGTGGGAGAAAGAAATGCGTGTGCGACTATAGGAAAATCAATATTATAGACGTGGACTTTTTTCGGTTTTATGGACGCCATCTGACAGGTCAAAGTGGAATATGAGATTTGATCACCTGCAATTCTTAACGAAGTTCATGACGCATTTTGTGTTTTCTTTTATTTTGTAGGTGTATTATGGGATAATGGAGGACTTTTACGCTTTTGGACGAAGCACTCGACGGAAATAGCATCAAGCAGGAGTCATTTCCCTCGGCCTGGGACGTATCGTTATTTTGCAAAACTACCCATGGTTTTGCGTTTAAGTCATTCCTGTAAGATAACCTCTTGTTGAATTGATTTTTTTTTTTACATATTACGGTAGGCCTGCACAACACCGGGACAGGATTTAATCTCTTTGGACCCGCACTTGGGATTTTTCTTTATTCCAATTTTCGGCCAAACTTGTCATACAGTTCTTAGCCATACAACAAGAGCCTCAAATGCTTCAGAATTATTTGAATATTTGTATAATAATGCTACGTTTTACGGAAAAAAGTCTGGCCGTTTCCAAAGTGAATGCAACTGGACACACACTCATGCATGCAAACACACACTCAGACGAGCGGGTTGTGTCTCTCCGTGTTCACAGCGGACCTTGATTTAATGTCTTACAATTAAGGCACGCGGTGAATGCCAAGAGATGAACCTCCTTTCTTCGGATCTCGGATTTTTTACTG
Source organism: Notothenia rossii (assembly GCF_949606895.1). Lineage (NCBI taxonomy): Eukaryota > Metazoa > Chordata > Actinopteri > Perciformes > Nototheniidae > Notothenia > Notothenia rossii. The sequence goes on along the minus strand of NC_136911.1, from coordinate 20,178,084 downwards.
AAAGCCATTCACAGTGTATTTGCTTCTGTAACGCATTGCTCATGTACTGTACTCTTCCCCTCTTTCTTCCATCAATAAAGTAAATATACACAACAATTTTAAAGCTCTGTTTTTTTATGTGAACCTACTTGATGTGTCGGAGCTGTCCATCCGCACACAGGAGCGCTGTCCACCCTGCGTAGTGCTGAAAGCTGCGCACCGCCGAACAGCCTTTTGTTTCATGGCTCAAATATTTCACTGTAGTACAGGAATGCAGCCCGGAACCGGCGAGATATAAACTGCAAATACACACACAGGCGAAGATAGGGGATGTCAGAAAAATCGTAAAATAGAGATATTAAAGACAGAATCTATAGAAGGTGACAGGTTGCTTTCGATGTCAAATTATACATACAGCATTTACATTAAACTCCGATTAATGACATCTAGTGTAGCCTATTTCTGGAGAATTGTTGAGCAGATCTGACACAAGTGAACATCTTGTTCTAGCGACACATAGAGGGAAAATTCGTTGAAATTAGGAATTTCGCAGTGAAGCATGGTGCAGTTTCGCCATCCTGCAATAACCTAAAAAGACCTTGCGTGATATTACACTGAGATTAATTCGAGGTGCATATTAACTCCCATAAGCACTCTGGGATGCAAAGTATGGTGGTGAGGTGGGCGAGGGACCTCTGCATATATGAAGTGAAATTTCCGAATCAATTGATATTAAGAGTTTGGGAAATGTTAACTAACAAACATTTTTGACAGATAGCTGAAAGAGTCTTATGCACCAACATCCTCTTATCTTAGTGCGTCTCCTAGTGGCGTTTAAGGGCACTGCACTATCACATGAAACCACGATAAATGCTAAGACTTCTGCAGACATAATAAGCATTTGATTTGACACACGACAGAAACACATAAGGAGGTACTGTACGCAAGCAAAACTGTTATTTTTTTAAAGCGTTGCATTTCCATGTCACATTAGAAAGCTATTGCACATTTTGAAAGATAATCAGATGTTGATGAATGCATATCATCGCAGAGAATGGCGGAAGGAGTAATGAGTGAAGAAGGGCCAGGTGGGGGGAGAAGGGGGGTTATCCAATCATTTCACCAACCCATTAATGTTGATTTCCTTTAATCCTCCAAATAAGCAATGAGTGGTGAAAACAATTAACGCTACAGAGTAGAGGAGAGAGTTCGTCTATTTTCTAACAATAATGAAATGCAGAGACACTCACTGACAGTGAAAAAAGTGGTGCAAAAGAACATTAACAAGTGCTAAAATAACCTGAGTGAGTGAAGGAGGGACACTGATCCACAATCAGCTGTTTGAGGATTCAGCTCCGACATGTCGCAGGTGAGCAGGGGAATCATGTCATGCATATGGCTCAGAGCTGGGCGTGGATGTAGAGCACCACAGGACAAAATTGGAATTTCATATCAGGACTGTACAGCCTCAGAGTCTGGCATCCACTGATAACCAAAATCTTCAAAGTTGAAAGAAATCCACCAGGCTGCCGTACAGCATGTTCAGCGGCTCCTGCGCCACCCTCTGCTGCCCCATCACACACCGCTGCTCCATTAGAAGGTAGAGCCTGCCCTCTGGTGGTGAGAAGTGGAATTACTCTTTGGATGCACAAGACATTATTTTTGAAAAGGCCATTTTAATTAACGTTTGTATTTATTACACTGTGATTGAGAATAAACCACCCGATTTTGGCAAATTTAATTAATTATTTAATATTGTGTAATACTTTAATATGTCATGCATGGTTAGATGAAAAAAGATACAAAACTCAAAAGATCAAAGATATAAAACTAGCATATATTTACTTAACGTAACACTTCTTACCTTCAAAATATGAATTGATTTCGTATTCCTTCTTTAATATTACCCCCTTATTACATTTCAAAAAACACAAATCATTTATTTGTATTATTTTATTATACATGTTTTATTATTTATTAAATAATTGTATGTTTGTATTAGTTTTTCCCCTTATACACAGTCATACACATTTACATGCATGCATTATTTAACAGATTTCCCCTTAAGCACTCTGTCATTTAATTCTCAGTAACTGCTAAATATTTATAATTAATTTCCTCAACATTTTCTTTTGGTTTGCTATGTCATAAATACAGTATGCATGTTTACATATATACATATATCCATGTATCATGTCAGCTAACTTTGTTTGTCCTTGGGTGTTCTTGTCATTGTTGTACCAAACTGTTTTGTTTTGCAATATTAAAAAAAAGCGAAGCAGAAAAAACTCAAAGGTCACTCTCAGATTTTGCAGATCCCGGACAGGCTAAATATCCTATCTTGCGATACGAAAGTGAAAAATAATGCGTTAATCTGCTTTGTGATTTGTATCCGCTTAAATATATAATGGGATTTCCACGGTACAGCCACCAAGTTTCATGAAAATCATACCAGTAGTTTGCCTGTAATCCTGCAGAGAAACAAAAACAACAAACCAAAGTGACCACATGACCTTGTGGTAAAAATAACAACCCTTTAGCTCAGGTAGAGAATAAATCCTGATTTCTGTGTGGAAGTTTCTTTAATGGTTTGAGCACTTCCTGTCATGCTCCTGCGTCTAAACTTCCCTTTCCTCCAAATTTAAATGGATACTTGTTCTCTTTCCTAACACAGTTTTACCTTCAGTGCTCTCTTCATTACCAAAGTGCTGACAGACTGTGGCTGTAATGGTTGTGCCACGGTCCTGGCCCATCTTGTCTCATTAGCCGGACCTGATTGGCCATGAAGGTGTTCTCTTGCTGTCTCAGGATAAAGCGACTGTCTCTGCCACTCGTTAGATCATAACTCCTCCAGTATCCTGCCCCCACGGCCTCTCATGGAGCCTCAGCCCAGAGACGGAACATACGCTAATTGAAATGTGCTGGAAAAAGCTGAAAAACATTGACCTTGAATGTGTGAAGAGCGCTTTGGTCAATTGTGTTTTTAATGCAGCTGCAAATAACTTTCCTGACATGAACACTGAGACCCAGCACAGGGGGGACACATAACAGAAATGCAACATAAGAACAAGTTTCTCTGCTTGGCTAGATTTGAAATAAACACGTGTTTAAAGATTAGACTGGAACAGCTACCTATCTTTACTCAAATACTTTACTTCAGTAAAACATTTGGTACTTGTACTTTACCTGAGTATTTTCAAATTATGCTTCTTTATACTGTTTACTCCACAACATGTATTTGACATATTAAGCTACTTCGCAGATTTAGATTATTAATACTAAATATAAATGGACACATATTATTAAATGTTATTATAGATTAAGTTACCCAGTAGTGCATCAAGTAATTCAAACAAACCCTACCTTTACCAAGCGCAATGCTGACGAACACATGAATGTATCAATCATTTGAATACATACAGTAATGAAAGATATATAGTGCTTAAAAGCGCCATTTTGCATAATGAACACTTTTATTTAAAGGTCACCTATCATGCTATTTGTAGGCAATAGCATAGGTCTCAGATATATAAAAAAACATGTCTATGAAGTGTTTTGCTCAAAATACCAAACAGATCACCCATTCTAGCACGCCTCATATCCCTCTATTCACTTCCTGTTTCTAAAGTGCTGATTCGGGTATACAGCTTTAAAAAAAATTGATACAAAAAAAAGGAGGGGTCTGAGCTCATGCGGGACCCGGCAGCTACTGTCTAAACTAAATACTGCCGTGATGAAATGCCATATCATGGATTATCAAGGATTCTTTCTGAAACAGTATGGAGCTCAAAGGCTTTCTCTCTTGCCGGTTATACCACAAGGTGAGTTCCTTTTTACTTCCTGCTTCTTCACACACATGCTCTCCAGTACAGGTTAGCTCTGAGTGTTAGCCATGCTAATGTAAACACCGACCATATTACGTCCAAAACAGTCGGGCATTGTTTCTGATAGCAACTTTCTGATTGGGCCGTGGGTCCACATTTCAGATATTAAGTCATATCGGACGCAAATCTGGATCAGCTCCGTTGTAGCCCCGTTTTTAGAGATTTGGGTACAGAGGAAAAGAGAGAGGGTTTTATTTTCTGACGCTGCGTGAGTTCCCCGACACACCGGGGACACATCTTTATGTATAAAAGACACCAGAAACTGCATTTTGCATGATAGGTCACCCTTTAAAGTATTTTTTTTAAGCTAATACTTTTTTACTTCTACTTAAGTAACATTTTGAATGCAGGCCTATTACTTATAACTGAGTATTTTTACACTTTAATTAAATTAATAATCTTCCTCCACCGCTGTAAAGAAGTCTACAAACTGAGTTAATTCCTCAGCTTTGTACAATGAAAATATCTCAAATCTTTTCTTCCGTCTCCCTCTCACGAGTGGATTTCTGAACAGAACTTGTCTTGTGACGTACTGAAGGATCAGACCTCTCTACAAAGATCCATTCAAACTAAATCTGTAGCTGCCAAGGTGCTTTATCCGAGGGTGAAGGAATCCACTCCATATCCCCTGTGGTTTCAATCAGCAGGGGTTACCTGTAATCACTGATAAGGGTAGCTTAAATATAGGCAGCACACTGGTATGGTAACTAGGTAACTTGTCCTGAGGGCATTGCAGCATGTTTCTACAAAAGGCTTCCAGGGGGGGGGGGGGGGGGGGGGAGTAATTACTGAACAGGCTTTTTGTGAAAGAGGTGAAGAAGAATGTGTTGCAAGCAGTAAGAAAGCGGGTCATAATGAATCCCAGTGAGCTGTGGGGTCACCTGGGCTACGGTGCACTTTGGCTACCTGTGGAGTTGGTGTACGACGTCTAATAAGAGCAAAGGGTCTCTGCGTGTTCAGCACCGGACAGCTCCCACAGCAATGGTTGAGGTAAACATCTATGAACCAAAGACAAAAAGATTATGCCCCTAGTTTGCACAACACTTGCTATTTTTCAAAGACTGCAGCACCCACACCTATTATGTAAATTGATTCAGAGTTATAGAAAATACGTATTTTTCCTTTTATCTATTTTTAATTGTTTTATAAAAACTTTAAGTGTAATATCCAAACCCACACTTATTCACAGTTGCTTTACTATTTCAAATGGAACAAGGAGATGGCATTTTTCCAATTTACCAGATAATTATCATAGGCACATTTAGTTCAATATTAGGGTTTTTCTTTAGCCCTCACATGATGGTGTGCCCAAGGGTAGAGAGCTGGACAAAGCTTAGCTAATGCTGAGTACATTTGACTTCCCCTTGTTGGTGTACTGCACCACACAACCCAGTAGATGGCAGTATGACCACAGGTAAATGTTGGTCAGGGAAAACCAAGAGACGTCCTGCACTGCAAGAATATCCGTGTTGGTTTGGGGAGATTTAGAATACAAAGCAGGGGAAATGAAATGTGCTGGCTGTGGTTCTCATAAGGATGATGCAGTCTGAAGTCTGCTAAAGAGTGTCATGTCAAGTTTGGTAATTATATGCTTGGTCTCTCTCTTTGAATTCAAGTGGCGGTTTGATGCCACATAAGAAAAGAGGAACCAACCAAATAGTGATAAAAGTAATGAAAACACCACTAGTCTATTGGATTTGAATCCTATAGACTTCTACAAAAGAGATTGACTAAAAGTACAACTTCTCACACGGTCCATGAAGAATATCCCCTTTTATGATCAGACTCTCTTCTAAAAACACAGATGCAAAATGACTTGTAAACACACACTTGAAGGGAATGATAGAGCACACGCGGTATTGTTTGCCATGTTTAAATGCCATTAATTAAAACGTTAAGCTGATTGGGTGAGGAGTGAGAGGGGTGAGGGGGTCTCTATCCCAATAGGCGAATCCTTTTTAATAACCCGCCTCGAGATAATGATGTAAAAAGACTCAGGCGTCTCGTGCGTAACGAGGATCATCGCGGAGATCCTGTGAAGGTGAATGTGTGTGAGAGAGAGAGAGAGAGAGAGAGAGAGAGAGAGAGAGAGAGAGAGTCAGAGAGGCACTTATTACTTGAGTCTCCTCCTCGTCTCCACACCTCAGCTGACAAGTCGAGCAAGCCTGCAACTTCTCCTCTGACACACAACTAAACTAAAGCAGGAAGAACACAGGGAGAAACTCATAGAGGCGCGCGCAGAGTTCCCAGAAGAGACCGTTGCCCGCACGAGCAAGAGCCCATGGACAGGATGAACTTGAACGGAGGCGCGGGGGACATTTTTCACAAAACTCTCAGCGCTGTGTCCACTAAGAAAACGGATCCCTTCCGGTCGTCGGCTGGCATTGAACTCGCAGCCAGAGACCGCCAGTCACCGATCAGCTGCTTTGACCAGACCGAGCAAGACTCCATCCAGCCGGGAGGACTTGCAGGAGGCAGAGGGGGTCCACTGGGTCTGCCCACCGGATCTTTGTGCGTCAATTTCGGCGAGAGCGCCAACAGGACCTCTGCGGCGGAGAGCAGCGGCGGGGACGAGGACGATGACAGCGATGAGAGGTGCGAAATGATCCTTCTGACTGACGGACGCAGCGTGCCCATTGGGAAACCAGGAGGTAAGAAAAACAAAGAGCAGAAAACACTGAGGCTTAACATCAACGCCAGAGAGAGGCGGAGGATGCACGACCTGAACGACGCGCTGGATGAGCTCAGAGGGGTCATCCCTTACGCGCACAGCCCCTCGGTGAGGAAACTCTCCAAAATTGCCACTTTGCTGCTCGCCAAAAACTACATCCTCATGCAGGCGCAGGCACTGGAGGAGATGAGGCGGCTGGTGGCGTATCTGAACCAGGGTCAAGCCATATCTGCCGCCTCGATACCGGCCACCACCGCCCTCGCAGCTCCCGGGTTGGGCGCGTACGAGCAGCCGCCTGGATATCCCTTCCCACCCGGGGTGGCTTCAGCCTCCTGCCCACATAAATGTGCCCTATTCAACAACGCCACCGCCAGCCTCTGCAAACAGTGCACTGACAAGCCTTAAGACTCCACAGACGCACAGGGGAGAGTTTGAAGAACACTTTGGGAGACCTGTGTTGTTGATAGGCTAGAGACGAAGAAGTAATGCCGATGAATACTTTTATAATATTTACTAAATGCATTCAAAACGCGCTTTTTTGTTCAAACAATACTTGATTGTGTATATAAATCATCCTTTAAGTGCTGGTATGAATGACAGTGAAGACCAAACGCGAGGCCTGTGCGAGTGGCTGCGGTTCAGTGAGTTGTTGATCACTTTGGACCTCTTTTCCCCAGGAGATTTGGGTGACCTGACAACCTGCGACTTTTTAAAAACATGGACACCTTCCTGGAGCGTTAGTCCAACCTCACTGCTGCTTCCTTATTTATTGATTTTTTATTTCCCTCACCTCAGAGACATTTGCTTTCTGGTTCGAGGCCTGTTGTCATGAACTTTTCTATTGAACACGTGGAATGTCATGAACAAGGAGATTAAATAGAGGCTGGTTTCCAGATATTTATGTGCTAACCCGGCCACTTGTTAATAGATGCGCACGCCTATTACAATTCTTTAATGGGGCACTGTGATATAATACTATTCAAGAAACATTTAGAAACCTTCAAGAATCAAGCTGTTTCGGTGTGTCTTTTTGTAATTTATTAATTTGGACATTGATATTGGATATTCTGCCTGCATTGCACATTGTAGTCTCTTTCTGAGTTGATGTATTTTTTTTTTTTACACAATATGATCGAGGTCTTCAGATGAATCGCGTTGTCAGGTCAAGATGTGGATTATTGTAGATACTTTGGTTATTATATGGGCGAAGAGGGCCATTTGTATGTATTTCAGTGTTGAAAAGCTTTATTAAAATATTTTGAACAACATAAATACTTCTGCTCCTTCATCTGGTGTCAAATTTAGTGTCAGTGAATGCTGCGTTTTTAGAATTAATCATGTTTTAAATTGCAAAACATTTTTATTATAGTGCCTATTATGAAATTAGACCACCCGTTTCTGGGTGATGCAGCTCTCATTTCTCCGACTCTCGCGACGTGTCAAGTACACTGAGAAGCAATTGGTCAATCATTTTCTGCTCCATCAAAACCGATAACTTGTATTTTCTTGAGCTGAAAGTGACGCCAAGTCTTGGGAGCGAAGGCCAGACGTGTAGGCTGAAAATCGCCTCAAGGCAGAACAAAAAACAGCTCTCTGCTCCAGGAAACAAAAACAAAAACTCTGTCCACCTTTATTGCTTTTATTAAAACAATTACCGTGACGGTGTGTGATAATACGTTAATTCGAAAACAAGTGTGTATGAAAACTGTCGACTGTAATACCTGCCTTCACGCAATGAAACACATCGTTAAGGCAATTAGACCTCCAGAATGTGATTAAGGAATGTAATTACGACACTGCTCATTGCCGTAATTTGGTGTCTTTAATCACCACGCAGCCATCAGCTGACTCCCATACACTCACCCTTTGTCCTCCTCGGTCGTCTGTCCACACCAGGAGATTCTGATGAGACCAAATAGCCTGAAATGTAAAGACATTATTTAAAATCCTAAAATCTTAAGTCTTTCTACTAAGATATTAATCTCCAAAATGCAGACAGGAAGTGAAGATGGATCAAATGAGAAGACTGCGTTTAGGCCACACACTTTTTCCAATTACGCACGAAATCAAGGGGAAGAAATACAGTTATTACGAAATGAAGCAACAATTGTATTGATGATTAAGTTACTTAAACTTAATTTTTGTCACATACAGTAAGGCCATTAAAGACTTCAGTGCCATGGACAGAGGCAACTGATGTTAAATGCAACATACTGAGATGTTCTTTCTCACTAGATGAATTAGTGTACTGCTATTTCTTTTTTATTGTGGATTTTCAACAATTAAGCATTTCCTGTCAGGCTTTGATTAAATTGTTAGATTGACCTGCACAGATTTTCAGCTCTAAATGCAACGACTATAATCTTAATTCAACACTGTGCAGACGTTAAAAAATATATGCAACAGACATCTTAAATGTCAATGTTAAAACATTTTCAAGGCAACATTATTACCCGCTAATATATCCCAAACAATCCTTGGTTCAATGTGAAAAATGTAAAATGAAATACTCACTTCAAATTAAATAAATTCAACAAAATACCCAAATATAGATCTATTGCGTCACAATGTCTTTTAGATGACAGATTAAAAAAAGAAAAAACATAAAATAACTAAAGATAAGATTAAAAAAATAAGATTTTTCTTATAATTGAAATGATAAATGAGTTTCTTTCTTTAAACATGAGAACAACAGTGACATTGTGTTTGTGTTTTTCCTCCGCTCGCTCCGACTTTGTGTCTGTATGATGAGCCCCTCCGACAACAGGGTCATTACAGTGTCCCCTTTAATCCCATCACACTCCTGAATGCCTTGAATCCTCACACAACGCCTCTTAATCAAGAAGGGAAATGATCAGGAGACATCAAAACAGCTCATGCAGAAAATCCTGCAGCAGCTCCTCACGTTTTAGGACTGATATTTTTAAGTTTTGACACAGGAATGGATGCTTTTTGAGCAAAAAACATTAATTATGCAACATGCATTAATGCACAAATGACTAGAGCATTTAACCCATACTAATATTCACATTAGCCCAGAGGAGGAGATTCCCTAGGGGTGAGACAGAGCCATATGCGTGTGGGAAACAAAACATTCAAAGGAAAACAGACAACACAGACAAATATCAAAGGCAGAAATGTACAACTATTTTACTACTAAACCAGGATTTAAGTGACATTCAAAATGGAAAGCCATCATTTCCCTTTTGATGTGGGAACTGCTCGACACTCGGTGGTGTTTGAGCCATGGCTACAAGCTGGGGAAATGTCACGCACACACTCTGAAATGTTATGTGTGTGTGTTGGACTGACACTCACAAGTCTCTGGCAAAGAGAAGTTTTTCCTCAGTGGCCACCGACCACCGCCATAATAGGCAACATCGATTTTTATTCATGAGTCTAATAAAGCTGAATCTTTCTTAGAGGCATTTACAACGAGATTCAGGGCTCATGAATAAAAGTGGGAGATAAAAAACACCCCTTTTCATAAACCATAAAACGTCCAATTTACCATATCAAGGGCCAGCAGGGTGCCTATTCATAACGCGGATGTGATGTCTGCTAAGGATGATAAACACGGAAGTCAAAATATACATAAGAGCGTTGAATTGAAATGTCCCCTTCATATCAGTAACAGGCTAAACACTGGCAATGGATTCATCCACGCTGTGTCATATTGTGTGTTTAAAAGATATATGTGCCGAGCAGGCCGAGGCTCCAAATCAACTGTGGGCGGTAATTCACTTTTGTCAGGCTGCTGATAGAAATGCATAGTGTTGTCTTTGTGTTATGCACACACGATGCGGGATATATAATATAAGTGTGAGACTAAAGAGGTCAATTCTGATATGTTAAGTATAGCTTGTTGTCCTAGTGTTTCTCTTTCATTATGAGCCATCGAGGTGCAGCAGTTTGTAACATTTTAGATGGATTTTCCAAAATGTGATATGACACTTCTTTATATTTCAAGTGTGTGGTTTATTTTATTCCCAGTAAATACAAGAATATAGCTTTTTTTTTTTACATTAGATACGTCAATAACCAATATCAACTACTGTCCAAGTTGCATAATTCCTTTTAAGATGATCAGGAAATGGATTGTTGTGTATATCAGAGCAGCAAGGAGAAGAGTCTCTACGAGTGCATCCAGCGTCAATGTTCACTACACAGCATAAAGCAGATTAAGACAATCATTTCAGACATTTCATTCAAGTTCATTTTGTTAAAATGATATCAATAAAGAACACTCACATTACTTTTTGCATTATTTATCGATGGGAGATCTATTTTAAAAACTCCGTCAGATATATTTTGACGAATGATACGACTCGATGTCAGTCACAAAAAGACAAATACATGACGGCAAACTGTAAAAAATGGAATTGTATTGATTGATACTTACCACCACCCACAAGCAGTGCTCTGTTGGGGTAAAGTGATGAGGCACTCTGATACAAACATATACAAAAATGAATTATGGTAGACTTTTCTGAATTCAGCCACTTTAAGTAAGTGTAGGGTTATTGTTGATCATTGTTATCTTTAGATTTAAACACATGACAGTGCACTGTACATACTGTGTGGATCATTAAAGCAGATTATTTAAGAAGTTATTTGAACTAATCTAGAGTTCACTCAGGCCAATTGACTTTCAATTCTAACAACGCTAAAATACATATCCATACATTTCTGACTATGTTTTGGCTTTTGACTCCTAACGTTGAGGGGAATGTTGTTTTGTCTGAGGCAGCCTGGAGGTCAGGTAAACATATGGTGCCGTGTTTAGCTCTGGAAGCTCTAACAGGGCGAAATAAATGACGTGGTAATGTGTGATTATCCTCTCATCTGGAATACAATTGTTCAGTAACATCTCTAATATTCCAACTGCCTCCATATTAATCAGATTAAAGTCCCAATCCCCTAATCCCTGTTTACCGATGGCTCCGTCTTTGTCCCGTAATCTGATGTTCTTTTATTCTGCTGGGATTAAAGCGTGTCATGGCAGAGCGCAGCAATTTGTGCTGTTGTTTTGAACAGAACGGGCTCTGGCGCTGTACAGGTTTTCTTCAAAACAACAATTTACTCTGGATTTGGGAAAACAAAAACAGGTGCATTTAAATTAAGTCCCTACATTCTGCAAACATTTGGATCAGTTTACGAGTGCTGTCGGGAGACAATTCAATTGTTTTGTTGACATCTTATGGTGCTGTTGCTTAAAGAAGTCTGATGTTTTTTTACATGGTTCCTTAAATTGGATTTTGGCAAATTGAAATGTCGCAAAAAATGTTGTTTTTCCAACAGACTTGTAGTGTATTCAAGTGTTCACACAATGCTTGTGTTGTAGAGGCTCCTCAGACAGCTGTGAACTTTCCATTTCTGTGACCTTAACATTAGGATCATGTGCCGCTGTTTGATGTACAGTGCCCCTGCAACCTCATGTGAGCTGGCAAAAACAACATGATACATTCACAACACTGCGAGAAAATAAGCTTTAAAAAGGTAATAAACGTCATGGATTCGACTCAGGTTGAAGTCTGTGTGCGTTCAGGTGTGAGAGTGACAGGGACCACTTGTCCTGATCAATATGCAGCTCCTGACCCGCTCAGGTCCATTAAAGCTAAGGCGAGGTGGATTCCATCTCCACTCTCTGATATTCATTAACTCTGGCTCCCAGATTGAAATAAAGACATGATGACACAATAACAGTGTGAATCGCTCACTGTTCATTTAATACACACACACACACACACACACACACACACACTCTTTCTTTTTGTTTCCCTCACACACACACACACACTCACACACACACACACACACACGGATCACAAGACAGATCAGCGAGTTGCGGTTGAAGCTATAAAGAAGCCGGTGTCTAATACCGCCTGAGTTGTGTGTTCTGATACCGACAGCTACTTGTTTACGTGTTATTCATTTCCTGATTGTTGGACAGGTTTCTGATTAAAGTGTAATCTGAAGATTAAGATGCACTACAGCCAAGGTTAACTGTATGTAAACAAAGGCATAACAAAAGAGATGAAAACAATCCAAACACTGCCTGCTTTTGAGGTCATTTACCGACTTATAATCAATCCCGTTCTCTCCAGGAATTTATAATTATAGAGTTGGTTTCAGTGTAAAATGTGGAAGCAGACGACGTGCTTCCCTCTGCTGAGAGTCTGTCATGTTACTAGAGCATGAAAGCGCGGCCGTTAGTGTAACACTTGCTTGGCTGATCTTCCTGATGTGCTGAGTGCTACTCCAGGCTTCAGTGTATCTGTCTGAGCAGAGGTCTTTAACAGCCATGAATGCCAAGCATGGGGGAGGCAGGCCAGGCCAAGCGTAACCACGGCAGCCCAATGTCCTTGGCTCCTCGGCGGCCTTCACCTCACACTCCCTGCACAGTGAATTTTATGGCTAATTTCCGGCAATTTATCCTGGCACTTTCAGAAGAGAGATTCCTGCGGGAATAATGTGCATAATTTGCATAAATCATCCTGATAGAATGCATATCAGCATGTAACCCCCCCCCCCCCCCCCCCCACACACACACACCCTCCAACCCCCTCCCACCCCTGTCTGATGCTGCAGCGTTTACTTTGTAATCAAAACTGACTCTTTTCCAACCGGCGGATGCACGAGAGCCATGAGAAGGGGGTCGGAGTTTAGGCGGGTAATTACAAGGAAGTCACACACACACACACACACACACACACACACACACACACACACACACACACACACACACACACACACACACACACACACACACACACACACACACACACACACACACACACACACACACACACACACACACACACACACACACACACACACACACACACACACACACACACACACACACACACACACACACACACACACACACACACACACAGAAAGCTACAGCAATACAAATAAATATAGATTCAGCCTCACAATATAAAAGAAAAGTTTATATATCCGGACTTAACTAAAGTGTAATAATGAAGCACAAAGGCATAATAGTCCTATCTCCGTTCTTTAAGTGTGATTTTTTGCATGAAAAATGTTGCATTATTTTTGTACTTAAAATGTTTTAAGTGATACAGCTTTTAGGACGGTAATTTATAGGCTCAATTTTGTCTCTTTCACACTATAGTATCAAGATCTCTTTTTAATCTGAGCCCCTTATTCTCTCTTTGTAGCGGTGAAACATTGAGGGTCCACAGGCCTGTTTTCAAGAGCTCCTTCTAAGCGAGCGATTGTCTGAGGAGAAGAGACGGGGGTCAGCGCGCAGCATCCCCCCCTCGCTGTGATCTAATTTGACGTACAGTGAGAACGCGCATAGTCTCTCGGACTGCCTTTGCTACTAAAATCAGCTGTGGTCAAATCGGCTTTTGTTGGTTTGAGGAGGTGTGAGATGAAAAACGGAGGACTGTTGCAGGACGAGGTTCTGGATTTCAGTGCAAGATGGAAATAGTAGACAACGATGTTGACTAATCGGAGCGGACACACAGACAAAACAAGCTCTCTGCACTCGTTACATGCATTAGATGTTGTGACTGACAGGAGAGAAGTTGAGTGCGTTTTAGAGAGTCAGAGTGAGCGCTTTGTGTTACTAATACCAGTTTCTTCCACTGGCGCTCATCCCAGAGTCTCAAGATCTCAGATGGTATCACTGGTGACAACAGGACAGTCGTCCGCTGGGTGGACGTTAATCACAATAATACAGGGCAGCCTAATCACGACTCACTGATCAAGCGCTAAATGACATGCCTGCCGTACCCACTGTAACCAGCACAGGGATTCAAACACCAAGTCTAGCCCTATTTCAGGGGGGGGGGGGAGGCAGTGGTTATGAGGCTGGTGCACAGCCATCCAGACAATAATTACTCGATGACTGTGGTCACATTAGGGATCAGTCAAAGCAGATTAATTTCGACTGATAGCATTGGTCCCTCCTAAATGCAGATTTTCTTAATAAGAGTGAAATTGTGTCGCTGAGAGGGCGAGGGACTCTGAGCTTTGCTATATGGGGAACTCCAATTACTTATGTAGGGAGACAATGTCTTCTTTGCATGAATGAGACAGCGCTGAATGTCGGCGCAAAATTAGCGCGCAAATGTGTTTTTTAAGTAGCACCGGTCTGATGTGTGTGTTTGCATGCGTAGACTGTATGCACAAGCACAGACAAGGCAGTGTGTGTGTGTGTGTGTGTGTGTGTGTGTGTGTGTGTGTGTGTGTGTGTGTATGTGTGTGTGTGTGTGTGTGTGTGTGTGTGTGTGTATGTGTGTGTGTGTGTGTGTGTGTGGCACCGGTAGGCCTTTCACTAAATACCCAGAGACCCCGAGAATTACCCAGAGCAGAGAGGACAGCATCTGTTTGTGTGCTTGTGCCGAGCAAACAAGGCAATTTAGAGAACACCAAGGGAGCAGCTAATAAACACAACCTTATTCCCCCTTCCTCCTACACCTGGCTCTGAATAATGCAGCGCTACAGTACGGACGCCTGTCTGTCTCTGTGTGATTGTGTGTGTGATGCAATGCCAAAGCCTGGTTCACCTGACGAGGAGGGTATATTTCTTTGCACGTGTGTCGTATGTGTGCATGAGCAATTGTGTGCCATGCGAGTGTAACCATTCATCATTCTACAGTGAGAGGGATGCCAGGGCTGCTGGGAAATGGCAGGTCTGTGTCCCATCATGCCCTGGCGTCTTTGTCTGTATTGCTAAAACTGTGCCAAAATGTCTGCCCTGGATACCTGGCATAGAAACAGCACTTTACTGTACACAAAGGTGGGTCTCTCACATACACTGAAACAACTGAAATGTTGACTTTAATTCAATGTGTTATGTCAACAGCTTTCACAAAACTGTATTAGGTTGGTTGGAAGCAATAATATAGGTTTATATATAAAATGTTAAACTTAATAATATTGCTTTCCACCTACCACCGTTATGTGAAATCTGTTGACATAGTACATTTAATTAAAGTCAACATTTCAGTGTATATGCCATCACAATGGCCTAATAGCATTCCTCCCATTCTTTTTTACACGCATGGATGCTGGAATCAGTGTTTTAAGATATTACATTCATCCATAAATAGATTTTTGATTTTATAATCCCAAAAAATAAGATTCTCTGCCCTGCAACTGCCGCGTTAAACATGCTGACCTGCAGCTTCGCTCATAGCCGCCACGGACTCTGATATGTAGCCAAAGTGACACCCAGAGAAACCCGGCACCAGACCAGACACAAAATGGCCGTCCAGTGCCAAACCCCGCCTTGGCTTTCACTTCGTATCACGCCACAGGACCTGGCTGGGGACTGAACGCTTTACAGGGCATTTAGAGAAAAACCTCACAGCCCACCTTCTACATCTGTCACTAGCAGGTACAACAACGTTCTCATGTCCTCCCATAGCCTTGAAAACCCCCACTAATATTACTATAATTTGTGTTTTTAGATGTCATTTCCATTAAAAGTGCAGTCAAATCGACTCCGGTTTGCCCTTCACCATCTCCTCTCCTATCTTCTCACATACCTGGCAGGCTCAGACACAAAAGTCCACGTTCTATCAGCCTTTGAGTCTTCCAGCCAAGACCATCCTGGAATAAAAGAGTGGGAGAAAATAAGTGCAAAAGGGGAGATTATTCAGAGTTATTACATTGATTAGATTTCCAGAATGCTAATTAAAAGATGTTAGGACATGGGCCCAGCCAAGGATCAGTGGGTGCTAATGAGGACCAATAGGCCTGTGTAATCTGCGCTGTAATGAGAGTGGTTTAAATGTTAAGTTTGCGGGGAGAAGAATAAGGAGGTGGATGAACGGATAAAGCTTAGTTAGAGTGGCAATCCTGGAAAACCAATCCCATACTGCCATTAAAGCCAGTAATGGTGAGGCTTCACACCCTCAGCGAAAAGACAGAAATAAAAATGAAATGAGTGGAAATCAGAGGGGAATTCAATTATACTAAAGAGGTTTTGCACAATAAAAACATTTTATTATTAGCCAATTAACAGGATGGTTTAATGGCTGAAGGTCACATACCCCCTTGTCTTGTCTTACTTTAAGGTCTTTGTAAAGTTACAGGGCCGTAGCTTTTAAAGGGGAGCCCAGTGAGCCCACCCTGCTGCTCTTTCTCTCGCTGTTCCCTCAGGATTGATCAATTAAACACTTTCCTTGTTCCATAAAAAAGGGTGAAAATGTGCACAAATAGATTTCAAATGCACAGCATGTTAAGATATTTTCTATCAACATGCTCCGACTTTAGATACCAAATACTTGGGTCGGATTTGTGTCATTACTGTGTAAGAAATAAGTAAAAAAGCCCCTTGTGACAAACTGCCTCTTTTCTCAAATGTAGACGCCACAACTCAAAAGATATTCATTTGATCATAATACAAAGCAAATCATACATTCCTCACAAATGCAGGTTAATGTTCTGTCAATAAAGTAATCAAACAAAAGCAGGATTGACAGTAAACATGGGTGAAAGTGAATCAATCGGCAGCTTCAGAAAGGTCTTTACTTATTCAGTGCATGGTCGTTATTAGTGAATGAGTCTTAGTGACAGGTGCACCCCACTCATTTACAAATTAGAGCATATCACTATAATCAGCCTGCTAATCTATCACCAATAATGAGCTGTGTTGAGAGCAGGCTGGTGAATACTCGAGGAGAATCACGCTAATGGCTCTCGCTGTTTACGGCTGCTGGTGTTCAAACAAACATGATCTTATCTTGTGCATCCTCACGCTGATATTGAGAAGTCCCTAAAGTGCTTTTAAAGGGGCGCTATTCGGCTTATTTTGAGGTCCATATTAGTATTTAGTGTCTCTACTGGGACATGTCTTCAAAAAGCTCTTTATTGTTCTCATACTGCCTGTGATGCAGCACCTCTTTTCCCACTCTGTCTGAAACCAGAGCCCAGTCTGCTCTGATTGGTTAGCTGGCTGGCTCTGTGGTGATTGGTCAACCTGCTTAGAGATGCCCCACCCCTTAGCCTATCACGTAAAATGTGTTGGAGCGCTAGCCAATAGAAGTGCGAGTTAGGGCTGCTCGATTATGGCAAAAATCATAATCTCGATTATTTGGGTCAATAATTTATATCACGATTATTAAAAAACGATTATCCATTTACTTTGAAAACATCCATTTATTTAAAAAAAAATTGAACAGTATGTTTTCAACAGTTGATTATCCTGAACTTTGAGTATAATTCAACTGAAAAACCAATAAAAAATGTTTAAGAAAAAATAAATAAATAATTGCTTTATTTCAATTATGTTGTTTTCATAACCGTTGCAAGCCAAAATCGTAATTGCGATTAAAATACGATTAATTGAGCAGCCCTACTGCGAGTGTTACTTAGTGATGTTTTCCAAAAGTAAACAAAAGGAGTCCAACGGAGGCTTTGCAGACCATTTACATTCACAAAAACCTATACAACAACACACTACAGGAAGGGAAACAACACCAAAAAGCTAAATAGAGCTCCTTTATTAAAGGCATTGCAATAAACATATGCCATTAATAATAAAGTTTAGTTTTTGATTGTCATGGTTAGAGCTTCAATCAACGTTATTTACAGCCGATGACATGTGGCATCACGAAGCACCAGGTATGAGTGTTGTGTGTTTAACCGAGCTTAGGGCCGAACATCCACCAGGCGTTATGGTGCAGAAAAAAAAGGAGGCTGAAATTACAGCGGGGGTATGACAATGCTGATAGGCTATAAAACCATGTCATATAATGCCCCTCTAAACCCCCCCTTAGCGTGGGGCTGGGGTCTCCTCACCATTAAGCCAATTCATCTCCTGTTCAGAGAAGGCCGTGAGACAGATCACTCTCTTTAGGAGGTGGTTACTATTCTCATGATCAAGGTTTTCTGCCAAGGAAGTGAGCACTGAGGCCATCTAAACAATGGCTTTAGAGAGCGGCTCAAAACAAAATGGCTCTTTATTGAAATGGTGAAAAGCCAGGGGAATAATATCCCAAATTAAGATGGGAAAACAATGATGTAGAAATAATGTAAGATTTTGTCTGCCACTTGAAGCCAGTTGTTTGATATGTCACTTTTCTAACGACCTCCCGAGAGCGGACCCCTTGATTTGCATTTTTGGTCCCTGCTCTTGTAATGGAAAAAGGTACAGCGGGGCATATTTCACTGGAACTGTCAAACCCACTCACGCCCCTCCGCAAACCACTCAGGAACTTCATTCCATCGCCGCCCGTTCTCACGGCCACGCTATGAAATTGACTATGACAAAATTAGCAAACCTAGACTGTTTGGACACATTCCCAATATAGTGGGTTTCAATTTTTTTCTAAATGCAATCAAGCCCTGGAACATCAAACATGAAGTCTCCTTGAGAAGTTGTTCAGTCTCTTTGGGGCCATATCCACAGCGGCTAAAGATGTATGTAATCGCGAGCTTGTTAGGGAGATTTCTCAGACCTATTGACAGTGACTTGCACGCCGGTTTGTCAGAGCTGACATCTGGGAAGCACAGTTCTGCTGCACCACCATGCAAAAGCAATTAGAGATCTATATTCCCAGACAGGTCCGGACTTTGGTCTACGGTGGAGGGATACATGCGGTCGTTATTAACATGACATGCGTGTCCCTAAGACCGTCTACGAATGACAATCAGAGGGTCATCATGGAAAAGGGGGGCAGCAATCAGTTAAATCACGCTCTGCGGACTGGACTGTGTTGACAAGTCGGGACATCAGGATGTGTTTTCCGAGTGAACTGTTCAAGGAAGACGTAGATAACGTCACATGGGAGTAAGAGAGTAACTGGAGTAACACCAGTCAGAGGATGTTACGGCTACTGTAAACTAGCGGAGCGGGATGGTTAATTAGAAATGTCTCAGTTTCAGTTGGACACGCTCTGCTCAAACACACATCATTTCACTTCAGCATTAAATGAATCTCTACTGGCTAAAGTAATTAGTCCAGTCTATTAATTACTACAATCACCCATTATCATGTTGGCCTTCATTTGAACATGTTTCATGGATGTAACGAGCATGTACGTAGCAACGCTGTTTCTAGGGGATATTCTCTGTCTGGGTGCTAATTATTTTGTAATTAAAAGGATACGTCTATACATCTTATCGTCAGTAAATCCCGTGAAATAAAAAAGACAGAAGCCAACAATTTGTATGTCTTGCAATACTTTAAAATGTCACTAAGCCTGAAGGTTGTTTGTTTCTCCAGTAGACGCCATTATTAAAACGAGTCAGAAATACTTCTAATATTAATCAGACAAGAGGTCATTTAGCTGTGCATTACTGTACTGTATGTGCACTATATTTCCCACAGCAGGAGATTGTATATTGGATTAAAATTAACTACAAAGGTTATCCTAATGAAGGGATATGTCACCTAGGCATTGATGTGGCTCACTAATGAGTTTTTGACAACAATTGAGATGGCAATATCAGGCTTTAACTACACAGACAATGTAGGTATTTCTGCAAGATTTGTTGATCAAACATAAAAATAAGACATACCTGCCTTATGCTTTCAGATAGTGTCTAAAATAAGAGATAACAACGAAAATATAAGGCAGGTATTTGGCCCAATATATGAGAAGAATCAGCCATAACATGTATGTTTGAATTGTAAAAGCAGTGATCCTTATATGTCGTCCCTCTGTGAGCGGGGATGAAATGCGGATGGGGTCTGAGGAGATGGAGGTGGAGTGTGGTAAACAAGGCGGCCCTGCTCCCCAGCTGTGAAGGTGACACAGGGACGCTACACGCAGAACAAGCCCTTTTGATTAATCACAGGATATTTACTAGCTCAGATCTAATCAAGGACTGCAGGATCACAGGCTACATCATACACGGCCCAGGAATTTACAGAGCAGAGTTAACCTGTCACCTGCCACGGTACTCTTCCTTACATCTATAAACAGAGTGTGTGTTTGTGTGTGTGTGTGTTGGCCAGCAGATACACACCACAGGCAAGCGAAAACAGCTCCAGAAGTGATTGTTTTATTTCCGCTGAAACAATATAACCTGCAGTCAGATACTTAACACATGTCGTTTGATATAAAACCTTATGGCGGAGGGGAGAAAGAGCCATTTATCTCAAGGTGGTCGCGGTAATGGGATACAAGAACGTGAGGCGTTTTCTCACAAAGTAAACTACGGCAGAGTGTGCAGATGCCCAGCCTGTAGCAGAGGGAGAGTCATTGCCTCTGTAGGACATATAGCTGAGGAATAAAGCAAGATAATAAGAACCAAGCAAGTGTGATCTCTGATGGCCTATAATACGACTTTTATAACACATCAGAAGAATGTTAGTTTTAAGAGAGCCCAGCTGGCAATTTGAGAACAAATAGAAACTGGATGAATTTTATAATTACATCTTTCAAAGCAGCATTTTTATGTCTCTGTGTGCAGTTTGGAGGTTAGTTTAGCTGTTCGAATATGTCTGGAGGGATCAGATAGCACTTTTAATAACTTCAGATAAATACACTGCAAGGTTTGAGGAAAAAAAGGTCAAATCCAACCCTATTACAACCCAACCGTGACTTAGAGGGACCACTAGGCTCATTTTCAGGTTTCATATTTGTATACTGTGGGAGAGAAACTCCTTCTGTAAGGGAACTTTGGGATTTTAGCCTTTGCAGACCATTTACGTGCACACAAACCTACATAACACACTAGAGCAGCGGTTCCCAACCTGTTTAAAGACACAAACATGGACATAAGAATAACATATAGGAGATGACATTCCCATCTCAAACAACAACTAAACAAAAACAGAAGAAATAAAGATACAGTCAGTAGGATCACTTCAACATTTCACAAACAAAAATAGGTTGACAACCAAAAAACACAACATGGCATATGTATATATGTCTTTAATCCCACTCATCGTTAGAGCTCATTATTTCCCGTTTCATGGCGTGTTGAGCCACCCTTTGATTTTTTGTGGCAATCATTTTTTCCAAAGAATATTTTTAATCTACTCTTCAAACACCTTCAATTAAGATTACTCCTTGATTGACTTTTCAAAATATGTATTTTAGCCAGAAGAATAGTTGTATTTATGAACTGTGTGCGGTCTTCATCTAAAAGCCCAAATAAAATATTAAAGGGTGTAAATGTAAATGCAATATTTGCCGCCAAATAATTTGCAAAACATTCTGATTTGTGTGGAAACATTTTCATTGTTAAGATTTATTTTTATTTTAAACCTCTTTTCCTTTCTCTCTCTCGATCCTCCTTAGCAACGGTCATTACAGTCCTTGATCACAACGGTCTTTACAACGTGTCACATGTTCTGAATTGAACAATCAGAACTTTATTTAGCCTCCGTAGTTCATTGTTTATGGTTGAATGTGTTAAGCCCTGAGCCTGCTTTTCAGGTCTCAGGCTCGAAATTGACATTCCCAGAACAAATTACTATATCTTCACTTCTAAAAAGGGGTAAATTAATAATCTTTTTACTCAAAGCAATGATAAACCTGTGAGTTGGAAGTAGAAGAGTCAGAATCAATATAGATTATTTTTATTTTAAAGTAAATTCAGATTGAACATAGTAAACATTTTTTAATTATTGTGTCCGTCAAAAAAAACCACATTACTTATAGTGAAAACCACCCTTGAATGATGGGGTGGTAGACTAAAAGCTTTAGGAATCCAAACTATAACATATAATAAGTACCCTGTTTCAAAATTGATGCAAAACAAGTGAAATTTGACCTTTTAGAGAGGTTTAGCACAAAAAAAATAATTCTGGGGTCATTTGGGTGCATTTTCCATATCTCTGGCCCCCTCGGTCGATTTTGATGATTGACATCTCTTTTTAACCGTTAGAGCCAATAGAATCGAGGGGAAGTTCCTAAAATCCACCTAAATATTACCCATTGGTGATTGAGTGATACGTAGCCAGAATGCCCTGGAACCGGAAGCTGTCATACACTCTGGTAGCTATCAGCTATATATCAAAACTCCGTTATTGACATAAATATGAAGATATATTATCAGTAATCATTTCAGACGCATTGGATTAACCTTCAGCAGCATTTTTATCGTTTTGATGCCATTGAACACAACTTTTGTTCAGAACAACAGCAAAGGTGATAATGTCCCGTTTTTGCTCCTTAAAGCTCCGTGTTGTGATGTCTGTGTTTGCTTCCCCTGCCGTTTTGATCACACAGTGATGACACTAATACCTGTAGAATCTGTGCAATCTCAGTTTGCTAATCCATATTTTGTTTGTGCAGATCCGATATGTAATAAGGGTATTTATACCTAGAGTTATGTGCTAAGTGTGTTAGCATTTTCCCGCTCTGGGCTCAATTAGACGCTTCTTGTGAGACTTGTGTTTTGTTTCGGTAAAAATGGTTCGTATCGTCAGTTAGCTGAGTTTCTTCCCGTTAAGTGGGTATGACACATTCATAGGTTTTTAAATGTTAAGAAGCCCTGAGACACAGTTTCACTGCGGGCGGGGGGCCTCCGGGTTGAACAGGTTAAGTGGGCCCCGAGTTGGAAAAGGTTGGGAACCGCTGCACTAGACTAGAGGAAAGGGAAAACCCAGAATAAGCATAATACGGTTCCATTAAGTGATGTATAGGATGTACTGTATATAGGAGTATAGGATTCCTGTTCAATTAGCTGTGGCCAACAAATACTCATTGAAATACATTTTTATTTGTAAGAAGCATTTGCCTGAAACTGCATGAAATCGGTAAAGACATAACCTTTAGTGTGGCCGGTGCGCTGTCTTTCATTGTTAGTACGTCTACAGGAACTAACAGAGTGTTTATGAAAGGGTCGTGATAAAGTGTGGCTATTTTGTCGCCTGGTAAAATGTCACTCCACAGGGGTTTTTATCTAATATCAAACAGGTTTAAAGAAAAACCGTGACAACCACTGACGCATATCAGGACGGTGAAAGGACAAAACAGGAGGCCTGTATGAGAATTTATAGTTCCATGCTTCCCTGATTGCTTAAGATAGCTTTTGTCCCTCATCCATACAAATGTGATGAAGCCCTCAGCAGCAATTTGAGATAAAACACTTTTGTTTGTGTTGAATCGCAAGTGATCTGTGGTGTTTAAGCAATTGATCACTTAGCGCTATTGAGCCGGATCTCTGCCACATGAGGCCTGGACAAATAGTTAGTCTATTAGATGAGAGCGTTTTTGTCACAGTCCCCATCTCCCGGATATTTCCTCGGAGTGACGAGTCGCATTAGACGCCAGGAGGAAGAGTAATTTCTGTGTCACATCCCTTTAGCCCGACCTCGCTGACAGTCGCCAAGAAGAGGGCGTTCTCACTAAAAATTAATCACATTTGCCTTTTTAATGGCATCCCTCGACCCTCTGCCAAGAATTCACAATCGTCTTCCTGCTTTTGTGTCTTCAGCTCGAGTGGTTTCAAGGAGTGTATCAATACTTACATCACCCTCTGGCCCTCGCTGCTCAGTGTTGACACTGCAGCTCTCGCAGCCAGGCCTCATGGCAGAAGGCCATCCACTTTTTACATAAGCAGACAGAGATATGCAGCTGTGGATTCACGGCACATACATCATGGTTTTAGTTCAACCAAACAAGTGCATTTCGCTGTTGGGGCACTCTAGTGAGAAACAATCAGGCATTTGAGAAAAACATCGCTGTAGGTCGATGATATTTTCACTGTGTACAAACTACAATAAAGACACAATACAATATACTGTACAGCAGGGGGGTCAAACTCAATTTCATCGCGGG
Source organism: Notothenia rossii (assembly GCF_949606895.1). Lineage (NCBI taxonomy): Eukaryota > Metazoa > Chordata > Actinopteri > Perciformes > Nototheniidae > Notothenia > Notothenia rossii. Next base: position 20,153,824 of record NC_136911.1, on the reverse strand, counting down.
CCACATTAGAATTATGGTTGCCGGTGGTAACTTTAAGATTATATAAATATACATAATAAATATAAAATAATGTATTATTTTACAATATTCCCTCTGCATTGGATTATTGTCGGATAGGGTAATAACTTCATAATGAACTATGTCTGAAAGCAGAAGTCTAGGGAAAATAATTGCAAGTCTCTTCATTGCACATGTCACACAATGAGATGCATTGTGGGACATGTAGTTTATGGGCAACGTTCTCCTGTAAAGCGGCACGTAACATTAAAATAATTATTATATTCTTTGCAAGCTCTTGTGGGCCACAGAAAATGAAGTGGCGGGCCGGATTTGGCCCCCAGGCCTTGAGTTTGACACCCCTGCTGTACAGCATGAGCAATAAAAATAACATATATAGAGAAGGGATTGTAAATTATTATATACTTATTTTCTACCATGGATGTGTACTTTTTAGATTTTATTATTATCAACATTTGCTTGCCTCTTAATTTTCTTTTTTCTTCACTGTACCTTTGTTTTTCTTAATTTCACAACACTGGATGTATAAAAGATTTGATTCTGATTACATACATTTGAACAGTTTCTTTTTGTCCCAGTGCTAGCTATCCCTTTTCATGTCTTTTTTTGTATAAGATCATCAAGCGCAAAACTGGAATCTAGTATAAAATGTGCATTATTGTGATTGTTTTATCATTTGAAATGTATTCAATTCATTGGATATGAAAAATCAAACTGCTTATTTGATCCATCTACAGTTGATTTTCCTCAAAGGATTTACTATATCACGATTAGGACTGTAACAGATTGTGAATTGTTGCTGAACCGTCACAGTACGGGTGTCACGGTCTGTTGCACACAGAATACACGGTATGTAGATTCAATAACATGTTTGTAAAGATTTCATTTCTAAAGTTGTAATTAAAGATACAAGTGTGGGTTATTATAGGTAAGTTCAACTACGTTATTTCACTTAATATGTATTTAATTTAAAACTAATTAGACTTAGGGATACAATAAGGATGATTCATTTGATGAGAGGACCTTGAGTTGTCTCAGTGGAGCCTCATCCTCTCAGCAAAGACAGAAACGGTTCCATCAAATATTCAGACAGATTCCTTGCGAGTGAGAAGCTGTGTAAAAATGACTGGGAAACAAAACACTTGTGGTAAAACAATGTTCTGAGGACATTCTGTCAGATTCCTCTCTTTTTTACAGATTTCCTGACTGAGCTGCTGTGGCGTAAATGCTTTAAAACACTTTGACATAACATGCTGCGTCCGGAGACCCACTGCTCCTGAATAATGGATCCACACTATGTTCCAAACAGCTGTCTTCTCTCTATTACTTTTTAAAAAGTGTTCTGGTCTCATCTGTCAAGCCTTTCTTCTGAAACTTTAAAACTATTCCACCTGGCTCTCATCACGACAGCAAGTGACCAATCAGGGGTGCTTTAACTAGCGACAAAGCAAAACGATTGGCCATTAAGCAGATACAAAGTCACCACTTCTTGCTGCCCCCGCTCTTCATATTTAATTCAGAGGTTGGGTATTTCTTTAAGATTGCAACATCTGTTTGCTCCCAGTGCCAGCTCCCTCTGTCAGCCACCCTCTGTTCAATAATTCCTGTCCTGACCCATAAGAGCCCTGACATCACAGCGCCGGCTGCTCAAACTTCAGCGCGAGCAGATACAAAGGGACAGGTGCTACCAAACCATCGGGCGAACAAAACCTGCTTCACCTCGATCTTCTGTTGTTGTTGGGATAAACCACGTGTAAGGGAAACTTCTGCAGCAATGGAGAGTCAGGACTCGGAGGAGAGTTGGAGCTTTGATGTCAAACACTGGTGGTTTATTGCGAGTATCGGCCGGAGAATTTCACATCACAAGTCACAGCAGCCAGAGGTTCTGACTGCACGGGTGGGTTGCCACATCAATTCTGACCAGCCTCTCTCTCGATAGACCTTTTTAACTAGTTTACAGAGAGTTAATCAACATATTGGGGGAGATAACGTGAACATCTGGGAACACTGGAGATAGCCCTAACATCTGGATTATGAGAACAAACTGAACGGTATTCAAATAAGTAAAAAAAAAGAAGATATTTAGTGGTTACAAAATTGTACAAACGTATAGCTTAAATTAAAGATTGAGGAAAGGCATGGTCCGAGCAGGGGCGGCAAAGAGGAAAGTATTTATAACTTCTTATGTGATAAATACTGTGAATAAATATATATATTTTAAAGTGTATTTAAATTTTTTTTTGATTTAATTGTACTTATTTTAATTGAATTATTAATTGTATTTTATCTTATTATTATTATGAAACTCTCACAAAAACCCAATTTCCCTCGGGATAACTGAAGTATTGTAATTCTGATTTAAGCTAACGTTAATCAAGCAGGAGGAAAAAGTGGAGTTGAAGGGGACATTTTTTTGCATTGTCTAAACACATTAAACAGATATCTTGTGCACGAGTGAGCATTAACAACAGCAGGACAGAGTGAGATAAAAATAAACTACAGTGTGTTCATCGTAATGAAGGAACATGTCATCCAGTGCAGCAACAGACAAAAGGGAAGCTATGATATTGATAATATTAAAGACATTATTTTTTTTATAACGCTATTTACGCAATAGGGGATTTTAAATTTCATCATGATTAGGATGTTTTTGTATTATATAGGCAACTTCTATCTCAACCATGAGCTATCGTATTGACTGTGGCAGGGGAACTAACATCAGATGTACATCTTGTCAACATTTGGATGATCAAAGCATTCGTCTGGTTTTCTCAGCGTGATCCTCGTTGTCAGAGACACTGAAGGTGGCGGGGTCTATCAACAGATGCTACCCACTGACCTTAGAGGACGTGGTGGAGGGGCCAGATGTTTGGACGACTTCCCAACCTTGGGACCAGCTGACGTGGCAGTGATGGAGACAGGGACTGGCAGAAGAAACTGATCTAGTGGCATCAAAGGTTTCCATTTTTTCCCACTTTTTTTCTGCGTCGGTCTTAACCCCCCAAACTGGGCAGTCCTGGAAGGCAGGGAAAGATGGAGGACAGGCGATGATAAATATGTAAACACAGAAGAGACAGAGGGAGGGAGGGAGGGAGGGAGGGAGGGAGGACTGGTCAGTGGTGCTGACGGTTGTCACAGATGTTGAGTTCAGCACAAAACTCTGCCAGAAGCCATCATGTCAGAGCTAAGTTAGCCGAATGAACAAGAACAACTCCAGGCCCTGCCACTTTAAATCTCGCTCACAATTCAACAGCTGTTTCTTGAACGAATGCAGATGCAAAATAATGATAATAATGCCTACTTACAGCTCCTGCTTAGGAGTAAACAATCCTTCTTGACCACACCCTGCACGCATGGCGTTTCATTAGCTGTGCATTGCTGTAGATTTAATTTTTGGGGCAGCATGTTGTGGGTAGGCATTGAGGGAATTAAAACATTTGAGATACATTGTTGTGCTCTAACAGCTTCGTAGAAAGATATATATGCAACTTGAAGCATTTCATCTTTAATTAGTTCTTGTTTTCCTTTCAAATAACATAACCAACGCCTTCCTGTAGTTGTCAGAAACAGCTAAAGCATCATTGTACATCTGCAGTGTTGCTTCAACATCATTTCTCCTCAAATCATCGCCTGCGCTTGTCTATTCTGGCATCGGAAATTCTTAACATTTTGACTGGGTGCATCTTGGCTCCAAGCATCTTCACTCAGCTCAGAGAATGTCTTTGTGCCAAGGCCACAGCCTGTGGCGCTTTTCCTAGTGACAGATGAGCATGTCAACATGTTTGAGTGTGTGTGTGTGCGTGTGTGTGTGTGTGTGTGTGTGCTGGAACAATAGGCCTTGTAAGCTGTGAACTGTGCTATTACAGACAGAAGTGCCAGGTTATCCTGTAACCGATACACGACAAATTGATCAGACATACAACGCAGTAAATATTAACACTAAATAAAAGCAAATGCAGATATGCAGACTGACGGACATGTTTAATGTGGCAACTTCAGAAACATCAAGCTTTTTTTCTGACTTTGGTGCACAGTGCTCGGCCTCACACAGATGGACAGATGACGCTCACTTATTACTTGCTGATATGTAAACATTCAGCAATGTGTGCTTCTCATGACACATTCATTAGAAAACACACAAGTGAGAATATCCTACATGAAATGGGGAGCAGCACCATCTCAGAGCTGCGACATGTGGATCTAAATCAGTCCGTCCTGTCTCCAGGCCTGTTGGCAAAGGGCAGCTCAGCTGTAGCGGGCAGATTGTGTGAACAGCGGACTACGAACATCTCTCCACAGGCCATACCAAGGTGTCTAATCCAGGAAACACTGTGAACACACACCCCGTGGGCTCCCACAATGCACCACAAAGCCTACATCCCGGTACGCAATGCAACAAATCTTCCATCTTAACAAGACGGTCTGTCTGTTGTTCAGTCGTTAACCACACAATTCTTTAAATAAGATAAGACTACATTTATCCCGAAGGAAATTGTTGTGCCAGAGTTACAACTAATACTACTAATAATAACTTGTTTCGTATGCACAGGTTGTTTCAAGACCTTTTGATGGCAAGTTGGGAGAATTAAATGTTAAGATAAGGAGCAAAAAAACCTTCATATTAATATTAACACGAAATTAACACAAGATAAAACGTATTGGTCCGATATGGCTATGTTAAATATTATTATTATTACCAAATAACATCTAAAGTTAATTAATTTGCACAATCCAACACAAGCAATTACTGATGATATGTTTACATGTTTTCTTTTTTAGAAGATGATCGGGAGGCGTACGATTGTGAGATTTTTTGTGGAGATTTACATTTTTTTCCATAAATCGATTGTGTTAAATCTAGAGATATTTTTCATTTACACATTTCTGTTCTTTACCTGAATAAATATTGCCCGCTCGCCTAGCAGTGCGTCTGCTGTCCAGCACCTGTCATATCGGCTGAGCGTCACCCACGTCACAGGGTGTCGCGAAATGACAGCTCCCAATGTCTGCAAAGACAGAGCCTCGGGAGGAAGGAAAAAAAAAAAACAGGACGGATTGAAATTTCATACTCCCAAGTATATCAAAGTGACTCCTGTCAGCATTGCATCAAAGCGGAGGAAAAGGAACTGTTCATTTTTACAGCTGAGAGTCGGACTGTGGTGGGGTTTCTTTCTGGGGAAACGGGCTGGGAAGGTGAGTAAATGATGTTGGATGACTTACAGGAGAAATGATGACAATGAAAAGCACCTTGTCAGCCATCAACCGTTTGGATTTATGACAGCGGAGTCAAAATAAGGCTGTGACAGAGGGTGAAGTTGAAGGGAGACTTTTGAGACAAAGAATCAGTCATTTTGAGATCTTGCTTCTCTAAGTCCATGTGAACCTCATGTGACAGAGTCTACTGCCGGCAGTGCTGCCTGCATGGTGCAACACAGTGGTAACCTGCCATTGATCTTGCAATCTTTTAGAAAACCAAAATGTGCTTTTACTATTGGGTAGGGACAGTAAACATCTTAACCTGACTAATTCAATTTGAATGTTCTCATGACATACATCGAAGGAGAATTAGAGACGAGAGTGTGTGCACTGCAAATGAAACAATAAGGAAAGTAAAAGCATGATCAGAGCATGACACAAAACAACATGGACAGTCACCATGGGGCAAGCCTTTTTAACCTAAGCAGTCTGGATAAACAAGTGTGTGATTTTGTTTCACACAGGCCTACTGTATAGTGCTACAAGATACAGAGATTGTGCAGTGATGACAAACATTGCAGGCTTAGGGCTAAAAGAATCCAAGGCAACCAAAAATCAGTTTTTGTCCCAGGGCCAAACCCTGCACTGCGGGCCACTTTTCATTTCAGCACTAGCTGGTGTAACGCAACCAGCCATGCATTAGCATTGGCCCTGCAGTTAGATCAGGCTCTTAGGATCCTGTCACCAGAACTTATCATACACTCTCACACACAGAGCAAGACACACACATGGAAACAAGAAAGAGGCAGCCTGTTTGCTGCGTAGATCACTTCCTATCTCAGTTTCCTATTCTCTTTGAGGCACACTAATACTCACTCACACAGGAACAGTTGTCCATTTTGTCCTGTGCACTCTCCGTAGTCTCCCCTGGTCAAACACACGATTCTCTACACAACATAAAAGACTGAATCTGCCCGTTAAAGCAGCCGTCTCCCTCACCACTTAGAGGGGGGGCCCGAGCTAGCATACAAAGTTCAACAACTGTGAAGAAGGAACTATTAAAGAGGACACACAAAGCAGTGACCTTGACTGACAAGTGCTCTTCATTCTGGCCATAAACAGCAGTGGGGCCTGATAAGTGTTCATCGGTGCGGGGAGTAATGACCTTTCCGTCAGCAGCGGTTGGGCTGTGTGAGGTAGTATCCATGGAACATACATAATGTACAGCAATAATACCAGCACGCTCACAGCCTAATGTATTATCATTATTCTTTGGGACCAGGGTTCCCCCCCCCCCTCCGCTAAGCCAGTAGTGTGCCTCAGCACAGCGGGTAAATGCCTCCTGGACACGATAATTTCATTCTAATCTTTGTTCCATATTATAATTTTCATGGTCAGAAAATACACCAGGAAGCAACACCACGTTTCTATCAAAGGCTAAACAGAGAACAGGCCATAACGGCAGGTTTTATGTGAGTGTATAACCCCCCGTTCTTAGTGCACCGCTCAATTTATGATAAGAACGGAGAACGCTGTAAATTTACGTGTGATGGCCCATCTCAAACAACATCATTACGGGCCAAACCAGCGCCTCCTAGACAGCTTTATTAATACAAGACACTATGAAAAAGCGTATTAGGATATTCAACATTCAAATATTTAATCTTCTGACTACAGATTTTTAAAAAAGTTTGTGAAAAGAAACCGAAAACAAATTCAATTGAATGGTGATTGAACGGAGAGCTCCCATAGACCACGTCTGTTGTAATGCATACCACATGAATCACTAGCTACAAGCTCATTGTGCATGAATGAGATAATATAACGGAGGGGGGGCGGGGGGTTTGAACACAGCCTTCAGTATTGGACTCACTTCTGACTCAGAGATAAATGAACACTAGTTTGTTCAGTATATCTGTCTTCAAGGCCCATCAGTCAAGACGAGTAAGATGAAAGTGATAAAGTCCAATATAGTCATAATGCTTGATAAAATCTGTTATTTTTTCAGAGTTAGTTTTTAGCAGAAATCTCAATGTAATACACAGAACTAAAAATGTGAATCTACAAAAAAAGATAACATCCCAAAATACTATCTAGTAAAAGCTAATTCAGTCTGGAACGTGTACTGCTTGTGCTGCAACAGTTATCATGTAACACCATTAATTAACAGGCATTTGTGAGGCCTCCCACACACATACTGCATCAAACTCGCAGCCAAACTCGTTCTGCTCTGCGGAAACAAGAATACGCTGTGCTTGTTCACAGTCCTGCATATCATATTTGGGGATATTTAAATACATTCCATTAAGAATACATCAGAAGTAGTAGTGGAAAAGTGTTGATTTGCTTCCCCGACACTGAAATACAATTCTGCTCATTCTGGTGTGTTTTGTTCATTATTTTCCCGGATTAATTCTATTTTCGGTTATTTAGACCTAATCTGAGTGTTGTAAATATTGCATGCATCTCCCAGGTATCCCTACAGAGAAGCAGAGAAAAAAAATGAAGGATGCCTCGGAAGCTTGAAGACAGTAATCTCCCCTGTGGAGGTCAAATCTAACATGGCAGGTTAGTGTCTGTGGAGATTGACAGCCTGGAGAAATAGTGCTGCCAGGCAGCCGCAACGCACAGTGACAGTAAACACCTCCCAGGAAAAAGGCTGGTTACCAAGCCTTACAGAGCGACTGTCAGAGGGCGCCAGGCGTCAGAGCGCCGGCCGACTCCGACTGACACACTCTGTCAAGCTATCTCTATCATATCCAAGCCATCTTAATAATGTGAACATCAAACCCATCCAGGAAGTATGCACAGCCGGCCTGAATACATCTCCATAGGAAACATCCTTGTTTATTGTTCCTTCACAAAAATCCAACACTTCCCAATGATCTTTTAGGGGATTGTTGTATACAATCATGACATCCTGAGCTTTTGTGGACCTTATATTTAAGTTTGTGGACATTTGATGTGGAAGAGTAGGCTTTTTCTTAAAGAATAATATTTAATGTTAGTAATTGTAGTAATGTGTTTTTATTACATGTACAGCACTTTGGCTCGACCAAAAATCGCTTTTAAAGGTGCTATATAAATAAAACTTGATTTGATTGGATTTAATGTCAAGAAAAATGTATTGTTTAAAAGAACATGCTTTGTTGTTGAGCTGGAAGAATATTAAAGTGCCCGGATTATCAGTTGTCTAATTTCTTAAGCATATTGTCTTTTTGTATCTTATTAAATGTGGACATTTCCTGGTTTTCTTCGCCATATACGATAGAAAAAATAAATATCTGAATATGTCGGACAAAACCACACATTCAAAGATGTTCTTTTATGTGACTTGCTGATTGATGGAGAGCCAAAACCTCAAGAAATCAAGAAATCAGTACAGGAAATTGCAGCAATAATAGGAAATGTAGTTGTAACTTGTTTCACCATCTCATGTTTGGTCGGTTCTGTACATTTGGTGGTGGGTAATGAATGTCCACTAGATTATCATCAGAAGTCAAGCAGAACAAAATGACTTCCATTAAGAAATGGATGAAAACATAAAGCCATTGCACTTTAATCCATGTTGTTTACTGTCACTGCAGAGACATTGTAATGCAGTACAGCAGAGCACTAATTGCATGAAATATGTTATCTTACAGGCTTGTGCTGTCTGCCTTTCATAAACAAAGGCTGACAGATCATGCCCTCAACCAGTGACCCTGCTGTGAGCATATGCACTAATGCAAGGTCACACTGGAGACTGGCCACATGAGGAGAAAACAGCCATCCAATTTGCCTTGTGAGCCCAACACAGACACAAACCACTGATGTGGTCATCAAGCCCAACGATAAGAGGTCAGTGTGTTAAACGGGGTCCTTTCTTTCATTAAATACTCGAATAAATACCACTTCTATTAAATAAATGATTCCCTTTCATGTCTGCGAGAGGACAAAATGATAGAAGGATATCACCGCCAAAAATCTGTTGTACACTCAATGTCAAGGAGGCTGTGCTGGCTCCCATAATGCTAAGCTGTGTGCAAAAGCAGCGCCTCATTTTCATAATGGCAGGTGGCCATCTTTGAATCAGATCTGCATACAGTACTAGCCATAAACAACAGAGAATGGCACAATAACCAGCATCCCTGGTAACCGACAATTGCATCTGCCTCTAAACATACCATGCTCCCTTGTTAAAAAACACATTAAATAGGAAAGAAAAGGCAGCCAGGGTGTATCATTTAAACCAATCTAGGGCTCTGATTGGTCTGATAATGAGGGTGGGTGTTGATGGGAGCGGGGTATGGAGGTTATGAGGGGGTCGAGCAAGAAAAAGACAGGCAGACAGACAGAAGCACGGACCTATAGCCTGACGACGCTCCCCCTAATCCCCCTGCCTGCCCTTTGTCATGCCCCCTCCTCACCTCCAGAGCTGTCACTGGCTGTCAGAACCAATCACAGGATGCCATTCTGGTTGCCAGTCGTGCATCAGTTTGGACAGGATGACATCAAATTTCTGGTGCTACGTGTCAAGGACCATATGAAAACAGATGTCCTCGTTACCGTGCTTTAGGAATACTACATTCTCACCTTTTCACAAATGAGGGGATCGAGAAGTATTACAAGGTTTCAATATTCAGTTTACTTTTGGTGTGGGTTACCAGTCTGAAATGTGTTCATATAATCACTTAGGAAACATACTTTCTATTTATCTTAAACCACATTTTTTTATATATATATAATTTATTATCACCATTTTTGACAGTCGATACCAAAATGATTCTCAAAACAAAAATATATATTTACAATTCAACCTTTGTTACACTTAATGATTAAATAATAATAAAAAATATTTTAAAATAATATTAAAACAAGAAGAAAATATATTTTGCTGTTCTATAATTTCTTGTTAAAATAATAAAATAATCTCTGACAAGAAAACTGCCTTGGGTCTTTTTTCCTGCAGTAGATCCAGAGCTGGTTCCTATTGGCTTGGCCAGACCCTAACCACAAGAACAGAACCTGATTTGAAATGTACACTATCCCCAAACCTAAAGCCAGTGAAAGCCTGGTAACAGTGTGATACAACAGTGACATGTCCATGCCTGGTGTTATGCATGTATGAGGCCCTCTGAGATCCAGCATGACAAAAGTAACTTTATTGAATGGGACAGATCGCTGCTTGTCTGACTGACTTAATCTGTTTGATTGAGCAACGGGACGCCTTCGGCTTCACAAGTCCTTCAAAGGCCGCAGATTCTGCAAGTGTGAAAAAAAGAGGGTGGAAAAAAGAAAAAGAGAATAATCCTCCCCCCCCACCCACCCACCCACACCACTTCCACTGCAACACACACACATCAGCTTTAAGAGGGTTTATTTATTAGCTTTAAACATCTTAGTCATTGCCCTACCACCCGAGCCTTTTCAGGTCATCAACCTCCAACAAAGACCGCAAGCCTGGAAAATCTGTCAACTGTCAGCGTCATTGATTAGAAGACGGATTTTGGGCAGATGATGAGCCAACCGTTGAAGAGATATAAAAGGCAGAGTTTGAAGAGTGTGTTCCTCACAATAAAGCTGTTCCTCTAGACTCTAAAGCATGCCGCATTACAGAGCCATACATTCATCCTCCACCTTCTTATTATGGGGATCTAACTTTCCACTCCACCCCCTTTTTTCACCATGTCCTCCCAACACAAAGCAAACCTCGGCTATCATTGTGCTTGATCTGAATTTTATTTAGAGCTCCATATGCTTCTCCAGCCTCCCTCTCAAAGCCTGGTGTTGATGCTTGGCCTCTCTTGGCCCGTTAACCATTAAAAGAGGGGGCCATTCTGTCACCACACGGCCTATTGTGGGCCTTTGAGGTGAAGAGACAAAAGTGTGAGATCATGAATGAGTGCTTGGCAGTCTATTGGAGGTTTCTATCCACACAATTGAGCTGCGAATCTGCACCTGATGCAATCCAAGGATGGTTTTTGAAAGGGAAAAGGGGGTTACTTAAGTTTGCTGGAGTGGGCCCAGTACATAAAAAGGGGGATGTCACACTGATTTTCAACATTTCTGCAATGGTCAGAGACCCATAATCATGATGGTTTCTCAACAGAAGTTCCTTACCAGACCTCCTGGCTGCTATGCGCACCCATCCAAGCAGCTACACATGAGTCCACAGAGGATTACCCCCAGAGATACTCCCCACCTCACAGACAGAAGAATTACCCCTCTAATGTCTCTGGGGGCCTCCTCTGAACACACACATTTCCCCCTACACTTTCTCCCCTCGAAGTATCCAAAGCTGCGTCTCTCAGTCTCCAGGTCCCCCCTTAGTGACAATTTGTCCACATCAGAGAGCCGTCATCCCTAACGAGATGTGACTCGTGACACACAGATGGGGAGGGGCCTGGCAGTGGGTGCCTGCCTGCCCCCGGGCTACAGAAAAACGCCGTGCTCAGGCTCCCGTGTGAGAGAACACAACTGCTTCCTGCTAAGCTTTGCTTTACCACCATAAGCTCCACCAGCCCTCAGCCCTCATCACCAGACCATAACAAGGGAATGAGGGGCAATCGGGGCAGTAAAAGAATATGGTATTAAATATATTTCTACACACACAAGTAAAAAGGCTTAACAGTGAAGGAATTCCAACGCTGAGGGATTTTCTCAAATCTGATACAGCTTGCAAAAAAAGGGTTAAAACCCATAAAATAAAATACAAAAACGTCTTTATCTTCTTAGTGACCATCTGTTGGTACTGATCTTACCGAGTTCTATAAAATAATAATAAACTGTGGACCAAAAGGATTATGTTTTGCCACTTCATTAAACCATTCCCAGCACTTTCGTAGACACAATAAGTGTGTGACCAAACAGCAAATCATGTGAAATAAGCTCTGCGTTGTGGCACAAAGAGCAGACCCTTTCAGCCCCTCTCCCATTCAGCTGTAAAAACCACAAACTCTTAGGAGCCGTCCGGCAACTTCTGTCAGTCGCTTGGTCTTTGATAATGTCTTCAAGTTTCCCAAGAATATCTTCAAGAACTGCCATGCGGCTTAACGACTTCTACAATCAACCTTTATGATAATGTGTTTATATTGTTGACATATGTCGGCCTAGTGTCAGGTGATATAAGACACACACACTGCACACCCTCTAACTACCCGCCCCCCCCCCCAACACGGGTTGACCCCGCATCCTAAAAATCACAGCCTTTCTGTTCCGGTCAAGTGCATCAGGCAGGCAAATGTATGCAATTAGGTCACGCCGGCCAGTGGGACCCACATAGGGGACAACAGTCAGTATGTTAATAAAGTGAAATCCCATCAGGTCACAGGCGGGGGGGGGGGGGAGGGGGGGGTCTGAGGGAATCACCTTAATGAATAAGACAAAGGATAAAGGAAGCAGGAGTACACTAGGCATTATAAGAAAGAAAATACTGTCCAGTATGCAGTGCTGGTCATGTTTTAAATGGGTAATAACCTGGAGGCCCTCTTTGAATACAGGCCCAACAACAACAACAACAACAACAACACATTGTTTTCAGTTTATTTTCTGATCACAGGAATTGAATCAGACTCAAAAATGTCTCCAGATTGCGAGGGAACCTGAAAAATCAACATATCTTTACTCCTTTGTTTCTTATATCTGCTCTTGTTCCATGCCTCCTCTCTCCTCAGACCTGCTGCCTCCTCTCTCCTCAGACCTGCTGCCTGCTCTCACCTTCCTCTCCTGGCCCTCTGGCCCTCATCCTTGGCTCCGGCTCCTGACAACCTCACCCACTGAGCTACAGATTGGCCGGCACACAATGCCCCAGATCCTCATTCACCAACACAATGCGCTCACCAGCCGCACACCTTCCCTTCTCTTCCCCTCCACATCCCCTTCTGTCCATTCCCTCATTTTTCCTTCACCTCTCATTCATTCTCTATGTTCATGTAATTTCCTAAATCTCTCTCCAAGTCCATCTCTCGCTTCTCTGACTATCTGGCGACTTGGTGGTGACTGGTGGGCCGACAACAGAAACCATCTCCCGCCTTACTCCGGCGCTGGGCGGCCATGAGCGGGACGAGCCAGAGCTCACAAAGCCACCGGCGAGCGAAACAAAGGTTGTGTGCTCCATCATTCAAACCGGGGCCACTCCGACAGCTGCCTCCGCCACGCTCACACTGACAAACGGCCAGAAAAACAGATGGTTTGTGCATTCATGACCAGTTTAGTGGAAGCCCAGGAGTCACCCCCATTCAAGGGGAGGTTTTTTTTGTCAGCTATTCCATAATAAAGCTTTTCAGTCTGGTAGAAAATTAGAAATGCATTTTAAAATTGTCACTTAATTATTGAGGTCATCCCAGCCCCATGGAGGAGAGAGGAGAGCGCCGGGGCTCTGGCTTTGTGACACATGACTGATCTGAGAAGATGGGCTGCCTCATTTCACTTTTTAACTCCTGCCAACACATTAACATACATTTGTCAGTTGCTTTCTGAAAAGCAGATGCATTGAATATTGAACGCCAACTATCCTCCAAGGAGGGAAAGTTCATCATCTCAACATCTGATCAATATTGGCATTCAACTGTATACCTCACTGGAAACAAGTCAAAATATTTGACTACTTATAACTTCATTATGAGATGTATTACATGCAACTGGAATGCATTTGTTCATGCAGTTGCACGCATGCATCTACGTGCTAAAGCGCGCTGTTTCGTTGTTGGGACTCTCACACGATGTCAATCAAAAGCGCCACACACATACAGGAACATCTGCACCATCATCGATAGCAGATGAGTGTGTCCAAGCCTCTGAATCTTTTATCACCTCTGTTCTCTCAGACCCATATGGTGCACCGCGTCCCAGAGAAAGAATGCACTTTGCTCTTCTGTCGCTCGCACGTATAGCTCTCAGTCCTTAAGTTTAGAGTTACACAATATAGGGTCTGGAAACTGCTGTTGATATGCATTTCAGGAGGAGATTCAAAATAAATGTTCATATTTGATAATGTATTAATAAGAAAGTATGAAACAAGACGTATATAGGTATATGAGACTAAGTCAACCATAGTAATGATGCATGTCCTATCATTAAGGAGCTTAGCGGTTGCTTTGAAGCAGTGAGGCGTGAACCATACTGGGCTTCTGAGCATCATCATCAAGCTCTTGGCAACACACCACAAAAAAGTCATTTCCAATTGTGAGGGAAAGCATTCACCATGTTGCACTGTATCATACACAATACTGCTCGCACACATTAGCTGGAGTGCCAGGCAAAGTGACGCTGACTAAACTTTGTTTGTTCCCCCATATTAAATGAGTTGCACATCTCCCAGCGCTCACAGACAGGCCCTAACAACGCAGCGAGAGCGTCTGAGCAGATATGAATTAAAGATAACGCCAAGCCATGGCACGTCTGTCTCTGCTTGGAAACCATCTGGACGTTCAATATTACATCCTTGTCTACACTTTTCACACTGATCAGGATCAAAGTTTTCTGACAGGTCTTCATGATGCATCACACCCAGATGTGGTTAGTGGCTGAACACATTTGTTGAGGTCTCACTCTGGATCCGAGCAGTCATGCAACGGCCTTAGAAGTCGTCTCTGAGAGAAGTCACAGCTGGAGGAGAGATGAAAGCCTCTTAACTCTTACTTTAAAATGTGACAGCATGTAAATATGTCATTTCAGAATCAGAACTCGTTTATTCGTTCCACCGCGGGGACATTTCAAATGTTATAGCAAAGCAACAGAGCAGATCAAAGGTTAAGATAGAGTTCAAATAAAGTAGAAATTAATGGAAATAAATAAGTAGCACCATCATGAAAGTGAACATCTAAAAGTAATCATTAAATCAGAGGTCAAGTTTGCTTAAACCTCTTAAAAATATCTTAACCAAGATGTTTAAGTTTGCAACATTTGAAGGCAATTTTGAATACATTTGGGAATGTTACATCGTCATATTGAAATACATTATGAAATGAGTATTCCTGATTTGGGCTTTTTATCTGTCACAGTAGTTCATATAAAGACTGCAAGCATATCTTAACCATCATGTGATCTAACATGTTGTGATCCTATTAATAATCATGTAGGCTCAGCATCATTGCGCCGGACTGGTAAAGACAAATTAACATAATCACTGTCACCATTAGCATAATTTCTGTGCTAGTTTGTCCGTGTTACTTACTGTAATGTATAGTACAATAGAGACACCCAACAGCATGTTACACAGTGGCTAATAGCAGACCACACATCCTTATTGACCTGTGAGGGACACACACGACTCACAGAATGTAAACAAGGACACACACTGCACCTTTGCATACACACACACACAAGTAGTATGAAGCAGATATTACCCTGACAGCTTGTGCTCTGTTTCCACATAAGCACTGCCCTCCTCTGACTGTCCAGGGAAGTGCAGACAACCTACTCCTCAAAGTTGTTATATTCTTAAAACAAAAATGTCTCAAAGATTGGTTTATGACAGTGGATGAGAGACCCCTCCCCATCCCGCTCCAGCCCCCTATTCAGTGCCATTTGTAGTTGGACTGCACCCCTTTGGCAGCAGATAGGAATCACTTCCTCAGAACACGATGTGGGAGGTGTTCAAAGATAGACACCGACAGAAATCTGCCACCGTTGCCAAAAGCGCTGGCATTTCTACGACACGAGCAGTGACTCTGAGACGGATCTGATTCCATCAAATAAATGTGAAAAAAGTGTGAATTTGGGGGGAATAAAAAATAGCAATCGGATTGAATAAATACAAGCAAGAGGTGGGTATAAACAACTTGGTAAATAAGTCACAGTATGTTATCTTTGAACGGCAAAAATATGTTCTTGTTGCCAGAAAAGTCTTTTGGTTCGGTGGCTTTTAAAATTGTAAGCACAACTAGATGAGACACAAAGTGGTTTCCATCCAAATAAATGATTTTCCATCTTTTGAAAGACTACAAACCTCTCCTGTGAGATTCAAACCACAAATAGCAACAGCATCTAAGCAGAAAGTAATTAAACCCCCAGCAGACTCTAATCAGCATTCATGAATGGCTTCAGCTGCGAGTATGATATACAGTACAGGTCCTGTCAAGGTGATTTCTCACCCCCCCCCCCCCCCCCCCCCCCCCCCCCCCCCCACACACACACACACACACACACACACACACACACACACACACACACACACACACACACACACACACACACACACACACACACACACACACACACACACACACACACACACACACACACACACACACACACACACACACACACACACACACACACACACACAAATTAATACCCACGAGTGAAACCGTGACCTGCAGAAGGCAGCCCCGACCTGCCGTCCCAAGCTTCTCGGTGGATCCACCCCCCAGCGCGTGGCTCCTCCTCCTCTCCCCCACCCCCCAACACTGAGCAAGGACAAGCGCTAGCATGCGATGAATACGATAATCACTGCCACAATATGTACAAAATATGTTCAAGTGCGAGTGTGAAAACATCAGCATTTTGTTTGCTTTAACAGATAGATATTATGACGTGATGGTAAATGAATCACCAGCTGTGATATGAATTGAATTACAAGTCACTGTTGACAAAGCAACACCTTTGAAATCATGTATCTTACATTGTGTCTGGTTAAATACAGCTTGTTTTCCAGTGGACACACACACACACACACACACGCGCGGTGCTGTGCCACACAGAGGAAGCAGGAAGTGAAGAGACTGGAGGCCAGAGGGACAATAATGGACCTTGTCAGTACAGTCACCAAATGGCTACTGCTTGGTTAGCTGTAAGCTCCATTTTGGGACCTTTGGTTCCCATATTTAATTAAAAATCCATTATCACCTCTCAGCATAGTGAGCAGCACTTTAGCCTTTTCTACCCAGACCTGCACTCTTAATTGGTCTTAAATGGCTACATTTCTTCTCATGCAATTAGTTCCACATCTAAAATAAGAAGTTAAAAAAGAACTGCAAGTATTTTTAGAGTCTGGTAAAATGTGACCTCCAGCTTCACATGCAAAGTACACTAAATGATAACTAGTGTTACAACAAATCATTAAACATTAGAGTAGCAAGCAGACACAGACCTTATGGTAGACCTTGCAGGGAAACTGTTGTTTGGGTGGTGCATTAATATTCAAAAGGTGATGCTGCCAGAGCACCTTGAGCAGATGCACACTGGCACACACTGATGGCCTGAGTGGAGAGGCGCAGAGGAAACAGTACAAGAGAAGAGAGGGTTTTACACGCAAATGAAATACAAGGAGAAGATGAAATACATTAAAATGAAGTAAGAAGGAAGAATGAGAGCTACAGGTAAAGAAAATACAGAATGAATAGAAATGAAAGAAGGAGATGAGCTCTCCTTCACATCGCAGGGCCGCTCTCCTTCATTGTTACCTCGTCGAGTGCGGCCAGGCCCCAGCTCCCCTGGCAGAAACTAAGTGGCTTGCTGGCATATGGTGTAACCTCCATTTGAGTGCTAAAAGCTGGATATTGTTTTTGTGGAGCAGATGTTGGCGGGCATGGCGAAAGGCACAGCTGACTGGGCTGCACAGCTGGGAACGGTGTGTGTGACCCACATACAGGGGGAGCAGTATTCAACCGAGAGCCACAGCCTTAATGGAGAAAGAGAGACACAATACCAAGTTTGCCCCTCGATTGTTTCACACGCATCAAGTTGAGAATTAAGTCTGTTTAATATCTCTTTTACTTACTGCACATTTCACTGAAAGCAGGATTTCTTTTTTATAAAATCAAGTTTTATTTATATAGCGCATTTTTAAAACGATTTTTGGTCGAGCCAAAGTGCTGTACATACAGTAAAAACAATTTACAATAAGAAGCTTGTTGACTGTTATTACATTAATCTAGTGACAAGGGAATCTGATTCTATTCTAATTCAATTCAAGATTCAAAGGTGTTTTTGTCATATGCACAAAGCGACAGTGTAGAAGTGGCAATGAAATTCCTCTGACCTGAGCTCCTCCCACAATGCAACATAAAATACAAAATGAAAAGTAGTGCAAAAAGTCTATACATGTCGATAGAAAATGCCTAATGCCTTTTTCTTGGTTTTATATTAGATGCCTAAAATGTATAAGAGACAATCGACCTCGATATATTAAGCACAATAAAAACGGTTGTTTCTAAAAATCGTTTTAATTTAGGGTGTTTTATTTGCTCCAAGCCTCCTATGCCCTCGGTGTGCGTCTGAAAATCAAAGAACGATCACGTTTGAAATTGAAACAAAATGAGCTTTCATGCCTAGATTTGAGCTAATGAAAACGAAACGAGGACACTTAAAGTCCTGACCGATTTTCCCAAACGCAGAAGTGTCCCGGTGCCAAAAGTGGACAAATGAAGATTATGCTGAGATTATAACAAGGATGCCAAAGCCATTATCCAGTCTACTTTGACAAATGTTGTGCCTTTCTGTGAGCAGATGGGACAGAGGGTCTGGGTGGGGAAACAGGCAGAGTATCCCTCACTCAGTTGGCTAGAAAAGACCAGGATAAACAGCAAGCAGGGACGCTGTCAACTCTCCCAAATACTGCATGTAATTATTGTTTGAGTGTTTATCTCCGTCAAATACATGAATTCTGCTGTCCTACGACCTCATAGCACACCAAATATTACTTTACTCGGAGCTGTCTCTGCTTAATTCTTCTTAGTTTGAGGTCTGTGCACAGCTGTTGTTGAAATGTTTTTGTGTAAAAAGACGGTTAATAATCTTAGCATGATCTTCACTATCCCTCTGCTCATCTGTCAATCAGGGCCAGCCTTTCGCCTCAGATTGGGCACAACTCTTTGGCTCTAGCTACTTAATTATGAGAGTGTTAAATGCCGTATGTTGCCGGCTGGGGTAAAAACAAACTGACCAGAGGCTGCGATGAAGGCTGCTTCCCCTGGTGAAAAAAGGATTAGAATAGCCCGTCACTCACTGGGGTCATGCGGAGCAGAGGCACTACTTAAAAAGTCATTTAGAGAATTAAGATAGCCCCAGTTGGGTAAAAAAACAACGTGCTAGATAAAACAACAAATAAATACTCAGTACATCCTTGAGGCGATCACTGTTGATCGCTATTTTGTTTTGAGGGAATCTGCAAGGCTTTAACGTGTTTAATGCTGATCTCTCATGGACGTCTCATTAATTACCGGGTGGTTTTCCTGACTGCACACTGATTAAATCCGTCCCTCACAGGGAAAAGGTAATATGTGGGCAGCACCTTCACGTGCATTTCACCATGTGGGAAGAAAGCATCCTGTTGTAAGGTGTAAATGCTCCACGCTGCTGACCTTAGAAAAGCACACTAATATCTCAACAAAACACATTTCTATTTACAATGCAACATAGTGGATCTGAAGATGAAAAAAAGCTTCCCACAAAGGGATCCGGGGACTCTGCTGCAATTACAACACAATAACCTTTGATTAACTCTATATTTAGTGCCTACTGCATATATACAAGGAGCTGTTAAGACAAAACGCTTAAAAAAAGGTCCTTGAGTACCAGTAAATAACATTAAATGTCTTCTGTTATTGATTACAAAGGTCACATTTCTTTGAATATTGGCAAAGCACACATTGGATTCCTCTACCAATATTACATTACAAGCTCTACCTTCCCTCAGAGGGAACCAATCCATCATTTTATAAATTGAATGAATCAGATGAGGGGGTCTGTGTTTAGGTGACTCAGGACCTCAGAGGTTGCCTGACAGCGCTTCTAGCAGTGAGACTCTAATGGTATATTTCTGTGTCCCAAAGCTGCATAATCTGAGCGAGTCATAGAGATTACATTCATGTTACGGAGCGCTGCTGCTGCTCAGAGGAGCTGGGAGGACAGAGGGAATGCTTTGACAGACGTTATGAATACAGATCGGACCTGATAACTGACAGGCCGTACTGATGGGAGCCCGGGGCCTCTGGGACTGAGCCCATGATTTGACAGATACAGATACAGAGACCTGCTACTGAAGAAAAGGTAGACAGGTGAGCACCAGCTGGTGTGTGTGTGTGTGTGTGTGTGTGTGTGTGTGTGTGTGTGTGTGTGTGTGTGTGTGTGTGTGTGTGTGTGTGTGTGTGTGTGTGTGTGTGTGTGGTTTTGTATAATTGTTGTCATCTCAAAAACTTAAGTAACAGGTTAAATTCACAAAATCGAACTTATAGTCTGGTCGACCCATAACATAGAACGTTTCTTTTTTGTATCAAAATCTAACCTTGTCACCAAAAAAAGTGAATAATGTTATTGTAATCAAATGTAACTTTTCAACAAGACATGATTTCCCATCAAATATTCTCTGTGATACGTACAGTAAAGCATATTCAAGGCTGTATGTCTGTTTTAGTAAACGGACAAGCATTATCATATCGCATCACACGATATAATATTTAGTTTGTCATTTTTTACTATTTTGAATAATTGTTCTGCCTTATGTCTAACAACACCATCATTTTTGTTATAATAAAATTGAAATTAGAGACAACAAAAAACCTGTCCTTTACTCTTATATGTGTCCTGCCTGCATTTCCTATAGTTGCATATTGTCTTTGAATGTGCTCCAGAAGTTTCTCCACAGCCTCGGTGATGATGCACAGTGTGCCGTGCTGAGTGTGACATGCTGATTCCTGAACTTCTGCATGAGTCAGTCCCAGCCTTCAATCTCCCAGCAGGCCTCAGCCCTCACGCCTCCCATCAGCCTGACTTTGATGGACACATGCTGTCTCTGTGCTTGGCAGGACGGTCTTTTGAGGAAACTCAACAAAAAATGGCAACAGTGACAAACTCAGAAGCCCCCGGACCCCAACTCCCAAAGATCTGATGGCATTTATACGGTCAAACACACAATTCTTTAGGATGTTTACACAATGCACTATGAAGACATCATCCTCTTGTAATGTGCGACAAAGCTGGGTCCTTAGTGGACGTGTTCTGACAAATTATCCTAATATGAGTTAGTAAGACTTTGTGTGTTTAATACAATTAAAAATAGCAGCAAATGTCCAACTTTTAAGAGACAGAAAATGACCAAAGACATAACTTTTTTAAATGATCACTTAACCAGACGTATAACCGCATTTCAACAACAGTTATCATTATGCTATCATAAATGTGACTTCTTTTAAATCAATGGAACTTATTCTATAAGTATGAGTTATTCAGTAGATGTTACTATAAAGTGATCGGCACACTCTAAACACTTTAGACTAAACTCAGATCAATGCTTTTCTCAGGATATCAATGCCAGCACCCACACTGCTAAAACTCTTTACTGTATACTTGTTATGTAGCATTGCGCCACATTTAAATTAAACGAGGTCTACTCGTTTGCCCGCAGACAAAGGGAGTCCTGCACTACGTCTGTGTCAGTCTGCTCATCCCATTATATCCACTCTGCTGCTCCCAGTCATCAGAGATGACGAGCCTTCACCTGAGTTGACAGGTGAGTGTCCTGAGGCAGCGCAGCACCCAACAGGGGAGCCTTAACCTGCCAACTATCTGTCAGTACCCCAAAACCAGCTCTGTCATGTCATCTCCTCCACGCCAATCACAGTGACACATCAACTTTGTGTCAGGGAACAGTGTTGGAGATTACAATCTAATACAACATGGCCCTGAGCCAATGGGATGAACCAGGCAATTATTAGAAAACACAGATGATCATGTAAATGGTGGCAGGCCACAAGCAAATAATTACAAAATACAGTTTTTGTCACAAAGCTTTTACTTGTGGTATAATTGCTTGTGCCATAAGAAGGATGGGTTAGGACTCAAGAGGGCAGATTACTGAGAAGATGACAGACTGGGGAACAAAATCAAAAGATGAGTTCATTAAGTATCATGTAAGGTTGTGCTTTATCCCCTAGTGAGAAAAGGAACAACGTGATGGTTGTCTGTTTAATTCTAGGTTAAGAAAAGTAACACTAAAAACCCCACTGTACACTACCTGCTCCTCACCAAAGGGAAACCAAACGAAGTTAGCGACTACCTTATGAACACAGAGGAGCACTTAGCAGCTGAAGATTCAAATCATGTTTTGGTTGTTTCTCTGTATCTACTTAATGTTTGAATAGGCATCTGCATAGCTAAACCTTTGCATATCCAATTAAAAGAAGCATGCAATGGTTAGAGATTGTTGTGGAGTTTGAACGTGCTTAGAAATGGAAATATAGAAATCTTTAACTCTTTAGATTTCATTGAATATAATAAAACATCCCAATGTTGTCCTCTTCATCTTAACACTCATTCCAACACTGGAATACATGTTATTTTCTTTGTCGTCCTTCCCTTCGGATAACACTGAGATTCATGTGTGCGATGGGAAAGGTTGCGCTGACCTAGCCCTGTAATCGCACATTTTTTTGAATGTTAGGAGGGGGGAAGCAGCTTGTGCCATATGGCTAACGATCACAATAATAAATCAATTTCAGGCACCCAGTCATAATTTATCTGGGAAATTATGATTTTATTTCTATTCAGTTGTTTCCAGTTAGTTGTCGAGACATTCCAGGACCTCATTTGGAAAGTGGCACCGAGGCAAGCAGGCACAGTTTTAACCAACTGCTGGGATTTTACATGGGACTAATCATGAAGCGCTGATTGATTGAAGCTCTGTTATCACTGGACGCTGCCCCCCCCCCCCCATATGTAAATGAGTAACCTTTAGGAGGGCTCCGAGTGGCAGCAGTGGCAGATGGGCAGTAACTGTAATGGGTTGGAGGTTGGCTGGAATAAATATCCCATGGTCTGGAGCTTACCTCTCTACAGCGAGGCCACCACAAAACAAAGAGTCCAAAGTCATGGAGAGTAAAGAATGACACCAGCATTATCATCAGTAACTCGTTTAGTCAAGTGTCTGTTCATTAATCTGAAACAATTAAGCATATTGAATCCAGCCCTTAAGTGTGACTAATGTTTGTTATTTCTGTTACAGTTAAGTATGTGAACTTGTGCGAGGCATTATTAACTTTGTATCTGATATTTTATGGACACAATGACTAAACATTATCCCTAAAGGAGACATTCTCGTGCTCAGCGCCGTACCGAACTTGTATATAAAATGAACTGTATTTTAATGGAAAAAAACAACCTTCTATACTGTGACATGTCTCCATGCTTTAATGTTCAAAAAGCTTTTGATTTGCCTCATACTGCCTGTGCCTCTTTTCACCCTCTGTCTGAAACCAGAGCCCAGTCTGCTCTAATTGGTTAGCTGGCTGGCTCTGTTGTGATTGGTCAACCGCTTAGAGATGTCCCGCCCCTTAGCCTATCACGTACAATGTGTTGGAGCGCTAGCCAATAGAAGCACGATTGTTACGTAGTGATGGGAATATGTTCCGCCTTTGCAGTCCATTTACTTGGAAAAAAAACAATAAGGGGCAGGGTAAAACCACAAAAAGAGTAATAGGGTCTCTTTAAAACATAACCACATTCATAATGACAACTTTAAGCTTTGCCTGAAAGCAAAAGGTGATAATTTTAGCATATTTCCTGTTGTTTTATGTGTGGAAATGGTCTGTTTTGGCATGCGATGTACACTTTATATATTTAATTGAAACCATAAACAATGCATTTTGGAAGTCTCTGTGGATTTAAGCGTCCCATTCACTTCTAATGCAGATACTTAACAGTGAAAGGCTGCAGCAGTGGGGTCTTTAAGTCTATCCAGTGAGGGAATACAGACACAAAGGCATCAGCGGAGTCTAATTGAAATCCTTCAGAGAGAGTGAAGAAGAGCGATTGAATGGGAAAGGAAAATGAACAGAGGTGGGAAAGCAAATGAAAACAAAGCAGCGAGGATTCGGGCCCCACTGTGAGGCAGAGGTGGATACGTCCATTTTCCCCCACAGCCTTAGATTAACATGACAGCCAGTAGCTCCTTACTACCGCAAAAGTGAGTGATTAGTATTATCGTTTAAATTGTAATTTGGCAGTTAATTAAAGTGACCTTGGTTTCTATTGCTGCATCTGTAAACGGGCAACCAGAGTGCCGTTCTGTCTCTGAACCGTCTGTGAGGCCGCCGTCACTGGGGCCCGCTACAGGATTAAGTCACCCCGGTGACAAAACCAAATTAAGCAGCTGTCACCGCCTACCTGCAGCTCGGAGTTTAAGATGATCAATTTATGACCGGTCGGGGAGCAAAGCCTTTTCTCCTTTTTCCTCCTCCCATTATCATTTTGTAATTTACGATTAGTTTTTTTTTTTCTTCCAGAGCGTCATTAAAAGCGAGATGTTAAGAGCGAACTGCATGAAATTATCGGTAGGCCTACCACGCGTTAGTGTTTGATGAAAAGTCTGTGACAACATCTTTAAAGCCCAGTGGAGGGTGTTTAACAATCGCTTGCGTAGTTTCTGATTGTGGAAAATTGGTCTCTGCATTCTAACAATAAAGCGTGCAAAATGAATAATTTAACAGAAATGCTAATGTTTGAGATTCACGGTGAATAACATTCTCTAAACATTTTGATCCCGCGGGAGAAATCAGATGTGACGGAGGTAAACTGAAGGAGCATCCATAAGCAGCAGAAGGGGACTCTGCTCTGTCAACACTGGGATGTTACGATACATATTTCATACTGGGATCCGGCATACACTAAAAACATACACTGGATATGAACTATACACACATGCCCATCATCCTCGGGGAAACATGAATGCAATAATCCTGCATTTTAAATTATGTTACAATGCTAAGGTTATAATTAAGGCAGTGTATTGGTTTGTAAGAGGTTATTATATGCAGTCAAACATTTAAGGACAACTTTATTAGTCATTTTAAAGATAGCAATGTATGGAGGTCAAATAGTTGATTCTCCTTAATTTGACGGTGTTTAACGCTGACACTTGACAAGGCAACATATCCGTCTGCAATGTTAGGACATATTCACTACAGGCGTTTTGGAACATACGACTCTGATAATCCATATTTTTAAGATTAACTTCTCCCGTGCTAATAATCCTGCAGTAGAAGTGTGTGGGGCATTCAAAAAAAAAATCTCAAATCCACATAATAACCACGACATTTACAAACGTTTCCTCTGTTCTCACAAAGACAAATGAGATCCGCTTTCCTCGGAGTATGACACTGCTGACAAGTCTGTCTATAGCATGACAACTCACTAAACTAATTAAGCTACCACTAACTATAGACTCACCCTAAGCACAAACTCATTCCACTATTGAACAACCGGCTGAGGCTGAAACAGGTGGCAGCAGGTGTGAAGGGAAGGGACAACAGCGAGCACTCAGGATAAGACAGGCCCATTCAGACTGACAGCAGGTAAATTATATGTCAGCAAGGTCTGCATTTCAATCCTTGCATATTTTCAAAAGGCACCATTTGAAAGGCCTCCCTGCATCTCTGCCTGCAAACAGACTGATTCGGCGCTAACTGTTTTTGATTAAAACGTCAGTAAAGCTGTGGGCTCCTCTCATCTTTTGGGCCCCAAGCTGTCTGTCTCCTTGTCTGCACCTACTCCCCCCCCGTGAGTGGGGTCCGGCTTGTGACATGGAGGACCATTTATCTACTCTGAGGATCGTGTCATGTAATAAGCCCCCTCTCCAGAGAGCATTTAGCCTGATAGGAAAAGCTGATTGGGACAAAAGGCTACTGAATCTCATTCTAGCTCCCGCAGTGGCAGGTGACTGCCGAGGTAAACACATTTCTCCGGGGAGGAAGAGGGAGGCGCGAGGAGAGAGAGTGAAAGACAGAGCACGTGTGTTTCATCACCGGCGTAACAGCCTCTGCTAAAGTTGTGCTCCACTATAGGATAAATAACAGCCCAGGAGAGCCATTTGTTAGCAAGAGGATCCACTGGTGGTAACTTCAATCTGCCTCACTATGTTCCTGCGTAGTTCTGCTGTTGATTGTTTCCCTCCTAAAAAGGATAGACTTGCCACATCAATAGAGGTGGATGTATGTGGCTCTCAACAACATTAGACATTAACTGATGTCACAAACAACTGAAAGATTGCTGACGTCCTCGTGGGTTCATCTTATTATTATACAGTAGACACATGCATTTCCAAACATTTGGTCTTTCCAAACATTTGGTCTACCTACAGTATGTTGTAAATGTATTATCTTTTCAATTTACACACGGCATCTATTGCACATCTGTCCGTCCTGGGAGAGGGATCCCTCCTCTGTTGCTCTCCCTGAGGTTTCTCCCATGTTCCCCTTTAAACTGTGGGTTTTCTCTGGAAGTGTTTCCTCGTACGATGTGAGGGTCTAAGGACAGAGGGTCTAAGGACAGAGGATCTAAGGACAGAAGGTGTCGTATTTTCATACTGATATTCTGTACAAACTGTGAAGTCCACTGAGACTAATGTAACATTTGTGATATTGGGCTATATAAATAAACATTGATTGATTGATTGATTGATTGATTGATTGATTGATTGATTGAGTAAAAGCTAACCCAAAACAGGCACATTATGCTGCCGTCTTGTTGGGTTTGGCTAGTTTGAGAAAAGAGAGCGGAGCAGGCGGGATGCTCAGAGCGAGCGGCAGCTGTATTCACAGATGCTCATGTAAAAACATCCTTATTCACATGTTCCCCTCCACTTGTTTGTGTCATGGTAATTCAGCCCTTCAGCACAAGAAAAAAATGCTTCTTTGTTTTCATACTAACAAGGCAATTAGCAATCATTACACATGTCTACTCTTTGGCTGCCTACAGGTGGATATTGGTAATGATTTAACCAACTGACGGCTAATTTATAATGAGTGTTTGTCTGTGTGCGTGCTTGCATCTGTGTTTGTTTTAAAGAAAGGACCACTGGCATTACACTTTGAACCACTGTATCTCCCAATAGATGTGCCCGTCCTGAGTAGGGACTATCGTGGAGGTTACCGTAGTGAGGAGGAAATTGGAGCAGACAGGAGGCACTGACACCAAAAGAGTTGTAAACGCTGCTCCTGGCTCCCCAAGGACGGTCTGTCACGCTGTGATCACCAGTAATACCACCGGGGGAGCGAGACTGGAGGCGGGGGAGAGGAGGGAGGGGAGGGGGGAGAGAAGAGATAACATAACTACACCTTAAACACCATAGAGAGTAACATCCAAGGTGTGGACGCAGTTAGACCAACATAGCAGGAGGGGGCAGGAAATAGCGTATGTCGTGATAAACATAAACTGCAGGCACTTGTATCGCTAGCTAACAGTAGCAGTCAAACACTTCACTGTCATTAAACCCTCTTCAGCGCTGCTTGAAATGTTTTACCATGGAGTATAAACAAACAACATTTGTTGAATAAGAGGTCAATCCAACCCTTCTTAACAAACTGGCTGGAAATGGCAAGTTCCGACTATTCCTCCATTTCAATCAAATGCAAACTTGCAAAGTAACCGGGGCATAACCTTGTGACATTTAATAAGACATTTCAATGTTTTATATATGAGAATAATTATACTGCTTTTATACCATTGATACTCACATCATCTTGAGCCTCCTATGCTGCAGCAATGAACTTAAATCACCCCATTTCAATAAGCCTTTTCTTCCAAGCACACAACAGATTTACATACTGTACTTCCAGGTTCATGGTCCCCGGCTCTCTGTGGCCTCATTTCGTATGCAGGTTCATCTGGCCGGGGACAGCGTGGCCCTCGCTGCAGAGTGGCCCGATGGAGTCCCCAGGGCAAAGCCCTCTGCTCAAGGACCCCAGAGTCCCTGCTTACCTGCTTCAGTTCATATGAGCAGCTATGGCCGCCATATGTGAAGCGGCAGGAAAGCAGATGCTGTTTTTTCATTTGTGAAATCATGTTTTTGGAAAGCACTCAGCATTTTGATGGCCAGAGTCGACTCAGTCAGAGTGTGAAGAGCAAAGGGCAGCGAGGAGGCAGCAGGCTCACACTGCAGCATCTGATCATCACCGAGGATATGCTGAGTCTGCAAAGCGGTGGCATGGCATTTTCTCATGTGTTAACACTTGTGTAAGCCATTGAAGTGCACACAGTACAAAGACACACACACGCAGCCTTGATGTGGACCTGTCTGAGCGCGAGCAGTTTCTCTGTCAGTCATCTGCTGATGCTGATAGACAATACGGGGGTGAGGATGCGTGTCAGAAGGAGATAAGCCTGAATGAAATGACAGATTCTCTAGCCGTTCCTCTCCTCCACCACCTCCATCTCTCCCTGACCCGGCACATCTCACACACAGCCGCCATGACAGGCCTGACACCTGTCAGTCATACACAGAGACAGGCTGAGAGGACAGCAGCATACACAGCTCCACATGCTCCTGCAGCACAGCACCCAACACACACACACACACACACACACACACACACACACACACACACACACACACACACACACACACACACACACACACACACACACACACACACACACACACACACACACACACACACACACACACACACACACACACACACACACACACACACACACACACACACACACACACACACACACACACACACACACACACACACACACACACACACACACACACACACACACACACACACACACACAGTGAAGTGCTGCATGCTGACAGCGCTGATGTGAGTGACCCATGTAAAACAAATAGTTTTTCATCCATGCTCATGGAACATTTACAGCTTCACGAGACAATAATTTAATAAGAAAAGCATTATTTCTAATAGTTCATCAACAGTCTGAAAGCAATAATCCACGAAGACACCCAATTTATTATGTTTTGATGGGGGGAATAATAATATTACAATTAAGCTAGTGCTGACTTGAAGTTTGAAAGGTTAGATTTCACACAATTACGTGTCAAGGTGCCGAACGACCGCTGCCACCGACTCCCTCCTGGCGACAAATTTCATTAACAAACCTGATGTATACACACACACACTTCAAACGGGGGACATCAATTCCAGCCTGTGGGGTACTGCTGTTACATTACAACTAATCAACCGCTTCCCTTATACCCTTCTAGTAAAATCTTCTTCTGTTCAAATGGATAGGGGGGGGGGGGGGGGATAAAGGAAAATATGATGCTTTATTTCTAATCAGCATAAATTACAAGCATCCATCAGGTGAGGCTCAAATTAAAATCCCCATCTGACAAAGCAATGGGAACTGTGTGAGCTCACTCATGAATCAGTGTAATTTAATCCAATCATACAAGACCCCAAAGCCAAAATGTTCCACTATCATTTCCTTCATTAAGTCTCTATGGGAACATTTGGTTACGAGGGTCAAATGGGTTCAAACTTGCCATAACATTTAGTCTTATCAGAGAAGTGAGACAAGGCTGCAGAAACCAAACATGGCGTCCTATAAACACCTGCTCTTTATCAGATGTAAAATGATGAAGCAATATTATTTATGCAATTCTAATTAGTAAATACTGTATTCACAAATACATTGTACTGCAAAATCAACTTATCCTTCATTACTAATACAAAGAGGAATTCATTGAAAGCGTGGTTGTCCCCAGAATCATTTACAGAACACACAAATGGCTTTATTATCTAATTCTCTAAAAGATGCGTCTGTTGTCATTGTCCAAAATGTACAATCCTATCATCAGGCCATACAGCGGCAGAATGAAACTCAACTCAAAAACTCTGATATGGTTGTTGAAACTCAAAACAGTCATTTTAATGTCTGTGTCCATGAACAAATGATCTCCATTGCTATCCACTTATATCTAAAAATGCTTAAGAACTTAACAAGGGCTAGTGATTATGTTCCTATGCTGGGAAAACAATATAAAATAGCCATTACACAGAACATTTGTCTGAAAATATTATTATTAATTCGGTGTTTTATTGGTTTAGACAACAACATCAGCTTCTTAAATGTGAGGATTTGTTCCTTTTGCTGTTTCATATAATTGCAAATGAATGAAAGTAAAGCAATTGTCCAATGTTTAGGGATAGTAATGAAGAAATAATCAGATGAATGAAAGAAATAATACACATTTGCAAATGTTGGAACTTATTTGAGTAGCTCCCTGCCTTTTGAATATATTTAAATCAGTCTAGCAACATGCTGAGGTCCATTTTACCTGCAACAGTGCTAATAACATAGGTTCACTAGCCTTTAAGCTAACTGTCCCAATAGCACTTTTATTAACATTTCAATTAGCTTTAGCAAAAGTTTCAAGGCTGTAGTAACATGTTAGGTAGTCTCCGTTTTTCTGTCTTTGTTGTTATGAAATAGAAGAAGTGTGGGTGTTTCTTTTTCATGATATGAATTACAACAGAGGTGAGAAAGAGACTGTCTGTTGTGGAAGCTTACCTGCAGTTTGAGGCTCCTCCATACTGCGTCAAGACGTCCTCCTTCATGTTGAAATAAAGTCCACATAAAACAAGCTGAACATTTTTCACCAAAGTTAGGCGAAAAGGTAGGTTAACAGCGGTAAAATTCAAGAAAAACATATGTTCAAAATGTCCTCAAAACATTGCTACCATTGGCTCAGTTGCAAGCTCATTGGAAAGCCACGCCCACTCCCGGCACTCAAAATATTACCGGAAGTAGTGAAGTGTTTATATCCCGTCTGCAAATTGAAATGTAACACATCAATTTAAGGATATTGACCATAAGAGCTGAAACTAGATTTTTGTACAATATTGTCTTCAATGTTTCATGATGAGGTGATAAAGTAGGATGCCACACTATCAGTTTACACTTTTATTTAATTTTGCATGTTCCCAAACAGTCTACCAACACATAAAATGAACACAAACCAAATGAAAAACAATACATCTGGGGACTTAGAGGACATTATATGACTCGTATTTTAGTTTATTATCTGTTTAGGTTAATAAAAACAAGCACTACAGACTGAGGTATAGTATGTGAGAGAAGGTTTCTCTTTTCAAATGTTACTATGATTTGTACTTCAGACATAGAAAGGACTCGACATTACAGAGGTTTGGTTGAACTGGCAGCTCTATTATACAGCGTCTATGAGTATATTTTTAAGCCTGATTAATGGCATGAAAAAGACCTTATAAGATCACTTTAGTGCAGTTGTCTTACAGCTCATATATCTCCTGGCCAATTCACTTTAGGTACAATTTAATAACTATTATTTTAACCTTAAGTGGGATGACCAGCGCTCTGATACCCTTGCAGTTCATGTCGTCAGCCGCTGGTCACAGATTTAAGACTGTAGTCAAAAAAAGACAGCGCACTTTGGATAAGGAGCCTAAAAGCCACTTTAATGTTTTCAATTCAACTTATGATACTAATTAGTGTAATTGATCTAATTATTACTTAAAGTGCACATATTTAACATTTGTAAAAATGTTTAAGAGTACTCCAGGTCACCTCAATAAAACACGCGAGGTAAAGAGAGAGTACAATGGAAGTTGTCCAATTAATCAAATAAGTGTGGCAATTAACTAAGTGAGTGTTTAAGGGCTGCAGTGGATGAGGGGACAATTGATTTTCCCTGAAAGTACTTACGCCTCTCATTTCATTAGAACTAAAGATGGTGGAGAGTCTGAATCCAGATATACAGTGTACGATAAAAGTCCCTGCAGCTGAATTAATAACAAAGAGAAAGTGTGTACTTAGAAGACAGTTTTATATGATCAAAAAGTACAGAACTAATTCTGGACAGGATTGGATATGGCATGTTTTTGCCCAACATCAATTTATTTTGCAAATGACAATATCCTGTGTTGATTGTGAACCTTGTGGCAGGAAGTTCAAAAGACAAGAAACAACCAATCAGGACAGCCTTGGAAGCGGCTCTCCCTGCCTAGATTAGTTTTATTGAACAGATGGCGTTTCAATTTTGAACTTTTGCACTGGTGCAAAAAAAGCTTGGAGAGTCAGGCTGTTTTTCTCACATCACTGACAGAAGCTGCGCATCAGATGAAGGGGATGTGTGAAATAGCATTCCCAAGCATTTTCTATCTCCACGCTCAGGACACAAACACTCCGATACAGACACGGTGCGGAGGATGGACCATGCTGCTCCTTCAGATGTTAAGACAAAAAAAAAAAATCATGAAAGGATATAGGAAATCAGTATGAGCTCACAACTGAATGTAAAGCTATTTTATATGATATGGTGTATAAGGATGTTGGTTTTGTGTGGTTGCATGTGAGCGTGTAATTAAAAAAACAAAAAAGAGGCAAATCATGGGGGCCCTGTCATATCAAAAATAGAGTACCAGTCGGTTATTTAATGTCTCTATGCCACCATCCGCTCCTGTTGCCCCACATTAGCAGCATCATGTTCTCAATTTTCCCCCAGCAGCCTTGCTAGTCCTGGCAGCCAGCTCGCCCACGCCGGCACGAGTCGAGAGGACAACTGGAGAAAGATCACAGTTCAGGCTCAGTCAGACGGAAAATATGGAAATCAGGCGGTGGACGGACGGACCGCTGTGTGTTCCCCCTGTTTCAGCAAGCTGCCACAGTTTGACTGACAAACTGACTTTTTGAGGGGCCTGTGCCCATTCCAGTCAGAGTTTATTGAAGGTGATTTTGATCTCCTCCATGAGGCCACAGCAGTGGTGCTGCCATCTGTCACCTTGATTGCATGGCGGCCTCTCTGGGGGGAGCGCCATGGCTCCTGATCGTTTACAGATTGCGCTGCTTTCGCCTCCATAAGGGCCACATGCACAGTTATGAGTCTTTATCTCTGTGCAGGAAGGAGTGGAACCATTAGGCCTCCCTCAGGATCTC
Source organism: Notothenia rossii (assembly GCF_949606895.1). Classification (NCBI taxonomy): domain Eukaryota; kingdom Metazoa; phylum Chordata; class Actinopteri; order Perciformes; family Nototheniidae; genus Notothenia; species Notothenia rossii. The sequence goes on along the minus strand of NC_136911.1, from coordinate 20,120,968 downwards.
CACTCCTCTCTGCAGCCATGCTGTTCCTCCACAAATACAGTCCTCTTCTTCAGCTGTCACTGGCCCGCGACGACGACACACACACACACACACACACACACACACACACACACACACACACACACACACACACACACACACACACACACACACACAGGACCACTTGTCAAAAAAACAAACACAGATCTACTCAGGGCGTGTGATGGCTGTGTTAATACATCTGCATACACACACAGACACACACTAACACCTGTTTATAATCCTATATAATGGGAAAATATGGCATGTGGCAAAATGTAGGTGGGATGGGTGACATTCGTTGTCTCGGTGTCAAGCACTATATGGTATTTGACATATTGACATACTCTGAATGTCACACCTTTATGTTGAGGGTATAAGTGGCAAAGGCTGTGTGACCACCTGGGCCAATTAATTAACACTAACACGTGCTTTTTTTTAAAAAGGCATCAGTATGTGTGCCGGGAACATGTCATAATGAAATAATCAGAGCACTATAACAGAGTCTGTGTGCGTCCATTCATGCATGAGTCTGATCCAACAGATCCAGCCTGGTATGAGACATTGGCAGAAGGCTGTTGTCCCTATCCCTGACATATGTACTGTATGACCAGGAGGGCGGAGAGCATGTTCAGGATTCAAAACAGACATGTGTAACATCACCACACATTTGCCATGCTCCTTTAGAACCCTAAAGTTCATTTACTTCAATGCTGCGCACTGTTTGTTAAACTGTGGGATTTTATTGGGAGGCGAAATGGAATTCATAATTATTCAGGCATTTACGGTGTAATGCTTTAATGAGCATTTACTGAGCTATTCGCGAGAGGTAATATCCCACTTGATCAGAGATTAACAAAGAGCATTTCAGTGCACGCTTTATTGCAAAAGGCTTAACTGCTTGAAGCATGGCTTCATTTCTCTCAATTACATCTAATCTAATGTTTGGATTCCCTCAACAAAGATGCACTATTCAAGCGCATAGCTGACCTAATGAGTGAAGAAACACTACCTTGCATAAATAATCTCCACTGTAGCATATCTATTGAAATAATTTACATAATTCCTTTGTGTGAGCGCTAGAAATACTTAATCGCTGCTTGTTTGTTGAAAGAGTGATTTGATATCAGGACAGCACGCACTCTATTGTCCTTTGCTGTCCCTGATCTTTTCTCCTGGGGCGATACTGCAATGTGCTGCACTTTTAGGACAACAGCCGGTTATCTGCGAGGATGAGCCCAGTCGTCAGTCTCTAGCACGGTGCACAAAATGACATACTGTACACTAGCCTGTGGTCACATTTACGTTAGGAAACGCTGCATGGCCACAGTCTGCTACATCACATAGTCATCTAAAGCACAGCAATCTGAACAACAAATGTAAATACATCCTAATATTAATTTTGTTTAAAATAAATCAAAATGTGAAGTATACTCCTTAGTAAATGCATTTACTCAAGCAATGTACTTTTTGAGGTACTTGTAAATTAGTTTTTTAATTTTAATGTCAGTTCCTACATCTACTACATTCATGACAGCTTTAGTTACACAAAAAAAACTGTCATTTTAAAATGTGAAAATACGCTGATTTTGCTTAATGATGTGAATGCTTGTAATGGAGAACTTATAATGTTGGGATTATACTGTTGGTTGGACAAAACAACACTTGTTTTCTGATGCAACTTCATGCCACAAGCCAATCGCAGAAGCTGTCTTAAATGACCACACAGCACTGCAATGTCACCCCTCTAAACATGAAGATAATCGCTGATGAAAGAAGGTCAACGGGGCCTTCAGGGGCTGAGTGTACTGAGCAGCACCTGAATTGGACCCAAGCACAGACCGGTGGGGTATCGTGGAAAGTGCCACAAGCCCCCAGCCCTCAGCGCCCTGTCACAGACTGAAGGTGTCACCCAGGAAACAGCAGTGGAATTAACCTCAATGGGATGCAACCAAACACAGCCTGCAGCATGCCAGCACAGCCCGACTGAGCCTTTTCACTCTCCGCCCGGTCCAATAAAGCCAAGGCTGGGATGATATAAGTAGACTGAAGGTAGCATGATATAATATAAATCAGAAAATATCTTAATTGATCTCATTGTGTTGCTTTGGAAGGCCATCCTGCTGCCATATGCATTAAAGAAGGCTGTGTACTCCTGATAAGTATAGGGACATGTTTATGGCTTTCATATTCAGCGCAGTAAATGCACACAGGTCAAACATACAACAGCAGAAAAACAATATTAGTTGCTGTATTGCTCAAGAGAACAAGCTTCTAGAGGTCGCCTTCAAAAGTATTTAAAACCTGGAGGCCCCCGCTGAGGTGGAATTTCGGAAATAAATCATCAATGTCAGATTAATCAAAATGAATGTGAAAATAATCATATTCACATTCCTCACAATGCATCAACTATCTGTTTTGGGATGGGATTTGGTGGCCAAACTTCCATCTAATTGAAGAGGCTATGACAGACCCCAGTGGAGACGTAGCACAGGAGCACACCAGAGCTGAGTTACTTAGAGCAAGCTTCCTCTTGTTTGCCTTTGAATTAGCTCTGGGATCACACACACACATACACACCCATTTCGGCACACACATGCACTCACTCTCAGCCTTTTTCACCCTTCTGCATCAATCTGTTCCCAAGCTGTTCCCACATTTTGGTGAATTTCCCAGGCTTATGCCTTGGCACAAGTGGATACTGGGGCTGATTACTTTAGCGTGAACCCATCAAGTCTGCCCAGTGCCTGCGAAGCGTGCACACTCAAAAAGCATCTACCTTCCTCTTCTCGCAGTGATTTAATCTAAATGTATTGAGTGCAAGGCTGCAGGATACAACATTAACATTAGTTTAGAGAACATTTACATAAAAAGCACAGCAATAATGCCCTCAGATGCACCAACGCATCACATCATCCATAGATCTTTGATAAGACACAAACCCCAGCAACAAATCCAAACCTCATTACAGATATAAGTCCAAATTCTATTCTGGCACTCAATCCAATGCAGATTTTCCTCCTCTTTCTGTCTCATAAATTACAGTTCTGGTGCACTGTGCAAATATTACCAAGCTGTAAGACAGCTGTGCCCCATTAAAATGTGTTATGGTTGCTGATTTCCTACAGCACATGGTCATCTTGCCAAATCTACAGCCAGTAATTAGCGGAGATGAAATGTTTAATTGTGCCTTAATTTTGATAAAATCTATCTGTCACCCATCCTATAATCAGGCACTAAGCTCACAAGTCAAAGTCAGCAGATTCAGCCGGGGAGACATCCACTAACCTGACAGACATGTTGAGATGTCACTGCCCTGCTTAGAGCCCGGGAAACAGCACGATTGCTATTACTGCAAATATGGGGATATTCAGTTGCATGAAACTGTGTCTGTGTGTGCAGTTTGTCTCGGACAACAACACGGGAGCATGTGGGTGATCTTGTCAGAATCACAGGACAACAGGAAGAAAGCGTTCTCCGACAGATGGATGACAGGAGCGCAGGCAGGAGTGGGAGAAGGTCGAGATGGGAGAGACACAAAGCCTTCTGACGGGAAGAGAGAGTGTGATTTCTCAGGGTGCTAAACCGCAAAGTCCTGCCAAAGCACGGCCCAGGCTAAGAGGGGCCGCTTGTGACACCATGGGGGGGGGACTGAGACTCAAGATGGGGCGATAGAGAGGGCCTCTTATTAGGTTTGAAGGCAAGAGGACGACTGAGGCTGAGAGTGAGGGGTGATGGTAATGTTACTGATGGTTTATTGGTTAAACTGCTCAACCAAGTAACCATTCTTATTTCTTGTTCAGTCTTGTGCATCCTACTGTAAGAATCTCTGATTTCCAGCGATGCAAATTTTGCAACACTTAAAAGTCTCATTTGGTGTCAAATTCATCGAATGACTTTTCAGAATAACGTATTTTTTACAGTCAGATCAACCTTGAACTGAAACAAAGCGTGCATGTGGAATAGCATGCAGTAAGGACAGCAGCCGTTTTGCATATTTATGACTAATGTTGTCCCTGAGAGAGGCCGCCCCCTCCCTGGGGGCATTATGGGTGATTATTGTCATCTCAGTGCAGCCAGTTATTCACCAACATGCACCGCATAAAACACATCATTGCAAAGGCGTTGGACAGGAAATGAGACGCGGGGCAGGGCTCCAGGAGAAGCCCTTTCTAATCACAATGGCCAACTGTCACGCTCTGCCACAGCTTTAAGCAGTGTGGAAGGATTTCACTGCAAACTTTCGAGTGGATCTGCAGTGGTAGGACATCCTGCATAACATGTGGCACCCATGATAATTACGGCAGAATTAACACAGGCGGGTTTATGGCCCTTCTGCCGCCACGAGATGGCTGCCAGATAGACACAGGCCTCGTGTTTGAGCAGCACACTCGGGTCCAGACGCCCACCCGTCTCTAACACTTCTCACCACAACAACTGTTCTGGAGGAGAGGACCACTTTCAGCAGAGCTGCCTGTCACAAACCCTCTCATCCTCACAGCAGAGCCTGAATAAATTTGGGACAGTCCTAGGAAACTGGCAAAGTACAAACACAGAGGAGCCAAATGAATATTGTCAGTGCTAGACTTACGGTAAAGTATTTTCAACTCGAATTTTAACCATGAATATAATCAGGAGGCCATCCCTTTTAAAGTTTTTCACAGTGCAAAAGCTTAAGATATATTTCTTAACTCGATTTCATTAAAAGATTAGAGGAAACTCAACCTGTGAGATAACTTGGAAACTATGTATAACGACTAGGGGTTGCAACAGATGCATCATCATGTATATATGGCGACTGAACTAGGCAACCATCAAAGCCACCGTGTCCTCTCATATGGAAACTCTATGAAGCGCCACTACAAGGGAATAAAGGAAGAAAGAAAAGCCAGCCACCCTCTCGTCCTTGATTCCTTTTTTTATTTGTTCTCGGATAAAAGAAGAACGTTTGCCATTTGCATTTTAAAACATCATGATCAAAAACAATTACCCGCCTCCTTCTGTATTTTCCCTCACAACAAACTAATGGGATTACAGGCCTTGGTGAGAACCGGCTTCTTATGGCCTTGTTGCTCTGACAATATTTGAAGTTTCCTGCAGTAACTTCATTAGGCGTATTTTGTCCAGAATTAGTGGAGCGTGCTGTAAATTGCTAATGACAGATGTTTCTCCACACTGTCACACTCCTTGTATCATTTGATTTGGAAAGCAACATACGGTGTTCTGCTCCATCAGTATGTCACAGACTGTCTGCAAACAGCTGGTCATAACTCAGTTCAGTGAAAACCATTACTTTCCAATGAAGTGCTGGACACGTTCCAAATTGGGTTTTGGCATGGCCTCAGCTGCACCCATGATGCAGCGCAGCCCAGTGTTGCAGGTAGAGGGGAGGAAGAGGAGGGGAGGAAGAGGAGGGGTGGAGGGAGCAGGTGAAGAGGTTTTCTACGAGTCCTCTGTCTCTTTGCTCTCCAGCCCGGCACAAAGCACACACACACACACACACAGGACTAAAGCTTTGTTATAAGTTGTGAGGTCAAAACATCATGTGACGTCTTCTTCTCAAACAGAAAGTGAAGAATTAGGAAGTAAAAGTGATTTTTAGATATTAGTGATTCATGCATTCGCTTTTTAAGTGGGCTGAATTCACATATGTGTAATTATTACATTACATTTCATTTAGCTGACGGTTTTATCCAAAGCGACTTACATTAAGTGCATTCGACCAAGAAGATACAAACTTGAAGAAAACAGAATCATATAAGTAGGTTTCATAGAGCCAAACCATTTTAAGTGCTACTCAACAGGCTTTAGATAAGCCAGTCCTTTGTTAGTCTATAAGTGCTTTTTATTTTGCTTTGTTGTTTTGTTGTTTGTTTTTCATTTTATTGCTTGAAGTGGAGTCGAAAGAGATGAGTTTTCAGTCTGTGCCGGAAGACGTGCAAGATATCTGCTGTCCTGATGTCAATGGGGAGCTCATTCCACCATTTTGGAGCCAGGATAGCAAACCCACGTGTTTTTGCTGATGGGAACTTGGGTCGAGCGGAGTGTACGTGCTGGGGTGTACGGTTTAACCATTTCCTGGATGTAGGAAGGGCCAGATCCATTCACAGCAAACCAGTGTCTTGAAGTGGATTCTAGCAGTTACTGGAAGCCAGTGAAGGGAGCGGAGGAGCGGCGTGGTGTGGGAGAATTTAGGAAGGTTGAAGACCAGACGAGCCGCTGCATTCTGGATGAGCTGCAGAGGTCGGATGGTGCAGGTAGATCAGCCAGGAGGGAGTTGCAGTAGTCTAGGCATGAGATGACGAGAGCCTGGACCAGAACCTGCGCTGTTTTCTGGGTCAGCTGGGGACGTATCCTCCTGATGTTGTAAAGAGTGTATCTGCAGCAGCGAGTTTGTGTACAGAGAGAAGACACAAACTCGCTTGGATCATTATGATCCAATTAAACCCCATTTAAATAACTTGGTTCAGTTAGCTTAGCGTAGCATAGCCTATAGCTTAGTTTAGCTTAGCTTAGTTTAGCTTAGACTGGAAACTGGTTGTTGGACTATCAAAAAAAAGATAGAAATCTGCCATGTATAACATATGCGTTCAATCAAGACAAAAACTCAAATGTAGCTAAGTTATGTGCCGGACGTTTTTCAAAAATGCCTTACCAAGATGTTACTGCATCTTTTTACAGAGCTAGCTATTCTTTTCATTTTTTTGAATTTTTTGCTAGTCCAAGCTAACAGTAGCCTGGCTTTAGCTTCATTTTTAAAAGACAATTATGAGATGTATAATTATATCTGCATTGATCATGTTGAGCACTTTGATTCTTAACTTTCATAATTCAGTTGAAATCCTAGAACAGCCAGAACTGATACAAAATGTATTATGTAGACTCTAATAGCAGTGAATATTTCTGTAATTAAAAGGTAAAGCTTGGGCTGCAAAGCGCTGGCCAGGAAGACAGTGCTGTGTGCCAGGACATCTCACAGCTCAGCTGCTGCCTGCATGCAGCAGAAGTGTCATTGACACCTCGCTCAGCTTCTAAAGATACGGCAGTAATGACGTTCTGTATTCCTGGGCCTGTCGAGTCTGGGTGTTAGTCACTATTTGGCCCGAGTGGTAAAGATCTCAACAGCAAAATAGCATGCTGACAACATATGCTAAATTAATCTCAAATCATTCATTTAATCTTCCTGTCTTTTAAAACCACAGCTTGAAGGTCAAGAGGAAAATAGATGGATGAAAAGGCCCTTGAGGATAACATAAAAAAAAACTCCACTCAATCAATTTGTGATTCATTACATTAAATGTCACTATCATCACACTGTCAGTGTTAAAAGGGGTCAAAAACACCAGCACCCGAGGGACCTTTTAGACGGACCTCAACGTCCTGTATCAAATCTGTGACCTCTGGCAATATCAGGTCCTTTTTATCTGCCCGCTGACTGTATAACTGTGTAAGTGTTTGGTAGCAAACCTGACAAAACAGAAAAGAATTGGATTAATGAAGACAAATGTGTGAACTGGGTGGTATGAATGTGGCATTTCGCGTCCCTTTGGATGGTGTTTCTGCTGCAAAGGCCTGTTCTCTCAATCATTGTAATAAGGCTGATCCCCCTCACAGCTCTGACAGCTCAAGACGAGGCTGCCCTCATTCTATTCCCAGCTTTAACATTGGAGAAAACAATAGCCTGCACTAACAAACACAGATATGCAGCGGTGGATAATAACAAAGTACATTTACTCAAGGACTATAGAATTTTAAGGTCATCTCTTGTTTGTGCTATATATTTCAACTATTTTGGAAGACAATTTTGTACTCAATAAGATTGAGATTATTAGCCAATACAAAACAGAACCCAATGTTTTTCTTATTGGTTCAGGTATCCAGCAGTAGTATATAAAGTAATTAAAATTAGCTCTACATTTACCAGCTATGATAAAAACAGAGCCATATCCATGATACATCCATATGATTCTGAAATGAGACATAAGGAGTACTTTTACTTTTTGATGGTGATACTTTTGTACTTTGACATAATGCAGGACTTTTACTTGTAAGAGTACTTTTAGGATTTAGTATTGCTACTTTTACTTAAGTAAAACAAATCGGACTACTTCTTTTAACCCTGCAGATATAAAATGGATGAACCAAAGACAATAAATTTTTGAAAAATCACGAAAAGCTACAAGCAGAATTCATCAAAATTGTCGGATTTCAAGAAGGGAGTCTTTTATATTTACAGCAGGAATATTGATCTAATATATATATTTTATCTGGTTAAATATTTAGAGAATAAAGATCATTTTGCAAGTGATTTTTTTCGTCATCAGCAACACCCATCAGTCATGTTTCAGGGATGAGAAGATGTACATATATTTCAGTGTACTCATTACCGCCTTTATCTGCACAGTGGAAGTACACACAGTGTCTTTAAGGAGTATTGTTAAGCTGCTCCGATGCCTCCCACGAGGATTGTTATTCTCTTGTATTAACTTCTGTGCAGTGCAGCGATGTGTTTAATCACGAAGAAGTACAAAAAAAATGAACCATAATTTGCGTTTTCATGGTTGTGTAAGCATTGCGCACGCTATCCACAGAGCATGTAACGTCCCTGCTTTTAATGGGATGTTGTTTACTTGTAAGCAGACATGTCTAATTGGGCTTTAGCTCGCGTTACACTGTGCGTGGTTCCTATTGGTTTATAGGTTCAATGTTAATGCAAAAAGTGGCAGCACTAACATAACTAATTACCTTTAATAAACGAGAAATTCTACCGTTTTATTACCCTGTCTTCTACTCCCTGACCCAAAACTGACAATTGTGTTAATTGGATCTGATGAGGTTAGTTGACACAAATTCACGTTTAACTACATTAAAGTGAAAGGAAGAAGACTTCGCCCCCGGAGTCATCAACTCAATCAACGCTAATGACTCTAATGCTTCTTTGAATTTAATACTCATCACACACCTAATCGAGGCTCAGGGAAGGAGAGGTGACGTTGGACCTGTTCTCTTCTTCTCTCGTTCTACACTTTTTGTTGCGTCTGACGCAGCTTCGACATTTTAGAAAAAGCTTTCGGAGTAGGTCAAAGAGAAATAAAAGAGTGATTCTTTCTGAATTTAGCAGAAGAAGATGTTCACATTTGCTCTAATTTCTCTGTTTATCTCTTGACCTTCACATTGCCTTTTAGAGATCCCGTGTAGAGCATCTCTCCTCTCACTCACGCTCTGAGGCCCTCCACCGATTTCACCGAGAGGATCCTCAGCAAAACAAAAAGTCACATTTATCTCTGTAATTGGCCTCAGCGTTTAAGTGGATAATGTGGTTATTACTGCATTCTTTGTTTCGTTTCTTCCCCTCCACCGCCCCTTCCTTTCTTTCCCCTATTCTCTCATTTTTTTATGAAACTGTTGAGCTGGTAAGTGCAATGCAGAGGCACGTATGCACTCTGGAAAGGTAATCTAGAAGCCAGTTGAGCCATGACAAATAGGGACAGCTGGCCTAATTGAATCATTTGAGCTAAGACAGCTCAACTTGGTTATCCCCTCTGCAGCCCACACTGATATTAGTGCGGGAATCATTAGCCATGAAATCATGTCTGCTCTCTCTGACTGCATCCTTTATGACATGACAGCCAGCCCAGCCTGTCTGTTTCACTCTCGCACCCAAAAAGAGCCTTTCATCATAAACAGGCAGAGGTGGAGGCAACCAGGAAAGAGTGGGATGTCTTTTTGTCTCGCTCTGGACGTTTGTTCTTGTGAAACCGAATGTGCAGAGTTTTGTGGTTACATGAAGACGTTACTGTTCCGCTAAATCAAAATATCTTTCATCCTGGAGCGAATTTGTTATTCCGTTCGTTAGAAATACTTTTTTTTTTACTTTGGCTGAAGAATATTATGCACATATTGCTTTTTAAGACATTTCTTTGTCCTCTTCTGGTCACATTTTCAATTGCGTCCTGTCACACTTCACAGCCCATAATGAGACACAATTACACTCATTCCTGAAGACCATTTGCAAAATAATGCAATCAGGTGGCCATGATGGGCTCCATCGAGGATTAGGGGGAGGGCTCTGGGAGGGGGGAGAGAGGGGGAGCCCCATGTCGTGAGACCCCTCCTGTCTCGCAGCCTGTTTTCTGTGGTTCCTCGCTGCAGGACGACCCACCATGCCAGTCTGTGCCATGCCAGGTGGTGCCATGGGCATCCACACAGCAGCGAGAGGGATATTGGTTTAGTGAGGGAGGGGAGGGCATTGAAGAATTAGCTCATAATTTGTCCTTTACTTAATTGCACAATGGTTTGTGTTGTCTGTTGAAAAGTGAACTATAGGCTCATTATTCTCCTCTTAAGCATTAGTGTAGTGCCGGGGACATGAAGCACGGTGAGCTCAATGGATGGTCTTTGTGCTCTGCGTAATAATGGACATCCATCCCAGAGCGAGGGTGCCTGGCTTAATGGAGCTCAGACTGGGGATACTGTGCAATGTTCAGGCCCATTTCCTTCTGACTCACATTCCACTGGGGTGGCATGACCCCAATGAGACGCTTGCTTTCCCCAGGTGGCAGTGAGCGATGCTCCTCCACAGCATGGGGCGGGGGCGGGGGGGCGACGAGACCCTTCTTTGCCCAATGGGCTGAGCTGGAACCACAGACTCTTACACATCCCTTAAGCACACATACACTCTGAAGCACCCTTCACACCCTCAGGGTCAACAGCCCACTTTCAAGGAAATTTTGACGTGAGCAATTATTGAGGGTTAGGCAGTGACAGGTCTATTCCAGGTTTCTACAGGCGCACAAAAGAGAAGCGGACTGACAATCGTGTGGAATTACGACTCGGGTTGAGGCAGTGTGCCGGACTAAGTGAGCTTCATGTCTGTCTGCCTCTCCCCCCTCTACCCTGGGGGCTTTTAGACGAGCTCTCCCTGGATGTTTACACATCATTAAGGTCTCGTCTCTGCTCAGTAAAGAACAGCCCTGCATTGGTCTGGGATGGAAGGAAAAGACAGAGACTGGTCAAGCATGAGAGAAAGAAAGCAGGGCAGCAGAGGAGGCAGCAGAGTCTCACAGACAGTGAGAAAACACTTCAGAGGAGCTGTGTATGAAGTTGAGATTCAGACTTTCAAACACAGAAGTGCTCAGAAAACTTTTGCATCATTGCATCACAAATATTTCTCACAATTAATCATATCCTTTGCAGTTTTGTCAAATGTGCCTATTAGACAAAATGAGCCGATTATTATCAAAAGGAAGTGATTAGTGATTGTTTGCATCATCAGCAGAGCTTTAAAAATAACTTCAGAAATGTGACTTCTGAAAGAAAAAAGCAGCAGCAGGAAAGTCTGCTGTGTGGCAGACACGTTAGACAACACTGGTAATGAAGCATTGGCAGAAAGGGATAATTATTTTAATTAATGATAATGGTTTTAATGATTCAACATTTTGGCTAATTGATTATGATTGATTGCACATTACTAAACAAGGAAAGTGAATCAGGGAGGTAATCAGGGAGATGACAGCGCAGGTCAACACTACAGCGTGACGGAACATACACTACACATGCTAATCAGACCCGGAGAGACGAGGGAGGAGAGAGACGGGCAGATGGAGGGAGAAATAAGTGTACAGGAGTAAAGAAAAGATCAAGATAAAAATGCAACGAAGAGGATGTTGTTGTCAAGACAGAACTGGAAAACTGTGAAAATAGGGTAAAGGCTCGTATAGTAAAAATATGCAAATTCAAGTTGACTTTCAGCAAATAGCTGATCAGAAAATATGATGTGAATGAAGGATGATATCTTAAAGGTCACCTATCATGCTATTTTTAGGCAATAGCATAGGTCCCAGATATATAAAAATACATAAAAAACATGTCTATGAAGTGTTTTGCTCAAAATACCAAACAGATCACCCATTCTAGCCATGCCTCATATCCCTCTATTTCACTTCCTGTTTCTAAAGTGCTGATTTTATGTATAAAGCAAAGGCTTTCTCTCTTGCCGGTTATACCACAAGGTGAGTTTCTTTTTACTTCCTGCTTCTTCACACACATGCTCTCCAGTACAGGTTAGCTCTGAGTGTTAGCGATGCTAATGTAAACACCGACCATATTACGTCCAAAACAGTCGGGCATTGTTTCTGATAGCAACGTTTCTGATTGAGCCGTGGGTCCACATTTCAGATATTATGTCATATCGGACGCAAATCTGGATCAGCTCCGTTGTTCCCCCGTTTTTAGAGATTTGGGTACGGAGGAAAAGAGAGAAGGTTTTTATTTTCTGACACACCGGGGACACATCTTTATGTATAAAAGACATCAGAAAGTGCATTTTGCATGATAGGTTGTCTTTAACAGAGCAATCAAAGCAAGCAATGAGAAAAGGGTTTTTTATAGGCACAGCCTCTTTAGTATTTAAAAATATTTCCCTGTAAAATAATTAGATTTAAAATGATAAAATGGGGCGAAACCTTTTAGGATATCAAATAAATTATATATAGATGAGGAAACAATTTGAGTTGCAGATTTAATTTGTTTACCTTTCCACTAAAACAGAATTTGTGAAGCCTCATTAATTCCATTAGGTTCAATAAAAATAAATGATATTATGAATTACATTTGAAACTAAGACGTAATTTCAAAGGCTCAGAAACTCTAACACAAAAGGGCCTGGGGTTGCATTCTGTGGATAAACAAGCCCCCTTTCCAAGAGGAATCAGAAACACTAGTGTCCCCTAAAAGCCACTTGAGGTGTGTTTGTGTATCGCAGCATTAGCATCACCCTGTGACCCGTTAAGGAGGGAGTCGGCCCTTCCTCTCCTCCTCTGGCTTCCCTCCATCCACACTCGATTGTTCCCAGACTCCCCTCTCCACCTCCATCATCAGTTGTTTGAGCCTCTAGCCGTACACCCCATGACATGCAAATCCATCCCCTTGATTTGGAGAGATGGTGAGTGGAGTGGTAAAGTGTCTTGCCCTCTGCCACCTCCCCCCCCCCCCCCCCCCCCCCTCCTCCTCCGTCCTAACCAGAGTCTCATGCTCTTATGGGTCGCTCCTCAGAGTGGATAGACTGGGTTCGTGTTTAATTAATGAAATGTATGATAATGTGATTTCTTTAATAGAATGACATAGTCTAATGGTGTTGTGTGATTATGATTAATATAGTACTTTGGTGAGAGGGAACACCAGCCAAAGGCTAAATGAGGACCCCCCTCTCTCTGGTTCCAGGCCTGGACACATTTCAGCGCTGCATGGACCTCTGATCACCTCTTGTTTCTGTCTCTTAGCTTAGATAGAGAGTGTTGAAATAGTTTGATTTAGGGAAATGCACTTATTCGCTTCCTTGCTGTTGGCTAGAGAAGAAACCGAGGTGAATAAGAAGTGGCAGCCAGTAGCTCATTAGCTTATCTTACGTAGCATAAAACACAGGTATTGGCTACCTGTTATGTCCAAAGGTTACATGTTCTGCATGGCAACATAGGCTACACATTTTGGACAACCTCAGGACAACATACATTTACATATAATGCACTTTTAAGTGGATATGGCAGTTAGCTTACATTTTCTTACTTTACACATTAGCATTCATTTGGAGTCATGTTTTTGGCCATTTGTGGGGAATATCTCGCTTTTAAGTTAAACATTCCACTTTCTTAACTTGCTAGTCGCTAACTTTGTCCGTCCTTTGGTGCTAAGCAGGTAGCGTACAGTTCCCCCTTCATTGCACTCTTTATGCTAAGCTAAGCTAAGCTAAGCAATAGTTGGCTATAGATTCATATTAATTTAAGAGTTATCTTTATCTCATTATATTAATGTCTACAGGAAAGCATAAAATCTAGAATAAAGAAGTAGTACTTGAAATTATCACCAAATAGATGCTGTGCTAGCTCAATAGCATTTGACAATATTTATTCTCATGGTTTTTTCTCTCAAGAAGCTGCTCCTATTTTATTGTTACTTTGTGAACCATCATTTTAACCTCATATACACATAAAAAAGATTCATGTCTTCAGCTGATCCGTTTAAGGAGGCCTATAATGATACTATGGGTCAAAGGTCGCTATTTTCTCTTTTAGGTGTAGACTGGTGGAGTGGCAGTCAGGCGTGAATCATATTATCCTTGAAGAGATTAATGTAGCAGACTGAATGAAGGGGGTAATGATGTGGACGAAGGCCGATTAAACCCCCTTTATGATGGGAGCAACTACTTTGATTTCTGTGAGGTGTTTCCTTCATTTTCCAAATATTCAGACTAATTTACCATATGGCAGGAAAAGTTCTCATTAGACGTGGAAGTGTTGCAACGTCAAAACCCATAAAATTGTAGTTGTGAGCGTCAGATGTGAACATGTTTGGCAGTGAGTGGACAGTGATGAATTAAGGTGGAGGCTTCTCCTTCAGAAACAAAGCCTTCCATCACATCCACCTGTCTGAAGGTCGCCTGAAGGACAGAAGCGAAGCCATCGTCTGGAGAAACAGGAGGTTTGAGGGAAGTGCTTCTCCGCAACCGTTTGTCACTCTGATATGTGTTAAATGTGATAATTAATACTGTAATTTAACTAAACCCACTCTGCGAGGTTTGTAATTAAAACTGATGTACCTACTTAGCACACCAAGCATCACAGGTGGGCCCAAATTAATCTGCAAATAGAGCTAAATTGCCTGTGCTTAGCGTTTTCGTCAACGTCACTCAGTTTGGGGGGAAATATCTGTAATTAATTCTGATATAACAAAGTCATACATTTGAGGTTAAATGCAGCCTTGACAACAGACGCGATGACAGCAAGAGACCTCATCGAGTCGTCCCAGATGGGATCCACGACTTCGCTTTCTCCAAGATCTTGGCTGAGACTTCCTCTCACGACAGTTTGCAGAAATGAAGGCAAGAGGAAATATTCAAAGATAGACTTGTGTGTTTTTTTTTTTCTTCTCTTCTTGCACACGCTCTCCGAGTAAATCAAAATGAACTGGAGTGAAAGCAGATTTCCAGACTACAGAACGGAAAATGAAGTGATTAGTTCTGGATGGGAGCCAAATGAATGAATGCATTTTGATTTCGACTTGCAACGAAGCCCCACAATTATTTACGAGCTTGTGTAGTGAGAGTTTTTGCTCTCTTTAATTTCTATGTTACAATAGATCCAAAAAAATAACAGTTAACGATATGTTTGATATATCTAGTGCTAGTTAGGTAAATATCAGATATTTCTTTCATGGTAGAAATGGTCATTAGGGATCTTATTCCAATATAAGCAGTATTCAAATCATTTCAAAACACAAAGTATATTTGATTATCACAAGAAAAGTGTGTTAAATTACTTTACTTTGCAAATTCAATTCTGTTTCCAATCATCAACAAGAACAAGGACACAAAATTAGCATAATGTAAAATAGAGGTGTATTGTATTAAATAATAACAAGTGAAACACGCCTACTATGAGGCACGATATCGTTCATTGTTCTCTCCTGGGTTTTTGTTTTGGTTGGTTCACACAGGAGCAAAAATAGTAGATTAAACTGAACGACAGTCAAATCAAAGAAATAATCACATGTTTATGAATATTTAATATGGTCATGGCAAATAAGGCAAGTGATTAGGAGTTTCCATAAATTAGCAAATTGTTATTTTATGTTAATGAGAGATCTTCAGCTTTCTCTCATGAATAATTTATGAATCAACAAAAAAAAGTTTTGCGTGGGGAAGGAGTGAGTGGAGTCTGACTGTTGATCAGACACGTGTGCACACACACACACACACACACACACACACACACACACACACACACACACACACACACACACACACACACACACACACACACACACACACACACACACACACACACACACACACACACACACACACACACACACACACACACACACACACACACACACACACACACACACACACACACACTTTTAAATGTAATTTTCACTTGATACTTGGGCAGGTTTCACAAAGAACAATATAATCAATTCTGTAACAAGGGCGCAGAAAAAACTGTGGAGATATAAGCTGTCAAAGTGTAATGATTGTAAAATGACATGACAGAGGAGCTGGAGGAAACGTGAGAATGAGCGTACAGTGAAGTGAGCAGGGAGGGGTCTCACTAAAGGGGTTAGTGTGAAGGCGGAGGAGAGGAGTGGGTGGGGCAGGAAGGGCAGCGAGTCAGAAAACAAGAGCAAAACAAATCTGTGATCTGGAACTGGGAGAGCAGCCACTCAGGAGGGATTAATGAGAAGTAGGAGGCTGTGAAATTATGTGGCCTTTGAGTGGGGAGAATGGCCCTAGCAGAGCATGGCCCTGAAATGAGGTGAGACAAACTTCACCTGATCCACAATTAACGGCGTCATGCGGATGGGTGACACGGGGTCACGGCAGGGGAGGGAAGAGAAACCCACAATTCACTTTGTGGCAAATTATCACCCCTCCGAAAAAGGGCAACCATCAGAGGAGGGGAGGATTTTACCTGTCTTTAAAAAAACGAAGGCTTGTTAGAAAGATTTATAAGGAAGCATGAAATAGAGACAATTAACTGCGAAATAAAGAGTGGACGAGTGAGCGACAGAAAATGGGATTTGATTGCACGGGGGGAGGGGGGGGGGGGGAGGAGCAATAACAGGAGCACAAATGATTAAGTGGTGTTAGGGACTAAGAACACTTGTTTGCAAGGACAATCTCTGTGTGCTTTTGTTGTCTGCCGGCCGCCTTTATCTGTGTGTAATTCTCCGTCTGATTAAATGTGTTTAAAGAGATGAATTGGGATCGGAGGAGCCGTCCTGACATGATTATGAGGGATTCATCTGCAGCCATCTGCCACCGTTATGAAAGTGGAGGAGGGGGTGGGGGGGGGGGGGGGGGTAGAGAGAGAGAGAGAGATGGAGGGGAGGGAGGGAGGGAGGGAGGGAGGGAGGGGGAGACCTTCTGTTCAGCAGCCCTGCCACACAGACCCAGCTTTACACAGGCCTCTGGCCCACAGTTTAACAGAGAGGCTGGCTCTGCCCCCGCTGAAGGTGGGCCGGGGGTCCAGTTAAAAACAAGGAAGTGGGTCATAAAACTTGTGCACTTGGTATTATTTCACAGGAGTCAAAAGCCTATTAAAACATTGTCTTAACGACAGAGTGCTCTAAGTACAGAGTGTTTTCCTATCCTTCACAGGACAGTATAAGAACAGGTGTATGTAAACGTGTGAAATCATCCATGTGTTGTGTTCAAGCTATGACTACAAGTGAACTGTATGAACCATTGCTTTGTCATCAGCTTTAATCTAACTTTAAAAGTATCTTACTGCTTATATGTTCGTTTTTCTTTTAGTTGTTTCTTTTTCTTTCATTTTGTATTTCAGTTTAATTCTTGCCTTTCTTTTTCTTTTACTGTATGTACAAATATGAGCTTATATTCTCAACAAAGTGCATCTGCTTAATAAATTAAGCCAGTAAGTACTAAAAAAGAAAGAAAACTAGTTTTATATGTGGAGACGTGAAAGCTGCTCAGCTCCAGAGCATGCACGTGAAACTTAATCATCTTTTTAAAGAATATTTTCCAGGTGCCACTGGTATTATATTCCCACTTGGAACCACCTCCGGACTGCCTCACATTCACACACCAGTTGGAGGAGAGGGCACAGCAGATGGGCCGTTGCTCATCACAACGTCCACTTGTTCTAAAGGGGAAAGCGGGGGCCTCCGACAGCACGTCTTAAGTTGTGTAATAAGCTTTTAGTGTCACAAATGAAAATCACACGTTCATTTTTTTTTCTCAGGTTGTTTTTTTCCCTGTAGAAGATTTGTTCCCGCAGCTCCCAGAGGATGAGTGAATTGTATAACATAAACCGGCATCTTATAGAAGAGGGAAATTACTTTTGTTGATATTTAACATTATTGACGAGATTTATCCGTCTCTATAATCTGTCAGCTGTTGCCATGGCAGCTGGTGTGCAGTTTTTAAAACCATAGCCTGTGTTATTTGCCTCCACAGTGGAGTTTTTACACTGACATCTGTCGTGTTTTTACGATTGTTCCATGTGTGAAAAATCTCCCCCAGTTGTCCTGAGTTTTAACAAAGCACCTATTCCGTCCTCTCAGTATACGACTGAGCCATCACTTCATATTACAGGTCAGCGTTACGGTGCTTAATTATGTGCCGGCTGCTCGGGGCTCCTAATAACCTGTCATTGAGGGGAATTTGAATGTCACACCATATTGTTGGACCCTAATGGCAGCAGGCAGATCCACTGATGAGCCGTTTTGGGACAATTACAGTGGATATTCAAATCGCAGTCTAGGTGTGTGTGGGAGCTGCACTACACACACACACACACACACACTTGTTGTATCTTGACCCCTCAGCCCAAATCTCTTGACACATAAAGAAGATCTCCCCCCCCCCCCTCCTTTCCACGCCGCTGCTGGAACAGTTTAACTGTAGCCTGATCGCTTTTATTATCCTCCTAATCCAGATATCAGCGATTTCATCAAGCCGAGGAAGATATGCATATCATGAATTATTTTGACACTGGGACCTTTTAATTTTCGCCGGCAATATTTCATCCCACCAATCAGTGCCTGGAGTGGTTGTCGGACGTGGCGGTGTCAGAGGACGAGGGTTCACCCCCCCCCCTCCCCTCTCCCTCCCACGGCGGGTCCCAAATCATCCCGGGGACAATAATGAGCTACGGCCCACTATTATGAGCTGCCTGTGGTGAGTGTGCATCTCATCAGAGGCCCCCATGCTGCTGTGGAGGAGGAGCAGAGACACAATGCAGGACGCACACATCAGGGATTTCATATATGAAACAGGCAGGAGGGAGGGTGTCTTTAAAATGTATTCTGTTACAACTACAAGATACCTGTGAGAAAAGTAGTCTAACCTGAGTATCAGTTGAAATTGAATGTGATTTACTTTTGGAAAACATCAATTACAAGTTAATACAAGAACAAATATCAATAAGTGTATAAAGAAACCAACATATTTACTACCAAGCATGTGTCCTTCTGCTACTGATTAAAAAAACAAAAACGGTGCCTTTTATTATGTAAATTTCAGGCAGTTTTCAAGTACTTAATTGCAGATTGGATTTTACTGTAACTTCTACTTTTTAGAGGCAGGAATAACATTAATCAAACAGGTACTGCATTTGTGTTAAAGATGTTGAAGTTACTTGCATTTTAATAGCACATTATGTTATGGTGTGTTCAACTTTAACAATATTTTCAAGATGGAAATTATATAATGCATTACTATGTGGATTAAGATTTGACATATTTGTATTTTGTAAAGAAAGTGTCATATAATTAGTTACAATAAGCTATGAAAATGTTCAAATTAACTTAGTTAAATCATTTAAATCTTACTTATTATTCATAATGATCACATTTTCTAATGTGTAATAGACTAACGGGGCCCTTCAAACTTATAATGAATAGTTTTACTTTTGATTAACACTCTTAGGAACAAATTGCTTGCAGGACTTTCACTTGTAATGCATTTGTCCTTCGTACGTTAAAAATATTCTGGAAACTTTCTTCCATCACTGCAGATTGATATAGCTACATGCCAAATGATCATCTTACAAAATGTGAAGCACTTTTATTATAGAGTGTACTGCCACAGAAAATCACCTTGACCAGCTACAGCATTAAATACTGCTTACATGGACAGTGATAACTCTGCTGTATTATAACCAATATACCAGTCCGGAGACATTCTGCATTGTGAGTACTTATGAGTATAACTACATTTACTTCGGTTAAGGTACCCTAGAGCAGGGTTTTTTCCCAAGACCCCCCCCAAATGACTCCTATTGGAAGTTGCACCCCCCCACACATGCACAATACACAAGGTGGGGGGGCGCAACAGCGGTAATTAAAGTTTAAAAGTCTCAAAAATGCTACATCTACTGTCAAAAACTGGATGAATATGAAGTATTTTGTTAAAGGGAGGATGAAAGCGTAATTAGGAGCTCTATTGGAGTGACTGTGATGTTATTGGACTCAGGATTCATTTGGATTCCCGCTGTATGAAGAAATTAAAGGACGGACGCAAGTGGAAAACAATTCACAAAGGGATTAAACTGTTTATAACACATGCTCAAAGTAAGCCGGATTTTGCCGATGTGTTTATGTGGATTCAAAAGTTGTAAATATCTACAAAATGGAGGAGACCGATATGATCGGAGCAACTGTGACAAATAATCCAACTGAAACCGGCATGGACAATGACTATGTTTTAAAAATGTGCTTATCCAGACAAGCCCGGTTTGGAAACTTTACAGGCAGAAGAAAAATTTCTATTAAAGAAAGAATTATACATTTCTGTCTTTTTATGCCTTTAATAGCTACTAACTTGAATTTTTATTAAAATAATTAATTAATTTTTTTATATTTTATTGTAATGTAGAGACAAGGCTTTTAGTGACAATCATGTATTGCCTTACAATTATATGTAAAACAATTTTCTTTTTTAAATGTAAAAAAATTATAAAAGTCTAAATATTATATTTGGCCTCAAATCATCTGAGGCCTGGCGCCCCCTGCCCCCCCCCCCCTGCGATCTTTGGCGCCCCCCCAAGGGGGTTCGCCCCCCAGGTTGGGAACCACTGCCCTAGTGGACTAACGTCTTGTAACCTTTGTTTAAAGAGGACATTTGTGGTGCCTGCACATCCCATTAAACTTATTTGTGTGTGGTATTCTATTACTATAAAATGGTGTCAACAGTTCTGTCACAATGTTCAGACTCAGTAACCGCATCATTTAACATTTTTGTTCTTACACTCAGAGACTACATGAAGCCATGAGGATGGGTAATACTGCGCAGCACAGGGTGTCATGTCTGCCTGTGATATGTGGACTGTGTGAGTTAATCCTCTGATGTTTTTACTCCCTGCAGAGCGGGTATTACGTGAGCAAATTGGATGCTCAAACAGTCAGTCCGTGACCTTCCCTCATCCCGGATGTTGACCCCCGTATAAAGAGAGACATTACATCTCGTTACACAACAACACGGCTCCTGCGCCTCGCTCCGGATAAAGAAAAATGTCTCAATTAAATCTTCACTGGGGCCCCCCGCCGGAGAGTTATCGCTGCACTCACACATCCTCAAAAGTTATTTGACATAAATTGCCGGAGTCACATCATTTCCTGCCACACTCTGAGCGGGATTTACGGCTGATCCCATTGACGGGGAGCTAAACCTCCAATACAATTCCCCAAGAGCCCGGGGACGAGAGGAGCACCTATCTCCCCCACCCCCTCTAACGCAGATTAACCATGCAAATACACACAGGTGGGAGGATGATACCGCCAACACATTTATGCACATATATGCAACTGGGCTGATATGGCCATGAGGGGGGGGGGGGGGGGGGGGGGCTGTGCACAAGACAGGCTGATTGTGTTTTATCAGATGGGGGTGAAACATGGGGAAAAGCAAGGTGGTGTATCCAAAGAACTCAAGGAGGGAAAGTTATCTGTGGCTTTGATAAAAAAACGAGAGGTGAATTGAGTCATTTCACAAAGGCAGCACATGAAGCTTTGAGAAAAATCATTTCAAAGTGAAAATGTCCTTTTGCATTAGTGCTCAGGAATGCAGAGAAAGGTGCATTATCTCCTAAAAACAACCTTATGGCTGCATTAGCGCTCAGATATTACAGGAGGTGAGCGAGGCGTGTCAGTGTGTTAATGGTGATGAGGATTCTCGCTCAGTCTAAAGATGGAAATGCAGTTTCAGCGGTCATCTAATTACAAACAAGTGTTCAGAGTGTACACTGGACCCAGCACTTCATCACTTGTCAGGCTTACTGTCTCTCTCTAGTGGTGGGAAGGGAGAAGACTGAGCTCAGAGGGGCTCAGGGTGCCTGCAAATCACACCAAGATACTTGTTTGTCAGTGTCAATGGCCAATATGGACAAGAGGTTCCCTAAGTCAGAATCATCTAATAGTCCTTGACAACAGGGCACATCTATTGCTACAAAATAGACTTTGAGGGGAGATTATATTGTCAAAAATATGAGAAGGTTAACTCTCTTAAAAAAGATTAAAAGATTTCACTAGTGGTTTCTATGTACTGTAGTTCAAAAAGTTGTATTGAGCGGAAAATAGATGTTGAATACTTTTCTCAGAGGATTTTCCTTGTACAAATAAAGATTTAAAATGGCTTTAGGGATATAGATATTGGATAGTCAATATTTCCTAAACTCCTTTTAGACGGTTGCAGATGCCGATATACACACACACACTTTTTCAGCCAAAATGCAAAGTGCGTCAAGTGTCCCCTGTAGTGGAATAAAAATAATATTATGCCTACTGGCCCTTGTTTTTCAAAATGTACACATTGACTGAGAAAACTAAGAAAAGTACTTCAATTAAGGTTACATGTAAATCATGCCATACTGTATAACAGCGGTTCAACTCAGGGCCCTCTTAAGAATCTAAAACATGTCGTGGCCCACATTCAACCATCGACAATACGGAGACTAAATAAAGTTCTGATTGGTCAATTCAGAACATGTGACACGTTGTCAATCCAGTAGTACAGACCGCTGTCAAGGACTGTAATGACCGTTGCTAAGGAGGATCAAGAAAGAGAAAGGAAAAAAAAAAAATCTTAATAATGAAATGTTGGCGGCACAGGTTGGGAACCGCTGCTGTATAACATTTTACGCAACACATCGGGAAGTCACAGGAGAGGAAGTAATCATTTCTGCAGACACCGATGACATGCCGGTATCATGAATTAACATTGCCGTTAAACAGGCTCTGTAGCCAGACTCCATTCAGATATTACAGCGGCAGTGAAGCCTCCCTCCAGCTTGGCGTTTCATTGGAGGATCAGCAGCAGCAGCAGCATCAGCACCATCAGTGGCTCGGGGGGCCTCCAGCTGGGGCTGCTGCTGCCTACCTACCAGCAGCAGGGCTGGGGCGGGGGGGAGGTGGTGGGCGGCCACAGGATCGTCCTGGGGCCCCTCACTTACGCACCAGTAAAGAGAACTGGATTTCCCCTCTCCCTCGGCTACGAACGGTTGCTGCCTTCAGCGATTTGATTCGACGAAGCGAGCTCTGCACAACTGCAAACGCCGTGAAGATGATCACAAGAGAACACGATGACCGCCTCATATTCAGCAAAAAAAAAGAAAAAAAAAAGCACCAGACATGTTTGGATTTGAAGTTTATCATCGTTTGCATTAACAGTGTAAGGGATCTACAGTTTAAAGATCTGCATTCAGTATATTACATTTGATGACAGACGAGCGAGTCTGTACAGTTACACTTTGTTTTTGTCGACCTTACAGAGGTTCATCTAACAGCTGTGGGAAATGTACACTTTGAGCGACACATGAGAAGAGTTCTAAGAAACTACGTTCAAGTATTTCTTCGCAGTATGACACCAAATATTAAAAATTAAATCACGATACAATTTAGAGATTGATTCTGTGCAAAATGGACAAATAAAGAAGACATTGTAATACTGATGATAACCTTAACTAATACCTTTTATCCAAAAACATTATTTTAAAGACTGATCTATTTCTACATTTAACGCAAAAAATATTATTGCTTTTCCAGAGAGTAGTCGTGATTAATTCGGGTCAATCTGTGCCGACCCTCTATCTGTTTGACCTCGACCGACTGTGACGTCTATGCACCATCAGAACAATAAAAGTCGCCTGGTCAGCAGAGGAAATTATAATTATTAATGACACTCACACAAGTCGGAGGAGATCATGATTAAAACCTGGTGTGAATCATGGGGTCGTAAAGGCTAAAGGAAAGGAATAAACTCACTAAGCATTAGCTGTTCTGTGGCATCCAATCAAATTACAAAAACTGAACAATCCTTCACATGTAGGCTCCGAGACTTTAGGGAATCGGGCCCCATTTACAAAATGTACATAACCACACCGTTGTTCCAGTTTTCCATTACTGCACAGCGAGTCCTGTGTGTGTGTGTGTGTGTGTGTGTGTGTGTGTGTGTGTGTGTGTGTGTGTGTGTGTGTGAGCGTGCAGCGACATGATGTTTGCTGTAAGGACACTGCTGGCTAAACTGAAGATTAAACAGGTGGGGCGATGATACTGTAACAGTGTGAGTGGGAGTCCAGGGAAGGGTCCAATAAGCAGGCAGCTGACACGTTGGTATTTGACATGCTGAGGGGGGGAAACTACAGAAGACTATAAAGCTGATGTGAAAGCAGAGGTAGCCTAACGTGTGTGCAAAAACACAAAGCGCTGTCAATCAAATCACTGCTGCTGTGATTGGATCAGTCCAGAGGAGTTCAGGTAATGTAGTTAGTGGTGGTTTATCATTCAGTATGTAATGCATGAGAGCCGGTGTCTAGTTCACTATTTCTACTGAGGAGACGTCCCGCGCTAAGCTAAGAGCCGCCCCGCACAGCTGTTACATCTGACTCTCACATGATTTAAACGAACGATGGAAAAAATAATATTAAATATATATATATAGCTAAAGTTAAATGTCAAAAAGGCACACACAACAATCACAGATCTAGGCATCAGGCGAGGTTGGCACAAAAGACGAAAAAGCATGCTAAATAAAACTGTAGGGGAAAAGAAAAAAATGTATAGTCAAAAGGATAGGGAGTAGACACGATGAGGAAAAGCAACCAAAAACCATGCACACACAAAAAAAAACAAAACAAGAACTTCCAATTTCAAATGAATCAGCCAGAATGAAATATGTCCAGAATTTGGTTTGGTATGATTTTGTAGTCCTCTATGTCTGGTGGGATACACGAGCAGCTAGGTCTGCACATAAAAGCCAGTAGTGGTGAGATGTAGCTGGATATATACACAAGTTAAAGTTATTGCAGGTTCCACTCGGCAGTCCAGCACTTGTTGCACGCTCGTGGTGTGCTTAGCGAAGTGAGTGTGGGGGGGGGGGGGGGGGAGAGGGGGAGGGCTACGCTAGTGTTGGCTTAGTCCGAGGCTGAGAGACGCTAAGGCTGCAGCTGGATGGTACTTTAGAGGAGACACAGGAGCAGAGAGAGAGACAGGAAGTGGTCACCAGTAAAAGGAGCGGGTCAGGAAGTTGGCGGCCGTGTTGAGCCAGCCCATGCCGTCTGTGATGGAGCCGACGCGTGTCATCGCCTTGTCCTGCTCCTCGGACGGGCTCTCCTCCTCGGGCAGGTATTCTGGGATGTCTTCGTTCACCTCCACCGCCTCCTCCGAGTCCTCGCTGAACGCCAAGATCCTCTGCGGAAAGACAAAAAAAGAGAAATATGTGTTTTTAGTGTAATTTGTCCAGGAGGAACAGTGTTTTTTCGTCATCATCATCCTCACAGTCAGATTACATGTGTGAGCCTGGTCTGCCCCCTGCTGGCCACTTTATGTATGACTGTTCAAATGCAGCAACTCTTTCTTAATATTTAAAGAACAATTAACAAATGATTGAAAAACAAACACTTTGGAATCCCACCTGATTTATGAGTTTTAAATACAGCTTCACTACATTTACGTGTACACACTGCTGGGAAATGGTACGAGTGGGACTGGTGTGTTTTTTTGGCAAAAAGGGAGTAGCCTGGAGGCGGAGGCAGAGATGTGACTAGCTAATCATGTCAGTGTGAATGAGTCTCAGCCGCAGGCAAGGGCGGCCACACACAGATACACACAGCTTACACTACATCCAGGGAAATTAGTCCACAGCAATTTAAAGTAAACAATGCAGTTCTTTCTCTCTTATTATCTGCCCTTACCTCGGCTCCATTCTCCGTCCTCACCACCTGCTGAGCCGTCATCACTTTGGTGGAGTTGATTGCTGTGCCCAACGCCTGTGAGGAAAAGGAAACACTTATTTGTGATTCTTCTCTTTCTGTCTTTAGCTAAAACCATAATAATATAAATAATATCATGGTTTTATTAAATGTTGGTGGTCAATTCTGGTTTAAATAATCATTTATAGGTTGACAAGCAGCGTCAACACAGGTTGTAAATGTATGAGAAAGCTTATTTCTGCTTTTGTAATGAAGAAGACCAATATCAATGACTTTCCAGTTTCACATACCAATAAATAAGTTGATATCTAACTTTCTGCTCTAGAGCTAGGACTGAAGGGAGCAGGTTCTCCTACCTTTAATAACTCAAAAATCTGATTTACTTTATCAGCCAAGAGTAAAAAAGTAGGAGTATAGTATTAGAAGTACAATGTTCAAGGGAGTTGAATACAATTAAATATAGTTAAGAGTGATAAAAACACACATAATACATATGCTGCATTCGGACATATTGCAAAGTCCATAGCAAACAGCGTGTGTGTGTGTGTGTGTGTGTGTGTGTGTGTGTGTGTGTGTGTGTGTGTGTGTGTGTGTGTGTGTGTGTGTGTGCGCAACTGTGGGAGTGTGTATCCCAACTGGCAACAACGCAGCAATCAATAAATTACAGAGAAAAGTGGCAGCCCTTAGATGTTTGGAAGTGTTTCAAATGGTTATACGTCAGACACGGTACAAGAAACTGGACAGATGGCGTGTTTACCAACTGATTCTGACCAAAATACCAACTGATATTTATTTGTGGTCGGACACAGGCAGCAACATGGTGTAACCCAGAGTTCCTGGGGGATGTCCTGCACCTACCTCGGCTTTGAGGTCAGAGCGGATCCTGACTACACATCTCTTGACGGCCATCTGGAAGGTGAAGCTGATCACTCCTCGAATCTTCAGCAGCGCGTCCTCACAAAGGCTCCGTCGAGACTGACACAGGAAACAACTGGGTTATTAACATGTCATTGGTTAAGGGACGGGCATCACCATACAGTATAAGATGTAACCATGGCAAATGTAGTCGTAAAAAATACACAACAAAACATGATATTGCTACGTACAACTACTACAGGAATGCAGTCCAAATGACAGTGTGTGTGTGTGTGTGTGTGTGTGTGTGTGTGTGTGTGTGTGTGTGTGTGTGTGTGTGTGTGTCTGCTGCAGTGATAGTGCGGCCGCCCACCAGAGGCCGTCTGTCTCCTGTAATGTAATCTGGCTAGCTGCTAGCTTCCTGCAGAGCGGCGTTCAGGTTCAATCCCAGCCTCCTGCTGATCAATGGCTGACATTTACAACCTGACCCCTACACCCCCCAACCCGTGCCACATAGATATGGCTAAGCTGCACTGACAACACTCGTAATGACAGCGGCAAACACTACAGCACAAAGAGGGATGTCTTTGCATCAATAATGTTTGGTGTGTGTAGTTTCGAGGAGCAGATGAAGTCAGAGCATGGTGGCAAAGCACCTTGCAAAGCGCCACCAGACTCCTTTGACAGAAGCAGTCATTTAACCTCGCAGGACAAGATCAAGTACTTGATCTCTCAGTTGGTCTGGGTGTGTCAAACTGACTTCATAATGGCAGCGGTAAACCAGCAACTGCTGCGTTCTGTCTGCTAAAATGATTGTTTTTGTCTAAGCCGTCTGCTGGCTTTTAAAGAAAATATATGTTAGTTTCAAACGGCTTCAGTTCCATGTGTGAAAGGGGTGTCTGACAGCAAGGGCAAACAGTAAGGGGCTGTCACTACATCCTTATCATGGCCAAGAACATTAAAAGTGTTAGATAAAAAGTCAAAATCATATTTAATTTTGTGTTTTGAGCATTTTGTCCCTTTTTGGTAAATTAATTACACTAAAAATACAAGTGTACGAAGGTCAAGAGAGTCTCCAGCCATAAACTATATACAAAAGCATACATTGAGATTGAAATCTCTGTCATAATGGATTTAAATCTCAATAAGAGAGCATGAAAATGAATAAAAGAAAAGAGGTTAGATTATACACACGATAATAATAACATGATTCAATAATAACCCTGTAGTATACCGGTGTACTGTGACACTCCTAATACTACCTATGGATAACAACCCATTACTACCCTACTCTGAAAGAAGGAGTCTCTCCCTGTAAGTGCTGAATGCAGCCCGTGGGACACTCACTGAGTTGTCCAGTCCGTCGATGTGCAGCACCACCGTCTTGGCCCTCTTGTTGCTGGAGCCCAGGAAGAACTGGGCTTTCTTCTGGCAGGACGCAGCGGCCGCCTCCGCCTGCTCCGCCTCCTCTTTACCCGCCAGCTGCAGGATCTCATAGATCTCAGAGGCCAGCAGCTTGGTCTCCCCGGGCGACGTACTCCTTCAGGGAGAGAGGGAGAAGATCATAGAAGAAACATTACTGAATTTGTCAACTGTGGTTTACGTTTGTAGGAACATATGTGATCGTATGTTGTTCTTAGTGGGTGGATTTCCATGAAGGAGCCACTCGAGGTCAGTTGGGGCTGCTGATGTTTTGAGAGGGATCCTGAGATAAACCTGCAGGCTTCATATGTCAAGTCATCAGTCCTTCTATAGTAACCACACACGACACCATCTGTCTGGAGCTGCTGCCCTCTGGGAGTGTTGGGTACCCCCCCCCCCCCCCCCCCCAACAACACATCCTGCTCCAAATCCATAGAGGCCACCCTCTTTGATATTTCACTCTATTCTTTACTTCCATGCATTTAATAAGAGGCTGCTTGAGCTTCCGATCTTGAGTGTAAAGTAAATAAAAACACCCGTTTGGTGCTACTATGCTGGACCCCCCCCCCTCCTCTGCCATGTGTTGCCACTCCGTCCGGCTATGATCGACCTCCACCCAAAGTCAGCCTGACTGAAGCTGTTCCTGCAGGGCGGCTTCTGATGCCTGACGAGCTAACGTGATGCGCTCATTCCAGGGTGAGAAAGAGAGCTCTGCCGCAGGAGGAGGACGAGGAGGGGGCGGGGTGTAATCATACAGGCTATAGCCGGCCACTTAAACATTAGGTCTATTCCTATCAGGGTGCTGACGATGACCTGCAGTCGCTTAGTGTTCTCTGGTGAGAGAAGCTATCTGGAGCAAAACACCTCCTCAACACAGACCGGCCAAAACACTGAGGCTGCGTTCACACTGCAAGCCTCAATTCTGATGTATTGCTCAGATATGAAGTGGCTAGTATCAGGTTCCAGTGTGAGCTTCTTACGGTCCTGAACTGACCCGAAAAAAAATAAGAAAGCCACAAGCAGGTACTAGGGATCCAAGTTTTTAATAATGGCTTTGTGTGTAGGAATAGCTGCTACAGCTTTGGAGGTTAGTGTGGATGCCGGGTCAAAGCCAGGAGTGGTGGGATTACGCCCCTCGGAAAGACGCAAAATTGTGACGAATGTCGATCAGAAGACATGTTAACGATCAGAGCTGGATATGATTTAGTACAACATAAGAAAAGGTGGCCCAAATCAGAATAGATCACACTTTATGATTTGAGCGGTTCATACTCAATCACATGTGCAATAAATAAGAAATTCCAAGTTTTACCCGCAGTATAAACGTAGTAGCCTTAATGGTTGATCAGACTGTGTTTTATATATAAACACATATTATGTAGAAAGCCTACAAATGATAGAAAACTAAGAAATATGCTTGCACAAAATGAGCCACCTCTGCATCTAACCCGCTAACTCCATCACAAAACAAGTGCAAATATAAGCTAAAAACATGCAAGTGGACTCAACATGAAATGTAGATGTGGCAAGACACATTCAAATCTATAAAGCTGCAGAAACAGCAGTTTAACTGTTTAGCACCCGACTCTAATTCATCTTTAATCACATTCATCCTGACATGGCGAAGGAAAGGACATCATTCTAACGAGAAAATCTGCAGACTGGCACACGTTGTCTGTGCAAAACAAAGAAAAACTAGGGTGTGTGTGTGTGTGTGTGTGTGTGTGTGTGTGTGTGTGTGTGTGTGTGTGTGTGTGTGTGTGTGTGTGTGTGTGTGTGTGTGTGTGTGTGTGTGTGTGTGTATGTGTGTGTGTGACAGGGACTTGCTTCTGCATGACATTCTGCAGGCTCAGCATCATGCCCAGCTCGCCCTTCATCTTCTCCCTGTTGGCTCGACATTCTGCCAGGTAGCGCACGGCCTGCAAGGACAAGGGCAGCGGTTATCAATCTGCCGCTGAAAGCTGACAGACCCGTTGTGATATCACGAGAGAGAGGACACTTTAAAATGGGTGAGCGTTAGGGATCTACCGATATGGCTTTTTCAAGGCCGATACCGATTATTAGTAATCAAGGAGACCGATGACCGGTATTTGGAACCGATAATACATTTGTAATAAAATCAGAAAATCTTGGTGTCAAAATGTAGAATAACAGAACTTCTATGAAATGCCTTTTTATGTCTAATGAACTTTTCAACATCTTAAAACTGGTTTCCTCTCTGTGACCCTGAGTAAAGTAAATGAAGTAAAAAAACTTTAAAAAAAACTACTAAAACTTGTTCTGAACTTCTGATATTTGAGTCTCACTCATTTAGTAGTCCCAATTCAGCAGCACCAGATTGTGGTGCAGAAAGCAGAGTTGCTGCGAGGCTCCACTAGCAGCCGTCACAGTCCCAGTCGTCGCAGCGCGTCACGGTTTCTCCGCTGCGAGACGTCAAATATTGCATAACCATGATAAACACGCGGTGTGTTTACACTTCACGGGTTACCGCCAAGGAGCAACCGTTACATAAAGCCTTTAAAATGAGTGCTGGCAATACAAGTCAGGGAGTAAGACTGTTAAACTCCTGAGCTCTGTGAAGTGTCACCATGTACATACTGTACGTTCATAATACACTGTTCAATTATACATCTGTTTGTAGTCTTGATATCTATATATGTTTATATTATTACACTATTTTTTCTACTCTGCATTTTTCATTCTGTATAATATAATTATATTTTATATATACATATTTTTCTTATTTATGCAACTTAAATTGACCCATTTTGACTATTGCATTATTTTATGTCTTCATGTTTATCGTATGTTGCATTGTTGGAGCGCGAGACTTAAAGTGGACCTATCATGCTATATTGGAAACATATATTTTAGGGGCATATCTATATAAAACATGTCTGTTAGGTTTTTTTTCAAAGTACCAAACAGATCATGCATTTTAGTCATGCCTCATTTGGCTCTATTCCAGCCGTCTTCACAAGGGCCGATTCTGTGGCAAATGAGCTGCAGCTGACAACCCCCCCCCTGTAAAGGAGGGGGGCGAGGCATGACCGTCATGTTACCATGCTGTTACCATGCTGCTGTTACCATGCTGCTGTTACCATGCTGCTGTTACCATGCTGCTGTTACCATGCTGTTACCATGCTGCTGTTACCATGCTGTTACCATGCTGCTGTTACCATGCTGTTACCATGCTGCTGTTACCATGCCACGCAACCTCTCATTCCCCTGATAGGCGGAGAGTTGCCCATATAGGCGGAGCACCCCGTTTCTGACGTCAGAACAATTTCAAATCTGGATCAGATCCGTTGCAGCCCCGTTTTTAGAGATTTGGGTATGGAGGGAAAGAGAGGGGGTTGTGTTTTCTGACACTTGGTGAGTTCCCTGACGCACCGGGGACACATATTCGTGTATAAAAAGACATACAAAAAAGTGCATTTAGCATGATATGGCCCCTTTAAGCCAAAACTACGCTGCAGCTGTTGGGCTTATGACAAATAAAGCCTTTGAATGTACTGCTAAAAGGTGATAGAGTTGGCAGTGGAAAGATGTCGCTATATCAAGACATGGCATCACGTTTACACCCCAAAACAGACAGCAGGTGTCACCACAGTATAGTGTTTTAAATGTAGCCGTTTAAAGAGACCATATGTAAGCATGTGACTGGAACACAATGGTGTCAGGAATGGCCCTCAGACTGTCACTGAAACCGGCTCTGACTGCTGTGAAGCAGGAAGTGAGGTTGGGGGGGGGGGCAACATATGACAAGTATAGAAAACACTGATATCACAGAGCAGCAGAAGAGCAGTGTTGGAAGGAGTACTTTGAATCTTTCCTTAATAAAAGAACAAATACTACAGTCTCAATATACTATATACTATATGTGTAAAGTCTTGAATTCAACATGTTACTTAAGTAAAAGCAGCTAAAAGTCAGCTAAATGTACTTAATGCATTCAAAGTAAAAGCGCTCATTGTTCAGATAGGCTCTTTTCACAGTATTGCAATAATATAGAATATTAATTTTTTATGTAGTAGTTTGTAAATGAGGAAGACATTTTAGGCACCTAAAACACTGCGTTATTTCATGGTACAGCCCGTAACATATCATATCACATTGTTGTTACATTCCACCACACAACTGATTAATCAACCAAGACTCATTGAATCAAACGACTGCTGAAGATAGTTCAGCTAGAACATTGCAAATGCACCATGTGTATAAATGGATGCTGCTTACCAATAGTGCCGAGTAGACGACTTGTGGGTTGGGGTGGTCCAGGAACAGGATCAGGCCCGGCAGACAGCCTTGGTCTTCTACGATGGCTCTTCGGTTCAGGGGGTCCGCAGCCAGGTCTCGCAGCTGGTTCACCACGGTCAGGGCGTCCAGCTCCGCACTCATGGTGCCTCTTATCCAGATGCCATGCACATCAAACCAGCCGCTTCACTCTGCTGGAGAAAAAGAAACATGTGATCAACCAGGGAGCTTACATTAAACACATTAGAACTGCAGCCAAAGATTGTTTACACATCGGTTACACATGTAGGTAATTTTATTAAATGCATAACATGTCCAAAAATAACTATCACAACATTCATTTATTATCAAAATTGTAGAAAAATCCACAATCTGCTGCAAAATTGTTATTGTTACTGCTGTTGTTTTTTTATTTGGTGCAAAAATAATAATACAACTTGCAAAATCAAGTGTGTTTGGCAGACACTATGAAACTTTAACAACCATCCCATTACCTTAGACCACATTTGAATGATGTGTTTGAGTTTCGGGTTCTTTTATAAACAATAGCCTCTGAAATGTAGTCCTACACAATCTGACTGATAAGTGACTCTTGATAAGTGACTGATAGGACTGTGGTTTTCACAGTAAAGTATACATAGCTTAGCATGACATTTCATAACCTGAGTTACTTCTTACACAATCAATATATTTCAGAAAGCTATAATACAAATATTCGTGTTTACCAAAGACACTTACTACGACCCCCAACCTCACCTCAAAACACGCCCTGTGGTACAGAGGCGAGTCGGCAGCTAAGCTAAGCTAGCTAACGTTACTTGACAATGATAGCATACCTTTTTGGTCAGTTTTCAGTAAAACCATGTGACAACCCCAGCTGACTTCAGTTACAACAGATGCTAACACGACGTTACAAAATCTTCCGGCACCACCCTTAAACAACAAATGTCACAAACAAATTTCACAAACGCTAGGCCTGCGTCCCTTTCTTTTCTATGCTTCTTTAGCTAGCAGCTGTGCACAGTGTTTAGGTTTTGTGGCACGTCAATGGGTACAGCTGTTTTGTGAATACGGACGTCCCAATTTTCCGTAAAGCTCCAAGCCCTTTAAACAGGATACATCACCGCCGGGGAATGAAGGGAAGTATAACGAGCACACACAAAGTTCCTGTCAAATGATACGGTATACTTTGATTGACTGATATTACACCCAATCATCAGTTAGTGTTCTTTTCTTAGTCAAAGTTGGTTGGTGCTGGCGCCTGTCAATCAATGTGAACAACCAATCGTAGCATCCCGTGGCCACAACCTACCCATTGTAATCCGTATAATCCAATTGGCTCAAAAATGTACTCCTTGAGTCTTCCCACATTAGCCCCCTCCTGCAGATGTCCGTCGGTTGACAAGGTGGAAAAATTTAGACAGTTGTTTGCCAGCTACAGCTTCGGTAAGTTTGTTTCAAAGTCACACACAAAACCGATCTTTGATTATATTGTAACGTTTACATATGCATCTGCCTCCCCGGCGTTTAATGTGATTAGACTTGTGGGTGTCTTTGGAATGTCGTAATAAATGTGTTTGTAAAGTTGGCTGGAGTTAGCTAGCCGGAGCTATGCTTGTTAGCATCGTTTAGCCGCTAAAGTCAAGATTATCCTGTTTAATCGTGCTCAACTAACATCTAATCCTGTCACATGCACGCTATCAGCAAACATCTGCCACACAACTGCGACCGACTCACGTTACCACTTTATTGGCTTAACTTTTTTAACCCTTAAAAACAACAAACAGCGGTAAAAGTGAAACTAGCTTCAAAACGCTATCATGCTAGCATCCCTGCCTGTGCTGCAATTGTTAATGTTAAAGCTTTTCCTACAGTGTTTTGCATCTTGTCCTGTTGCTAAAATAAACAATTAAAAGGCTTGAACTGTTTTAAAGTTATTCCTGTAAAGATGTTACTTACTTAACTTTGATTTTGACAGCTGTTAAACATGTTAAACACTTGGGGAAACTGATAAGGATTGAGATTCTATAATATAATAATTATTGGCAGCGATGATCATTTTGGAAAGAGTATTTTATTGCAGACAAATAAAGAATATGTCAGTGTTTTGGGGCATCTTATCACTATTGCACTGTCCTCTCCTTGACTCAACATGATTCAAATTAAACACTTTCTTTGTGTTTCCTCTAGGTGACAATTTGGTGATGATGCCTTTGGTTTTAGGACATGTGTCTGAATGCACTTGTAGTACACATCAACAGAAATGAATAAAGACAATCCACGGATAGAAATGGACCTGGTACGTGACAACCTTTTTTTAATGTCTGCTAAATACTTAGAAGCCCTTAGTTTCAATGTTTAAATGTATTATTTCCATCTCTCTAAATGATGTGTTTCATGTTTTGTTTTGCAGGCTTTTGGATCAGACAAGACCTACGGGTCCTCTAGAAGTATTGTGAGGAGAATAGCTTCTAGTCTTCCTTTTAAACCCTGCCCCAGGGTTCATTTTCAGGTAAGGGCGTTTACATAATCATCAAATTCATTATATGTGTGTCAAAGTGAATTCGTCTCCAAATCTCTTCCTCTGTCTTTCTGCCTGTCGCTCCTCACTGTCGGAGTCATGTGACGATAAATCACAGCCCTCTTCCAGCTTTTGCTTACCTCAGAACTGTTTCCATGTGTCACCCGTAAAACGAGCCATGTGACCAGAGATATGTTTTTTCACCAAACAATTTAAAGGTCACCATTTTTAGATATTTCTATAAAGAGGTGTATCTGAAATGCTTTGCCTTTTCCTTTTCTGTCTCTTTCAACACATTGCTTTCTCTTTTTTCTTCTGTCCTTCTGTCTCCAGCTCCCCTCCCTAGATTTGTGGAATGCAGTGTGTCTGCTTTAGGTCAGTGTGTTCAGCAACCTTCCAAAACCTCCAGCTGATTACTGAGTACCTGAACCTTTCATTAGCATCGTACAGACCCCCCACACACCTCCTCTCTCTGAACTAGCCCCGTTTCCTTTCACACACTTACTTGTATTAGTTGTTGAAATGCAGTGTTTTTTGATCATCGCTTTTCTCTGTGACAGCTTTACCCGTACAATGAGGACGCTGGTGTCCTGATTGGCGGCAGCAGGCCGAGTGGTTTGGCCTCTCTGGCTGATGTCGGCTGGCTCGACAGGGACGAAGAGGATGAGGACGAATTCATCGGCAGACCCAGGTGGGAGATACTCCTCTGTCTGCTAACAGCGACAGAGAGAGTGTTTCACTTGAACTGTTTCTGTGAGTTTGGTCTAAAACATTTGAATGCCTTTTTGAAACAGGTCAGCGGTCCCAGCAGGACTCGTGTTTCGAGCCCGCGAGACTCATCCTCAGAGGTCATTATGCCGCCAGATGTCACTACCCACTTTGCATCAGGGGACCCCGGACCCTCAGGGGCAGACAAACAACAACGATGAGGCCAATCAGAAGATCAGCGCTCTGGAGACAGAACTCGCCAAACTCCGAGCTCAGATAGCACAAATCGTTTTATTTCAGGAAAAGAGCACACAGCCAGGTATTTCCTTTCACTGATCTCTTATCTCTCTTATCTCTCTGCTTTGTTCTCCCTGTCTGCTCCATTGCAGTAACATACAATGTCCTCTAGATGGCAGCAGACTTTTAAATGTCCCACAGCTTTGAGTCTTCTCTTTCCTTTGTTTCACCTCAGCTGCTACCACAGGGATACCTCCCCCTCCACCCTGTGGCACCCTGCCTCCCCCTCCTCCTCCACCGCCCCCTCCCCCACCGCCGCTGCCGCCCCCACCTTCAAACCTCCAGCGGACATTTTCTGCCATTGATTTGATAAAGCAGCGCAGGGGGATGAAGACAGAGGGTCACACAGATTTGGACTCGAGGCCAGCAGAAGTCCCCAGCATGCTCGACGTCCTGAAAGACATCGGCAAAGTCAAGTTACGATCGGTCAAAAGGTACGAGGGAATACATAACAGATTTAGAAAATGATCAAATGTAAAGATGAAGGTTTTTTTGAAGAGCATGCAAGCTAACAGTAGGTGGTCAAAACAACACTTACTTGCTACTGTAATGAAAAACCTCACAATTAATTAAATGAGTATCTTTTTTTTGCCTAACTGTGTTTTCCACAGTCGCCCAGGGGAAGGTGATGCCAAAATGAAGTCCAGTGAGCCTTTAGATGCCGCTTCTCTCATCGCCGAAGCCTTGAAACGCAAGTTTGCTCACCGGTATCGAAACGACAGTGAGTCAGGAGACAAGGAGGATTTCAAGCTTCCCATTCCAGATGTGAAACCCCGAACGGAAGCTCCTCTGGTAAGAGAAGTTAAATCGCTGTCATCTCAAGCTACCTCAAAATCAGCCTTTTATTAATCCTGAGCAAAACAACTCTTACTGAAACATGTTTGGATAAGTAACGCTTTTCTTAAGATGTACTTTATTCTGTCTTTCTCTTCCCACAGTTTGGACAGCACATGTTGAAATCGACTGGAAAAAAGAAGTTGATCTGAGCTGGAGCTGCAGACACTTTAAAGTGCCTTACCAACCTTTTTAAATAAGGGCAGTTTCTGTGGAAGAGCAAAGGATTCTGAGTACCAGTCATCTCGCAGCGTTGTGTCCGATAGTCACCCTGACCGTCTGATTTTGCACTTTTTATAACTTATATTATTAGCTTTTTGTTTTAAGAACATGATTTACTTTAACTGAATGTCTTATTGTTTAGTGTTCAAAATATATCAGCCCGAGTGATCGTGGCAGCAACACTACAGAATAATATTAAAAACACTTTAAGTGCACGTATCACAGTTGGTCATGTTTGCATTCCCCTTTCTACGAAGGGGTTTGTAAAGCTGAGTTCTTCAACAGGAGAAATTGAGCACTTTCTTACTCGTGGAATTTTGTGCTGTATACATGTAACATAGACTAATTTATGATTGGGATCCTTTTATTTATGTTGTAGTTCAAGTAGATAACACAAGTTATTATGTGGTTGATTTTTTTTTCCGGTATTAATTCCTGTTGACTTTTAAAAAAGAGTTTGTACTTTATCTGTGAGTTATGTACGTTGTCTGTTGAAATGATCTCTTTAGTGCGATCTGTGATTAAGAACCAAATACATTCCAGCGATCTGAGAGATTCTGCCTTTCTCTGCCAAATATCTTTCTATGTACTCTATGTTGTGTACAGACGATGCTTAAACAGTGAGGGAAACAGATACTGTGAAATGTCTAGGTCATCAACAGAAAAGATGAAGTAAGCCTTTTATCAAAAAACATGCTTCGGTTCATCTCGGTAAGAAACACTATTTTTACATGTTTTAGTCATGGGTCCTAAGATACCCACTGTTCATGTATCATTCCAATGGTGCCAGTAATCATCACATTTCCATGCCTGTTAAGATGCAGATTCTTCAGGGTCGTGTGAGGTTTTTAGTATTTTGTTCAAATTGACTGACTGCTTTGTTTCCGTTCAGTCGATCATGTAAGAGTAGTTGCTGCTTTAAGTCGACTCTACTAGTATTACCTTTTAATAAGGGAAGGTGGACTGGCTGTGTCAGTGGTAGGATTTTGTCGAAGAGTTGTCTTCCATACAAATTGTTTAATTGTCAAACCTCTAAATAATAAAGTTTATTTTCTGTCCTAACTTTCTCTGGTGTTCATTGCTGAGTTTTAACCTCTTGAAAGTCAAATGCCTTCGGTTTAAATTGTAAGGTTCAAAGAATAAATGCAACCCAACTTGAAGACACGAGTGTATCAGAGAGAACATCCCCCGGAGGGACACGGGGATTTTAGCCTTCACAGACCATTTACATACACAAATAAAATAACACTACAGGAGAAGGAACTCAAAAAGCATAATATACCCTGCTAAAGGTGGGGTAGGTAATTTGAGAAACCGGCTTGAGTGCGCTAGAATTTGAAGATACACAACCGGAAAAAATCTGCCACTTCCTTACAAAGCCCCTCCTCCAACACACACGAACGCGCACATGACCAATGAGGGCACGAGATAAGTTTGTGCCCAGATGGAAGGCTGACAGGCAGGTAGGCCATCCAATCATTTTAGCCGGGGCGGCTCAGATGATTGGTCGTGCTTTTTACAGCGCTACGGCTTCCACAGATGACTTTTTTTTAATGGATTTTTTGTCAAAGCACGTCAGATATTCATTGCTATCGGGATGTTAAGAGCATTCCATGGAATATAACAAAAAGTGTTTCGAGCCGGTTTCTCAAAACGTACCTACTCCACCTTTAAACTTCAGTATTAGACATGTTAAAACAGCGTGAAACTTAAAGAAAACATTAGTCAACAACAGGTTTTATTATTCAAATCGTAACTGCAACAGGCATGTATCAAAAAGGTCAATACAGCAAAGCCTTTACAAAATCTGGCTCGACACCAAAGTCTTCCCAAAAAATGGCTGTCGCAACAAATTGTAAACAGTTTTATCAACAGTCTTACAGCACTTACAGCAAAAATACAAATCAGCTAAAGTAAGAAAAGCACCTGTTATCTTTCGAAAAAACACAAACAACGATTTGTGCCACTATACAGAATCGGAGTAGACAAACCAAACACGAAGAAGTGGAATGTTCAAAGTCACTCGACCATTTTGTTTCGGTACAAAAAAGAAGGACAGCTGGAGTTGTTCCTCACAACAAAAAGGCAAGGGATTGGACAGTGCATTCAAAAGACAAGCACACCATGCACTTGATGGAGCTGGTTTGGTCACTTAGCATAGTTTGTGCATAGTTATAAGGCATCAATCGAGCAGTCCTTTAGGTTGCATGTGGCTGAGAGAGACATTCTGCGGAGAGGGAGGGTCTCCTTCAGTAGATCCTCGCCAGGAACACAACCCTGCATCGTCCGCAGTCGCCTCCTCCCCCTCTCCTTCGTGATAAGAGACCCTGAGCGAGTTCCAGGTGAGATGCATGTGCAGTGAGTATCTGATTTCCAGTGTGGGGGGGTTGGGGACGCTCCCCCGAGTTCAACCAGCACTGGAAGATACGTGGAGAAGGACTAGAACACCTTCGCGGGTCGCTGCAAATCCACCACCGTATTTCATTCGGGAGTGCAAGGACACATGGGAGCACACAGGTGGAGTTACTTATGGCATCTGGTGTGGTTGAGTAAGGTTCTGCTCATGGCTTCAACAGTGGGATGACAGTTCAAACGAGTGGTTCTTCACATCTGTGCTTCGAAGGCAAACCGTGGAGCCCACGTGATTCACTTCAAGGGAAAGTCACGACAAACAAGGAGATGCGTAAACAGTCTTCGTAGAGGCAGCAAAAAGGACCGGGCTTGTCACATTTTTATTTATTTTTTCAACATGAGGAAGAATCTTCAATACAGATGCATCATGGCATTGCTGTAAAGTCTTAGGAGGGTCTCATGTCAGAATACTCCAGTTGTCTCAGTCATTTCAGATCATTCTTCAAATCTTTGTTTTCAAATGGCACTTCAAAATACCAGAACCAAAAATAAAAAAGGTCTTCAGTTCTTATACTGCTTTCCCCTAAAGGTTCACCAACAAACAAAGTGGTGTGTTCAGTCAGTAATGCCAAAAACTACAGTGGACAAATAAATAAAACAAAGCAAATAAAAGAAAAATACAGCAGTAGCCAAATGAGGTATCTATGTATTGCTCTATGCCAAAAAAGAGGAATTAAAAATTAAATAAATTAAATAAAATCAGTGGTTTATCAAGATGAGAGGCAAAAGCAACAAAACAAAAAGTTAGGATCAGGTGGAGCTGCAGGCCCCGGGGTCAGGGGTCAGGGGTCGAGGTGAAGGGGCTCACGAGGAGTGTCAGGATTCTCTGCTTCCCTGAGGTATTTCTTTGGAGCTGCTTCCTCCGGTAGCGGCACCGTCTTCTGGCTCGGTGCCGGGCGAGCTGGGCCCCGCCGCCACGGAGCTCTGTTCCCGCAGCAGGGCCCCCCAGCTGGCCTTGTTCAGCCTCATGTGGCCCATCATGGTATGGGACAGCCGTGTGTCGGAGAAGCGGGTCCACTCCGCAAACAGCGGCTCCACCACGTACGTCATGAAGCCTGGGAGGAGAGGGGAGGCAGACACAAATAAGGGTTTGAGATTAGATATGAGCGAGGAGAATGCTGAATACGGTGGAAACTGCTTACACGGATAAAAAAAGCTCTTAATCATTCTTTACAAGTGCTGTATTTTCCTTTCTTACTTTACTTCGAATGCACACCATTAAAAACACCCCTTCTTACCGATTTGAATGTTGCCGACGGTGTTCATCTCTCTGTCACAAACTGGGCTTACTTCAAGTTTGTGCTTCTTCTCAATGTCTCCTAAGAGAATAACAAAAGAAGAATCAATATATGAGATGTGATACTGTATGTTCTACTATTATACACACATTTTGTTACAGAGAATAAAACACAAAATGAACAAATGATGGAGAAAAGAGCAAAAATTAATGATGAAAGGGGAATGTTTAGCACAGCTAGTGTTCCATAGCTGGCTAGCGGGTGTTAGCTATCTAGCTAACAGGCTGGCTATTGAAAGTTAGCATTTCAATCTGACAAGCTAACATAAACGATCTATCTATCAAACTAGTAAGTGAATGTTAGCTATGTACTAAACAAGCTAGCTAGAGAAAGTTAGCCATCTATCCAAGCTAACTAACATTCGCTATCTACTAGTTAGCTTGCTAGCTCACTAATGTTAGCTATCTAACTAGCTATGGCCAAATTGGTGACTCTCAGTTTAACCTACATTTATTATTTAACCCCCTATGGTTAAACTTGCAGTGTGGATCTGTGTCTTC
The DNA here is from genome assembly GCF_949606895.1 of Notothenia rossii. Lineage (NCBI taxonomy): Eukaryota > Metazoa > Chordata > Actinopteri > Perciformes > Nototheniidae > Notothenia > Notothenia rossii. The sequence continues at coordinate 20,079,900 of NC_136911.1, read as the reverse complement.
TGTTGGCAGTCGGAAGTTATTATAAAATCATTGTTATGCAGCAGAAGAGATGATTACCTTGCTGGAAGAACTCATCGGTCACTTTCTCACTCCACTGTTTGCTCAGCTCCCAGGGTCTGCAGGGGTTACAGATGTCCGCGCACTTCAGAGCCATCTGTATAGGGGGGATAAAGACAAATCAAGAGTTCAGTTTTGCTGAAGTTGTGAATATGTGTGTGTGTGTGTGTGTGTGTGTGTGTGTGTGTGTGTGTGTGTGTGTGTGTGTGTGTGTGTGTGTGTGTGTGTGTGTGTGTGTGTGTGTGTGTGTGTGTGTGTGTGTGTGTGTGTGTGTGTGTGTGTGTGTGTGTGTGTGTGAGAGAGAAAGTAACTGGCCTGCAGGAGGAAGTGGCGGTGGCTGGCGTTGCTCACGCACAGGTTGTCCTGGTCCAGGTGCCTGCGAAACCTGCACAGGTAATCATTCTGTCGGCTGATGTCGGTGGCCAGGATCAGGGAGCCCAACTCCCTCTCCATGTTCAGACTGCTTGGAAAGAAAAGAGGATCAGTGGTGGTGGTGTTAAAGTCTTAAAGTCATGTGACCAGTCCTAGTGACGAAATTCTAAGAAATTCTCCGTCCCGTTATCTAAGAATCTTGGGTAAGATGAAAGTTATTCATAAAGCATCTCAGACCTTGACGGTACGTCCACACAGCAGCTTTAAAAAAGTCTTCCAACGCTTCTCTGCCCATTGACTTTGAATGGGGGTGACGTCACTTTGCCTCGCTTTTCGCCGAACTGCATTGTGGGGAAGCAGAGCGAAGATTTCCAGGATTTCCAGGATTTTCAGGATTCAAAAGTTGAGCAATGTTAAACTTTTGAAGCTGAGCTGGAAACGTCAGCCAATCAAATCCCGTTTATGCAAATCTGACAGTTCAAGCGCTAGCCAATCAAACCGCGTGCAAGCTGGGAGAGACAGACCGCAGTTCATTTCCTCATATTCTAAACGAGAAATTACGGTAGCAAATCATCCGGTTCTTTACGACCAGAACTATTTACCGGGATACAAACCGGAGGAACCAGGCATGGAGGGAGGTGGCAGAGACAGTGGGGGAAACTGGTAGGTTTTCGCCTGTTTGGGGAGTTTATATATATATATATATATATATATATATATATATATATATATATATATATATATATATATATATATATATATATATATATATATATATATATATATATATATTGCTCGCATAAAATCCCCGGGTTTTTTTACTTTGTATGTCGGGGGCGGGAGATTCATGTGATTGGTTGTTGGTCGCGTTGCTCACAAAAAATCCCCAAGCTCTCAGACACGCCCAGTTCCAAGATTTTCAAGATTTTTTCAAAGCTGCTGTGTGAAAACGCTGAATTCTTAGTATTAGGAACAAGATGACTGTTTTCAACATTTTAAAGGCTACTCTACAAAAGTGGTTCTGAACAGAGATGGCCCTTACATAAAACAGTCATTGTCATTTCACCATGTCTATAGAATCAAATCTATGGTTAGACCTATTCTTAAGTCTTTATTTTATGGCTATTTTATGGAACCTTTTCCATAATTTCAAATTTTTTATCTTGTAGTTTTGACTTTCCTTGAGGATATTTTGTATTCTTTCGGAAACAGCCGTCCGTAACATTATATCTAGTGATTTTCTATTTTGTTGTATTTTGCAACCATCAAAGCTTTTTTAAAGAACGCATCATAACGAGCACCAGGGTCAACAACGGCTCCTCACGGTAAAACTTTCTGTCCCTTCCTTGTTTAGAGTTGTTCTGAGAATCCTTCTTAAATCCCTCCTAAGCTAGGACTCATTGCTCGAAATGTTAAGAGCTCTCAGAGTATTCTCAGAATGTGTTCAGCTTGCCAAGTTTCATACAGCCCCACATTGTTGAGCACTGACATTGGATTGAATTCTCTCCATTACCCAATCAGTGAAGCCTTGTGAAATAACTTCAAGTTTCTACCGTTGCACTTGACATGGCTTCAGTGTCAGACTGACCTGTCCTCTGCGGGCAGATGGGAAAAGAGCCCGGTCTCTCTGAGCAGGCCCACTGCTGACTTCCAGTGGTGGTTCTCCAGAACTGAGTTATTCTGCACATGAAGAAATAAATCATACAATGTAACTTCAGTACATCCATCGGGTCATTTCTGTCAGGTTAAAGACTGTTACGTGGTCGTACCCTATAGAGTGTAGCGAGATAGTGGTCAGTCTTGATGAGGAAAGGCTGGTTGACCCCCGGATGGTCCAGGTCATGTGTAGCGGCGGCGAGGAGTCCCAGCAGGATGTCACAGGAGGTCAGAGACTTGGCAAGCTGCATTAACAACAACATATCATGATGATTAATCAACAAAATACTCCTGTATTGAAACGACACATTGACTATACTCATTCTCGTGTCTCACAATGGGTTCCTGCATGAAGCAGTACATGGCCTGTGTGACGTCGGCAGCGTGGACAGCGTTGTGGTAGGGGTTGTCGCTGTGGTAGTCCTCCTGGACCATGACTAGGAACCTCCACAGTTTGAGCATGTCCAGCTGGAAGAGCTCCACCAGGCCGTACTGGTTCAGCAGGTGGAGGGTCAGGGTGATCAGGCTGTTCCCTAAACAAGAGGAACAGAGTGAGCTTTCTGCTGGTTCGTGCATCTCTTTTGAAACCGTGAAAATCGGTGAAGCGATGAGATATGACATTTCTGTTTGTTTTAGTTTGAGGAAGTTATTCTCTTCCCTAAAGCGGCAATGGAAAAATAACAAGATCTTTTTCAAACTGACGGGATCTCAAATTGACTGATTTGATTATAGGATTATTCGTCATTGGGTGAATCCTCTGTGTCGGCCAGAATCCAACAGATGGCACCATTGGTGTACATGGAATCTAAGGTTGGTTAAATGCCCTCAGTGCTGCGTCACAGGACTTTTAAAAACATCTTCTGAATAGTATTTATGGTCATGTTCAACATACCGTTTGTCAACCTATCGAAGAGGAAAATGTCAAAATTCCAGGTCCCGACTTTTTCCAGCATGCACTACGAAAGAGAGAAAGAGAGAAGTGCAGAATTAGTGATTCGAAATGTCAACAAAATAAATAAGGTAGGTTTTTATGTATTTTAATGTAGTATCATTATATATAATGCGTGTGTCATACTCTGGCCTGTCCAGTGTAGTCTTCATCCAGGATGTGGAGGGGGATCTGCTGGGGGATGCCCCGCAGCAGCCGGGAGGAGTGCAGGTACCTCTGGAAGCTGAGCAGTCTGTGGACCCTCCTCTCAGGCGAGGACTCCGCTGACGTGGATCCAGAGCTCGGCCGTGCTGCAAACACAAAGAGATGTCAAATATCTAACAAGGTTAATTTCACAAGATCATTAGGCCCTGAGGATCATTCGGGTCACACAAACTTGGCAGGGATGTGACACCAACACGGCGATATGCAAACAGTGGCTGCTGACACAGCCGCCCACTCATAAGCCTTTCGTCTGGGATCACACAGCAGACATGCTTTGTCAGTGGACACACACACACACACACACACACACACACACACACACACACACACACACACACACACACACACACACACACACACACACACACACACACACACACACACACACACACACACACACACACACACACACACACACACACACACACACACACACACACACACACACACACACACACACACACACACACACACACACACACACTCTGTTACTGCTTGATGCTTTCTAAAGACATTTTAAAGAGGTTATTTAATCACTTATGGACTCACAAAGCTCCGATAAAGAGCCTCCCACTTCGTTCTTTTTCATCATGTAAAGATACAGCATGAGAGCCGTGCACAGACATCAGTGTAGCAGCAGTGTTTGAGAATGTCTATGGCTGATAGGCAACTTATTTGTACTCACTGTGAAGAGTTCTGAAGTCGATGCAAAGGTAAGGATGGGAGCTTCTTCGTTCCGGTTCAAACCCAACCTGACTTCTCACTCTCACATCTCCTAGAAGAAATCAGCAATTATTTCCTCAAGATTCAAACTGTTTGGAAAGTAAATGTGTCTGAATGTGCTAGGCTAAGTAGTATTTCAAGATATGTGACATCATAGACAGTGATTGATCTTGTTTAAGCGCCACATGACTGGTGTACACTTTCCAGAGGGGCGGACATCAAACAGCTGAGCATGCAATGCCATGTCAGGACAGCCTGCTCTGCTATTAATACTCAGCGTCCCTGACGGCGATCTATAGTACACCTATGGCTGTTTTTATTAGTCAGGCAGTGGATCAGGCTCCAGGCTCGGACTGAAAAGACGGCGGGCCTGCTTTGAAACCGCAGTCAGGAGCAGTGAGCGTGCAGAGAGGTGACGGGATGCTGCTATGACACTGATGCAGTAAAAATGCTAGTGTGTCGTTCCAGGCAACACTCCAATGCGGCAAGACTCTGGAAGGCAGTACACTCGTCAAGCTGCTCAACAGTGCAATGGGAGGTTTCCAGCATGGCACTAGAATTCAAATCAAAAGCAGTCACACACACACCCCAACCACTGGTTACTTACTTGTCAACAGCTGTTTGAATACTACACAAGCTCCTATCAAAATACCAACAACTAAGAATTACAATTCAAGGCATCAGAGTGTATCCATGGCATTTCATGCTCAAAACATAAAATACAGCAAATGCTAGTCCTCCTTGGCTGTGTGTGTGATCCCATGACCATACATCTGTCCCATTAATCCGTACATGCTAAAGTGTGTGCGGCTGAGTGTGTATTCTGAGTCACAGGGTCCATGTTTCTCCCGCGGTGCATTAGTGCTGGCGCCCCGGGGTGGATGTAGGTCATGTCATTATATCTGATGCGGCGAAAGCTCTGAGTCCTGCTATTTGAAAGCACATCAGCATTAACTTGGCAGACTGAACCCCGGGTCGAGGCAAACACCAGTCTGCATTAGCGAGCCTCTCCTTACACTCTTAATATCAAATCTGCAGCTGCTTTACGCCGGTGACTTACGAGACTGCCATCACACTTAACCAAGTGAAACGATTACGAGGCTAAAGCTCCTTCAGTGAGCTCTGTGAATGACTGTGATGAGACGAGTCGAGGATTTGTATCATCCATCGAGAGAGAAAACAAAGTATCACAACATTACGTGAACTATAGAAAAGAGGATTTGAACAGAGAACTGCCCCGGCTGTTTAATGCTCCCTGCCTACTCACTATGCTTCACAGCAGCAATCTGATATCCATGAGCTGCTCACTACCAGTCAAACACCGTCTGATGTATGAGTAAAGGTGGCCAAAGCAGCAGCATGCGAGGGCACATGTGTGTAGGGTGGACTGATGTCAGGGGTCCACCCAGGCTCTAATTGCACCATTATACTCAATAGTGTTATTGATCAGGAAGGAGAGACTGCTCCGGTTGCTTCCTGGATGAATTTGATTCCATCTGCCTGGCTGAACTATGAGCCCTCCGTCCTCTCATCCATTTTCTGAACTGCTTGGGGTTGCCGAGGGCAGCGAGCACGTGGCGCACGTACGCACAACAATCTGTACTCTTAACAAACCTGGGCAAACTTTAAAAAAAGGCACTCAACACTGCAGACACACACAATGTAAACCTATTCTGATGGAGAGATTACTAAAAGGCCGTGGACGGTGCACTCTAGTGTGTCCCCATCTCTTCATAATGTCTCCATCCCTCCCTCCATTTTCCATCTGGCTGCTTTTAAAGCCATTGTGGGTTAAGAAATGATCATGGACAAGATAAGCCTGCTGATGTCTGGGATGTGTGTGTATGGGTGTGTGTGCTGTAAATGGTTGTGTGCATGCACTGATAGAGGGGAAACACTTACCTAGCATGCGAATGTACAGTGCTGTCTGGTCGGAGCTGTCGTAGGAGATGGCCCCTCGTCTCTGAGCAAACAAGAAGGAACATCATAAACAGCTGTCCAAGGTTTGTAATGAATTATGTTTTAAAAAACAAGAAATGCATCTTAAAATGGATGTGGGTGGTATCACAGCCACATCTCAGCACACACACGACTCAAAAACACAAAATACAGGCAATTATTATTAACATAAACACACGCTGAGAAGTGGAGGGAGGTGCTGCGGAGTGTGTTTATGTGTGATGTGTGTGTGTGTGTATGTGCACAAACGGCAACACTGATAAATATGTTCCAGTGCCATATCACCAGCCTGATACGGCACTTACACCAGTGCTATCAGTCATGTGAGAAATGCGTGACACACACACACACACACACACACACACACACACACACACACACACACACACACACACACACACACACACACACACACACACACACACACACACACACACACACACACACACACACACACACACACACACACACACACACACACACACACACACACACACACACACACACACACACACACACACACACACACACACACACACACACACACACACACACACACACACACACACACACACACAGTTTCCCATAAATAGAAATTACTTCGAGTCCTATCCAAATAGAAATGTCCCCTCCCACCCGATAAGTTTTCTGAGCCATTTTTACTTCCCTTTAAAAGTCTCTCACGAAAAACTGTTGATAATGCACGAAGATTAAATTGTATATAATGACTTCCTTATCCAGCAGGTGAATGCAATTTGAATCGAGTTAGCTGGAACTAATAACGACAAAGATGCAACTCAATAACCCTTGAAAAGTCAATACCATTCATTCACCAATGGCTATTACCCAAGAATCTATTAAATCAAAAAATAGCATGTTTCAGTTCACATTGTTGTCCTTGAAGGTTTGATGTCACTAAAAATCAACATTTCTGGGAACTGCATCACGAGAATACTTTTTTTTCTAAGAAGCGACTTGTCTACCAAGTTAAGTGATCATAATGGTTTGCTCCATAACAGTTGATTTAATCTCAATTTGGACGTTACACTAGGTTGGCATCAATGTGCCGACAAAACACAAAGAACTGGCTGAATCTGAGGCCTTATGCATCATGAATAAGTAACATAATAAACCACTTAAACTACTTTGTAAATCGTGCCAGTGTCTTCCAAAATGGTTGTTTTTCTTAAATCAGGGAAGGCTTATCGAGTATGAGGATAGGAGATGTTCAGACAGCTGTGATTCTCTACCAGCTGGTCTTCTTGATCTTTATCTCGTAGCATTTGTGTGCTTCCAAAAGATGGTCGCCGCCTCTTCTAGGCTACTTCAATGTATAAACTGCAATGTAATTTTGTTATTGTGAATAACAGTGCTTCTGTTGACTTTAGAATGAAGTTGATAAGATGTGTGTTTTATCTTTGCTTGTGTCTACAACTCAGTGCCAACAGTTTCCCTCCGCAGCACCACAGTGGTAGTTGTAGCGGTACGGCTGTGGTAACTGAATATTTGCTCTGCCGACAAACAGCTGCTCCGGGCTACACCTTGGCTCACCTCTCCATGCACTCCACACTCCTCTCCTTCCCCCCCCCCCCCCCCCCCCCCCCCCATCAGGCCGACTCCCCTCTCCCTTCTGGGACTCCTCTGGTCTAGAGTTACCCATTCCACAGGGAGCCTGCATGACTAGCCCTTCACGACAAACGCCAACTGGCCACAGCACAAACACAAATGTCCATGCTTGTATACTCATTACTTCATATCCTTAGGATTACTCAGAATCTCCTTCACACACACCTGACACTGTCCATCCTGTGGGCTCATGACAGCCGCCAATCCAAAGCTAATATTTTACCGGCTAGCAAACAGCTTGACTCGGGGTGGGTTATCTCCGTGTTTACACACAGCACCAGTGGTTAAAGGGAATATTATAGATTGTGTGTGTATATATGCATGGGCTGTTGCAATGTTTGTGTGTAGGGGGCTGGGTATCAGCTGTAACATGCGTGGGAACTGTGTAATACTGGCTCTAGGTCTGGGAATGGAAGAGTGACCAGCCCTGCCAACACTTGCCCAAACAAACCTTTTGGCCAGAGCCACACACACACACACACACACACACACACACACACACACACACACACACACACACACACACACACACACACACACACACACACACACACACACACACACACACACACACACACACACACACACACACACACACACACACACACACACACACACACACACACACACACACTTAAGTGGACGTTGGCATGTGCTCCTATGTGAGCTGGTAAGAAGGAGCTGGTCGTGCGAACACTTTCTCAAAGTCACATTCCCACTGTGAACGGAGGGGAAAGTCACGTTTTACCCTTGAGATGTGCAGCCCATAATACACACCCCTGCCACGCCTTGTATTGCCAACACACACAAAACCATCACCCGTGGTCCTGTCATGGTCCAGAATGAACTTGAGCCCCCTTGTGAGCTTTGTTTTTCTGTCATTCATGCTTCACAGCTGAGGGTGATGGGGAAATAAGGGAGAGCGCGAGAGAAGCAGGATGTCAGAGGCATGACTTGAACTTAATGTCAGTGGCAGGAAATCCACATCAAAAGAGGTTATAAAACAATAATGCGATTGATCTGATTTGCTGTTCTACTTGACGCACACACATTTCAGTCTTATGAAACATTAGGAATGATGTCCAGCAGAGTATAATCTTCTTTGTGAAATGCCACAATAGACTGAACAGCTTCTTAACAAGAATTAAGTATGAAAGATTGAACTATGAAGGGCCTGCAGGTACCGCTCGCTTCCGTCATTGAGCTAAAACCGTGACTGACTGATAACTCCTTTATCTGATAGAACATGTTGTGCATCTCCAGCGCATATCATGGGTTTCCATCATGGTTGCTCATGGGTGTGTTCCAGCACAGGTATGAAGAGGTCAGACAGGCTAGCTTGGTTCTTATGTCTTTGTTATGCAACTTGCTTTATGCTCTGATGTCTGCATAGAGACCCTTTAATACAAGGTTCTTGGTGTCCAGTGTCCATTAGGGGGAAATTGACGCTTGGGGGACTTTTGCTGTGGCTTCAGTGCCGAGTTCGAGCTGACTTCCAGTTTGCATCTGACCCACAGCCTCTGGCACCAAAAGAGGCAGGGCCGATTCCTACCAATCTGTTGGACAAGGCATTTTTGGTTTTCACTTCAGGCTCATGCAAAGCTTGGGAGAAATGTGATCCACTGGGATATTAAGTAAAGTCTTCAATATTCTATCTCTAAAGAATCCTGCACAGCGATTACTTTTGCAACATTCATAAATACAACCTCTGTTAATCAGCCCAAACATCATATTTTGTAAAGGCATATGTACAGCATATCTAGCCCAAACAATGCACAGTTGTCGCTAACTAGCAAGTGCTTACACAAACCCTATCTACCACCTGGATTTGGAAATGTACTTGTGTGGTTGATGGTTTACCTGTTTGGTTAGAGGCTACATTTATTTCCTTTTTTCTTCCATAAATCTTCACAAAGTCAACTTAAACTCCGTCATTGTTTACTGGGAACATGCTCTGCGTGCCTTTAACTGAGCACCTGGAGCGGCAGCCAGGTTGTGTTTGCTCGCAGCACAAGCCAACTCAGTTTTGTTTGGAGTTTACTACTCGCATAACAGTCTGTTCATTGTGCTCCCTGCTATTCCACGTGAGCTCGTTTACATACGGCTCTGTTTCTTATCTGGGCTTAGACTGGCTGCCAGGGGGACACAGCGTTTAGGTTTCCGAGGTCAGGAGGGCACACAATGTCAAAATGTCTGACAGTGTGAGTAACGCCAGGTTTCAATGTTTGTTATCATTGGACCGAATGCAGACAACAAAGCAGACAGCCTAATGTATTGTGTGTTTGATTCAAAAGACACTGGTTGATGATTGAGCAGATATTGTAGTCTGATGCCCTCTGAATGGTATCTAAGGGTTTAGTACACAGTGTCACATTCCCACACTTCCTTGTTCCAAACAAAAAGGACATCAAATGGCCTTTATGATGTCATTCAGCTTTGAAATGAGGTTTCTGCTGAGGACAAGCCTTTTGCACTGTCAGTAAACGAGCTAAGGCCAAGCAAATGAGGAAGCTGGCAGTATTTCTAGAAACTGACTTATCAGAAACAAAAGCCCCACACACACACACACACACACACACACACACACACACACACACACACACACACACACACACACACACACACACACACACACACACACACACACACACACACACACACACACACACACACACACACACACACACACACACACACACACACACACACACACACACACACACACACACACACACACACACACACACACACACACACACACACACGATTAAAAGCAGCCGGACTCAGCGCAGTTTCATAAACTGAAAGCATCCTTGTGAGTTATGACCTCTTGCAGCGCTGTGCTGTGTGGGACGGCACATTCCAGTAACTGAGTGCTAGGCCATAAATGTGGACAGGTTTGGAGTGAGTGAGTATGTGTGCATTCGTGCACCAGCCATTGCATACACAAAAGCCCTAGATGGAGTCTACCTGTTGTAAGTGTTTTATGAGAACTCTCTCCACTCTGACACACTCCAGCTGCAGTGAGTTTCTGAGAGGGGGGGGGGGGGGGGGGGGGGGGGGGCTGGGGTGTATTGGCCCGATGCCTCAGCCAGAGAATGACGGAGCAGTGTTGTCGCTAAAGAACAAAGCAGCGTGCTTGTCGGGCTGTAATCTATCAGCAACCGATGCAGTTTTTCTTTTACTGGAAAGTGTGTTGAAATGATTTAAGCCTTCTTTAGCAGACGGCTTTAAAAGGGGGCCTTGCATAAATGTGCTTTTAGCGGTGCTCGATGACACAAGTGGAGTAGAGGAGTGGGGGAGGAGGTAGATTTGCTTCATATTCTCACAGGCCGTCTACCCGGCACAGGAATTTCATTCATCTAAAACATCATCCCCAGGCTCTAATTGCTTCTCTGGGCTATCGTAAGGCTCCCCCCTTTGCAACTCTTAACCTTCTGAGGAGAGTAAACAAAACCCAAGTCGACAACCGGTGCGTCTGCGGACAGCTAGTTGGTGTTTAAATCTAGCAACAGGGCTATATCAATTCCTACATCCTGTATGTGCTCATCTCATATGTCTATCGGACTACAGTTAACATGATTCATATTCAGCAGGCGCAGTTGGCCCCCCCTGACATTGTGTCCGTTGGTGTGTTGATGTACGGAGACACAATCTCACGGCCGATTGCACTCAACACTAAAGCACAAAAACAGAATGGTCATGTGATGAGAGGGGCCCCCTTACCGAGAGACAGAGAAAGTGTGTATGTATAAACGAAGACAGGATGTGAGGTACTACTCCGGTTTATTTACTAAATAATACACATCCTCGCTCGGTAGACTGTACCGGCTGGTTTGCGCACATTTCGTGGAAAGGCAAACTCTGGCGGGGAGAGGGTTAACGTTTTTGTGAAAGGTTGTGAAACACCAGGCTCAGTGTCTGAACGGCTCCTTCAGCATTCTTACCACATCCTGAAACTACGTCAATCCGATGGCAATGTGCAGAAAAGAAAAAGCTTATCGGTTCAGTTAAAATCAACAAAGTAACTCCCTCAGAGAGAAGCACTGTGGCGTATTCTCTTATCATGTCGTGCACAGAAACATCCATAGTGTTGACGAAACAAGCAGCGATATCTCCCATTCTTGCACACAGGCCTCTCATCATCATCTCCTGCCCCCAAAACGTCGGAGTTGATCTGGGGTCAGTGGCCGACATACTCATGGAGGATATCTGTGACTGTGATATGATTTACTCGGGCCTCATCGATACCGCTATCGATTCTTGGATCTCTTTTTTTGGTCAAATGTCAATAACACAGCCTCATCAACACCATGCAACTGTGTGTGAATGTGTTACACATCATGACAGACAGCCGTCGGGTCTTACTGCTGCCATGTGTAACGTCTCGTGAATGTGTGTAGTAAGGCCTAACTAACTTAATGTGCCGTAAGTGTTTAGACGGGAACCACATGACTTTGTTTACTCCTTGTGTCGTATTACTGCTCCTTTCATTCTGCACCAATCTAATCTCAGACTGTGTTTAGCCTTCACTGCAGAGAAGCCAGCAGCAGAGTGGACCAGCATCTTCCAACTCAATTTTAGGAACGAATCAACAAGCAGCCAACATGCATTGCAATAAAAACAATAGAGGCATTGTTCTAGATAAAATGAGACCATCTGTTTTAATGTCGTTGCCGTTTTCAACGCCTCTTCGACAGCATATTTACACCCCATCATAAACATTCCAGGACCACAGAGTGACATATTCTTCTGAGACCCTGCCGCGTCTTCAACCCTACTCTTTTGCCTCTGTTTACAAGAGGAAATGTCTTCATTCTGCGAGGGAAGGGGAGGGAGCAGAAGAGAAAGAAAGAAAGAAAGAAAGAAAGAGAGGGAGGGAGTTTGTGAGTGAGCAGAACAAGATAGCCAGAGAAATAAAAAAGAGACTGAGACTCCGGCCATCTGTGAGTGTGGCAGTGAGCCAAACCACTGCCCACAGAGCCCGGGCACATGTCTAACTGCCTTTCTCTGCAATGGTAGTCCAGAAATGCTTCCACAAACAACAGGCCTGTGGAACCACACACAAAAACACAGCAGCCACCGAGGACAGATGCACCCTTATGGTCAGGAATAGGGCCCGAAACACAATATTTGTAGTAGTGTAATTGCTGTGACAAAGGCTGAGTGACACAGCCGCATGTGTGTATACATGTCCACCCAGCTCTGCCACTGTGTAGGGAAGAAAAAAGGCAAATGTCCATGTCAGTAGGTCTTTATGTTGAATCCCTCGCTGGTGCTTTCTTGCTTTGCATAAAAGTGTTGGTAAACCTTGTGCGATTTAAATATTCTTCCACAAAAATGACATGCAAATCATTAGGTTTTCACTGGAAACACATTTCACACTACAAAGTGTGCTGCTTGTCCTCCTGCTTCACAACAAAGGGGCATTATACCAGTACAAACCACATCACAAAGACTAAATGAACTCTGGATCACTTGAGAAAAAACAACTGGTGAACTGACCTAAAGACACGATAGCTTTACACCTGGGTTTTTATGCAGACGATAAGCATAAAGCATTATGACCAGATGGGTTTGCTCCTGATGTCTAGGCCCTCTCAAGGGACCCCTTGTTTGGGGCTGTGGTCTTAGAAGCAAGGTCCAAGAACCACAAAGACAAAAGGCTGCTTCAGGCCTTAGGATTAGTCTTACTTTCATAAAAGTAGCACACAATGGGACATTGTTCATTTGAGACGTGTTCTAACGGACTGGAAATACTTTGTTTGGTTTTAGGCTAACGGTGGTACCTAGGTAGAGTGTGCAGGCCTTATAGTAATTTGGTCATAAACAACTGAGTGCAGGAACAGAAAGGTCTTCTCCAGCTAGCTTATTCACTATTCTTATAACATCTGTCAAAAGCACCAATAACCCAACGGACAAAAGGGACCAGTGAGGACGAGCAACACTGAGGGCCTTTGGTAGCCAAGGCTATGCATTAGTCTTTGATGCAGCGGCCAGTGATGGTGTGGTAGGTTCAAAGCGGACACACATGGGTGGTTATGTGGAGCAGCGTGTCACACAAAGCACTAATGGACGATCCATTGTAGAGCACGCTCACACGGTCAAACACAGTGACTTAATGCGTAGTTAATGTGTTGAGGGATGCCATGCAACGCTATGGGAGTTACTGTCCATGACCAACTAGCAGGACGTGACCCAGAGAGAGGAGTATAACCCCGGCTGCTGTTGTGCAAATCTACTGAAGCAATAGTAAGGAGGTTTTAGTGTTTTAAAACTGTGACGCAGAGGAGGAACTGATGTACGACTTGATGTGCAACCATCTGAGCTGAGGTTACAGGAACATTTGTGTTACAGTCAGTTAGGGAAGTGTACCACACAAAGGCTTAATGCATAGTAGATCACCTCAGATATGCAGTGACTAAATGTTTGGCTTAAATACATTGGACATACAAAGTAATGTGTCAAGTTTTTCTTTCAGAGACAAAAGAGTCAAACGAAACGTGACGCCACGACACGATGACTGTTGTTGTGGCCTACCTTTTCCTTTCATTCACCACAGCTGAAATATAGAGGCAGGCTTACAAGAGGCACATTTCCAAGAGTTCAGGTCTCTGAGAAAGCAGGAAGCTCAAGTATGACTCAAGGATGAAGGTTTCTTCTGTCAATGTGTCATGGGATGTTGCATAAATAACAATGTGGCACGTTCCTCCTGACAATACAGAGAGTCACAAAAGTAAACTGCTTTTACTCTGGCAGTAAACTGACATTGATGGTTAAAGTGAGAGGGCCTTTATCTGTGGGTAACATGCACACATGCAAAGTGGTCTCAGGTTGTATTTTGGGTCTGAGAGATAAGAAAATGTTGTGTGTGCAAGTGAGTGCTCATTGTGTGTGTTAGGGCCTAGATATCCAACAACCACCTGCAAGATTCCTGTGGATTATTCATATATTTGTTTAGAAGAAGGTGCTGGTTTTAAGGCCTGTGTGATTCACATATCTCAACCCACTGTGACAAAATGATAAATAAAGAGATTTAAAAAAAGGTCTTTTTACCTGTGACAGCTGTCTTGGATCAGGAGCCCCGAAGAGGGAAGAGCTGGAGCTGAAACTAATGGCTCCCCTCCGGCTGAGGACATGCTTGGGAACCGGCCTGTCTAGAGGCAAAACCGGCAGCTGATAACATACTTCCATTGAATAGTCAGGGCTGGATCCGGATCAAAAGTATTTTTTTTTAAAACAGAGAAATCTAAAATGTAATCAACAATTGTTAACAAATGGAGAATACTGGTGAATTAGAAAATCTCCCAAGCCAAAAACAATCTTCAATATTGTGGAAAGGATCTGCTGTCGAGCTGCAAAGTAATTCTGTTCATTATGAGCGACTCAAAACTTGTCCAGATCGCCTTCATTGATGCTGCGTCTTATTTACCGCCACCTTTTTTACCTCCTTTGGTGTCATTCTGTAGGCAAAAAAAAGATATCATGCTGCTGTTGCATTTGCTCCTTTCTTTCTCATTTTACTCAAATCCGGGCCCACGGACGACGAGACCTTCTTGCCATTTTCTGGGTCTTTATGAAAACGCTTCCTCATTTTCAAAGCAGAAGAAAAAACTCATTTGCGTTTCGTTGCGTTCGCGGATCCGCATATCCCGAAATGAAAACAAAAGGCACGACCACTTCCAAAAAAAAAATCAACACAACATATTGTATATTGCCACACCGGCGGATGAGGTGAGGCAGATCCGGGATGTGAGCCCCTGGTTTCAGTCGTCGCCGGGAGGTTCTTCGCTCATTCAGACTTACACCGGAGCCGAAATATAATCAACATGTAGGGCTTTTCCCTCTTTCTTCTGCATGATGAAGAAGCAGCAATTCACCGCTTGTAAAGCACAAAGTGTCTGTCTCAGAGAGGGGAACCCCGACGGTAATCTCACTCGCTGCGATTCCGGTTGCTTCAAAGGAGACGTAATGGCACGTAAAACAAAACTACGAAACAAAAGTCGACAAATTAACAACCTAAAGTGTGTTTATTCCCCTATAACTACCTACCTATCGTCCTAAACATTACCCTACTGTATGGTTTTAAAGCACACACCACCTGCCAGAGATGGTGCTGTTGGAGCGAGCAAAAGACGCCCTTGTCTGAAATGAACCAATAGTGGCAAGGCTGGTTTTATAAACTCAACGCTGATTGGATAGAAGCACGTAGGATGTATGACCCGAATGACGCGATTGGTTATGAAGCCAGGGCGATCCCAAGCCCTATATGAGTAGTCGTTTGCAAACGGCGTGGACTTTCTCAAGGGTATTCCTCCACAACGGGGCTTGCCCTGCAGCGGTCCACATCATTGCCTGTGATTACCTTCCTCTCATGACTCATACTACTTGGGAGCTGAGAGTCACAGAGAGTTTGAAATACAGCCTAGAAAAAAAACAGCAAAAAGGTTGCAGCTCTGTCAGGCTAAGGCAATTTGATCCGTATGACTGTTTGTAGTGACTCAAAACAAATGCTGATTGCAATGTAGAGTGACTCATTTTACTGTCTAGGTCTGTCTGTCGGCACCAAATGTGACAAGATAATGACCATTGATTTGTTGTTGTTGCATGATAAGGTGTCTTCATGAGTCAATTCCCCAAGAAGAACAGAGCAGTAGAAAATGAATGTTTTCACTGGAGGTTTCTGTGCCATGCCCATGTGCTGGGGGGGACAATGGACGTGCCATGGCAACGGACAGGCCCAGTGCCAATGGAGGCATAATCCCCCTCCCCATTTCCACGGGTCTGAATGCAGTTCCCCACAATCATACCCCCCACAAAGAGGTCCTGCATCTCTTCCAGGCAACACTGCAAACACAAAAACAAACCTTTCACAGACAGTAGCAGGGGTGTAAAGATATTAGAATAAACAACGTATGTAGAGGTAACCATGTGCATTGACTTACATTTTATCTAAAATGAGGTACTCGTGTTTTAAACTACTAAACAAAACTAGAAAATCAACTGTTTTGAACGATTGTAAGATGGAGCAGAATACTCAATTGTATGTTTACTGCTACTTTATTTTGAACTATTTCATTTGTATTCTTATTATCCCTGTGTTTCTGTCTTATAGTTGCTGCTATAAGACCATGAGTTTCCCAACAGCGGGTCGATAAAGGTCCATCTTACCTTATCTTACTTTATCTGGACTGATGGTAAAAAACGACCTTTCACATCTAGAAGTATTTTGCTACAAATAAAGCAAGAATGTCAAACACACAAAGGCAGTTCAGTTTTTGCAACCTGTTGTTGCCACACAACTCTGAAACTGCGTCAGTGGCCCGTCACGTGTGTGTGCACCGGACTGCACATATTTTACACTCCTCTCACTGCACATTGGGGAGGCATTTTTGTTAATTAATTTCTTCCACAGACATTTACATTGCCACCTTCACACATACACGGAAACTAGCACACATCTTTGAAGCATGGCAGCTGTGTTTAACTACTCTAGAGTCAGCCTCTGGAGCTTTGGTTACGGGTGAGCTGCATACCTGCTGATTCCCCTGGAGGTCGCAGGTACAGTATCTGAAGCCCCGATCCCCTGACTGCACTTTAGCCGAGCTCTCTGGAGAGAGAGTGGAATCCGCTGAGGTGTCCCTAATTGATTTACCTGTTACCATTGGATGACACTGTTGGTATGTAAGAGTCATTATCTATCACTCAAATTCCCATCCTACATCTATTGTGCTTTTCTGACATACATATTCTTTTTGCATCTGTAAAAAAACCACATGAGATTTACCATTGTATAGTTGATCTGACATCATATGCTCTTAATTATTTTCATGACTAATTCATAATTTTTTTAAGTTGATGCTATTATTATCAGGTCAAATTAGAAGAAATAAACAGCATTTTTATACTGTAGCATACTTTTCTATTAGATTACTAACGGATAAGAATGTATAGTGTGTATTTGAAGCCACCTGGTGGTGAAAAATAGCAACTGCATGGACAGTGTGCTTGTAGAGTCAAAAATGAATTAAAGTAATATTTAGGTTAAATAAAGTATATCTTAAGAATATTTGAAAATATATGGATTGCTAGTTTGTAATCAGAATGTATTAATTGTGGAGCGGAACTGATTTTAGGTTTATATTTTCCAATACTAGACTAATGCCTGCCAAATAAAAAACGAAAAGCTGCAAACCTGACACCTTCTACTAACACTTACAGTTTGCATTTCCAGACTTGGAAAAGTACAATGTGAAAAAGCATGTAGTGCTAGTATAAAATAATAAGTCCTGACGTGCTAAACAAAATGAGTCCCAGATTTCATGAATGTGTGAAAACTTGATTTGTTATTCATGTGTTACTGAAGTGACACATCTCTTGTTTCCATCCACAAAGGAGTATGAATCATAAGATCAAAATGTAACAGCATAACCACAAGTTTGATTTGAGTTAAATGTGTAGTAGCATTTTGTAATGTCTGGTTGGATGTTCAGTACATGGTCATTTACCTGGCTTTTTGTAGCAGGTAATGATACAGAAGGATGTCTGATCTGAGCGTAGAGGTGTTATCTACAACTCAGAGGAAGACCTGGTGCTGAAGAAGTCCTGCACACGAGCCAATGGGAAGCTTCTTATGCTGGAGCTATACTGGCTTCACTGTCACGCAAGAAGCTCACAGTCTAAAAATAAAAAAAGGAAAATAGTTACCTTAGTATCCCTGTTTATCTCATTATCATACACACATGTGCCTGGATGCAAAAACATGCTTCGGTATAAAGAGTTTACAGTAAACAAGCCCTGTTATATTTAAATTGAGTATTTAAAACAAGTGCAATGTTAACGACTAAGGGATTAACCAAACTACATGTACTCCTATCGCATTAATGGAACATTTGTGGTGTGTCAATTTATATTAAGGAATAAGTTAAAAAACATAAGAGAAGTGTTTTGTTCCTGCTACATTGTTAATAAAAAAATGTACAGATTAAAATGACTGTTAAGAACAATCATTACAATGCAGATCAACCATGATAAGCCAGTTTTTGTGACATTTATTTTTGATTGTTTACTTTTCAATGTAAAGAATGAAGTTACAAGTCTGTCCTTGCTATGCTAAAAGAATGCGTTAAATCTAAATGTACTCAGTACAAAAGGGAAAAGATACCACTCCTTCGAGCCGGATTTGAACCAGCGACCTAAGGATTTCCATGTAACCACTACAGTCCTCCGCTCTACCAACTGAGCTATCGAAGGGAGCTGCTACAACACCAGAAACATATTGATTTGAAGATCTAATGACCATTTAACGTAGAGCCATACAGAGAAACAAACGAATACAATTTCGCGAAAGTATTAAAAAGCCGCATCTGTTCTGTCCGAAATCATTTTGATACCCTTTTTCAAACGTTAGCTTCAGTTGTAAATGTGTCCTCTGGTGGTTTTAAATACACACATTGACACCAACAGATCCGGACGGGGAATTAGCTCAAATGGTAGAGCGCTCGCTTAGCATGCGAGAAGTAGCGGGATCGATGCCCGCATTCTCCAATACCTTTTTTATTTTTCAACACTATTTCAGCAAACCATAGTGGGCGAAGAAAACACACAATTAAAAAAAAAAAACGAATTGTCTATATTTGCCTAACTGGTAAATAGATAGAGCATGGAGAACGTTCATGGATAGCTTCAGCTTTAGTTGCCCGTGCTATAACTAATGTGTCCTCTTTGCTAATAGCTAACTTCAACTGTTTAGCTAGCTACTGAACACAAACTTGGTAACTCCTTAATTTTGTATATTTTATTGATTTTCAAAATACCGTTTTCCCCCTGCTTTTATACTTCATAACATATATAAGGTTATACAGAAAGTTAACTTACCAAATGTTGAAGGATAAAGGTACTTCCTTCTGGTGCGAAACATGGTTGCTTCCAGGTTCGTTCGATGTTTACATTTGATAGATCTACATTTGTCTTTAAATTAGCTTAAATTAGCGTCATGCTAAAAAGTTAGCATTCACGTTAGCCTAACATTTACATGGTGAGGTCAAACGGTCAAAAGACGTATATGTCTTAGTTCGTTGAAACTAATAACTTTCTTAGTGTATAATCTCACTCATATCGACGTAACATTATATGTCCATCAATTATTTAACATCGAATATTATGAGTTAGTTAACTTTTTAACTAAAGCACATCTGCATCATTAAAAACATCTATCATGTGCTAAGTGACTGCAGGCAAAATATACATTAATTAACATTAGCCTAATTGTTAAAGCATGTTGCTGATGCTACATTTAAATGTAACTCATATAAAGTATATCATAGTAAAAACCTTCCTACCCAAAAACCATGAGGTAAAAACATAAAAGAGACACAAATACAAAGTACTTCACAGGTTAGATTTAGTTTTTTCTTTTAATTTAATTTAAAAAAGCATATAAACAAACATATGAATATCCAGCCAAAAGATAAATGTACTGTCTGAAGTGAAATGTAAGAATCATGAAACTGTTCATTTTCAAGTTGGCCCAATTGATCAAACTTAACATTCTTCTCCTTCAGAGTGTGCCGAGTGCTAGGAGAGCAGCACCTGCAGGAGTCTGGCCACCACCACGACATTCAGGCTGTTTCCTAGAACTCTGTACTGCTGCTTGGTAGTGGTCTTCTTCGGAAAGGCTGAAACATTCATTAAAAACAGATTTAGACAACATGTACACAATTGGGAATGTGCAGCAATCCATTAAATACAAATAGAAACACAATATCACATTATGAATAAGTTAAAAAGAGGAATCAATATAAATCTGTCTGATTTTTTTAACTTACTGAAGCTTTGAGGAAAGCCCATGAGGTTTGCAACTTCTCTAGGAGTAAAATAACGAAGTTTCAGTTTCAACAGCCGCTGGAGTTTCTCATCTTCAGCGCACTGGTCCAGACCTGTAAACACACTCTCCATCTGCAGAGCACACAAAACAAAAGCCCTCAACACACTTACAATAAAAAACGTGGCAAAACAAACTTTGAACAATAATATAAATGTGCCCGTACTGAAATCAAAACCTACCTCTGTTTCCACGCAGCCCTGCATAACTGAGCCAGTTCCTTCCACATACCGCCCATATCTAGAGGTACAACACATTAACACGTCAATTAAAAAAACCACTTAAATTAATGTTTTTTTCTGCCATGTTATCCCATATAAGTGTCACTGAGTTTTGCTTCCAGTTGCCATGCATTTCTTCTGCCAAAATTGCACTAATAGAGTAATTTTGAAGAGTACCCACCCTTTGGTAAAGCAAACAGACCTCCTACATGTGGGCCGAACTATGTCTAAGAGCAGAGCGTATCTCAGCAGGGTTTTAGGAGGAAGGAGATACGGCTCCATGTCTATCTGTGGTTCCAGGAAGTCTTGGATCAGCCTGAGAGACAGATCGTTGTTCTGGCTCATCTTCCTCTGAGCATCTGTCTTCGTCTCTAGCTTGTACAGGACATGACCCTCCTGCACTTCCTCCTCAGGCTGGCAGGTGTCTGCGCTGGGACTCAGGACTTTGGGCTGCTCAGCGGGATGTGGGAAGGCATCTAAAATCTAAGATTACAAGCTTTATCAAAAGATGCATGAGGATACAAACACTATTCTGGGGTTCTAACATAATAAAATATCCAACAATTATAGATATGTTATATTTGAACTATGCTTTGTACCAGAAGAGGTATGCAAGCTCCAAATTAGGTCAACATTGGAAGCTAACTAGTATTTGATTTGAAACAGCTAGTCTCACCCTTGAACTCTGGATGCTGAGGTTTTCTGTTGAAATCTTAGCAATCAGGAAATAACGCAGTCTTGAATTTGGGATCCCAACCTGGATTTAAAAAATAGAAAATAAATATAATAAATACAACTTAAAGTGAAGATGTATTCAATGACATTTTCATACTGTGTTTTTCTTACACTTGTGGGTGAGACCATGACCTCCTGGAAAGTGTATCCACATTCAGTGAGCGTTTTCACCAATCGATCCCTGGAGATTGGAAGTATAACATGACAGATGAAGTCTAAAGGTAAATATCATTACATGAGATTGACATTGGAATGAATCCAAATCACATAATAAATACAATAATTTAAGTGTACAACAGAATGTGGCTGCATGCTCACATAGTGACGTGTCAGGTCTTTTTAATGCACACTTGCTGCCTCCATTCCTACCTGGCAGCGGAGGTCTCAAAGCCTTTCACATTCTCCAGCAGGATGTAGCGGGGCAGCCTGCACAGCCTGAAAACATTATTGTTGAGAAAACGTGTCAGTTAAACGTTCACAAAGCTATAACTATTTACAAATAATAACTGTGTTCTTGGGCTTGGCTAGACTTTGTGATTTCAATATGAAAATATGTTTTGATCAAGGTTGACAGGAGGGCAATAAAAAGTTGAATCTGGGAATAAAAAGAGACCTCGGCAGAAGATCTAGGATGTAGAGGAAGCTCTTGGTTCTGGGGTCATTAATGTCACCCTGAAGTCCTATCCTGCACAGAGAGAAGGATCACTTGTTCAGAGGAAAACCTTTTGAAATTGATTAAATACATGTAATAGTGATTTAGAAGAAGGTTACTATGATAACGTTTAGGTAGAAAACATGTTAACTTCACAAAAAAGATTTATCTGACTGAAATCCCAAAGCACAAGACCTACCTGGTGAAAGGCTGGCAAGGAGGGCTCATCAAAATCATGTCAAAAGATAATTTATTGAAGTCCTCTAGCGTTATTCCCTAAAGGGTAAAAGAAAATACAGAAAATTAGAGTTTTCAAAGGTTCTATAATTACCAACAAAACCAACACCAACAAACTATGTGCGATATATAAATGCCGTTAATAACTGTGTAATATATACCTGGCTGCTAAATCCTTAGAACTGTTACAGGCTATGTATTTTTTTAAATAATGTAACTTTTTTGATGCATGTCACATATTTAACATATGTAACATTAAGCTGTCAGTGGCTCTTTTTCCTGCTGTAACTAAGCAAATGTCCCCTCCGTGGGACTAATAGAGGTATTCTGATTCTGATCTCTGTAGCTTTGTTTGGATGCATGCTGTTATACCCAAACGCTCCACTCACCTCAATGGTCTTGTTCCAGAGGGGGGTGTCAGGGTAATTATGTGTGTAGATCTCATTGGCTGTGGTGTTGATGTCGATGGCAGCCACAACCTCAGCATGTATGCCACTCTCTGGAGGAAGAAAAAACTGAAAATGAACTACAGGAAAATAATCAGCTACTGTTTCACTTTATGCTTTATTTTTTTGCCCAACCCAAACCAATATGTGTAAAATAATCTCATTCCTCCTTTCTCAGAATTTTTATTTTTGTACCATTAGTTGTTTATAGCACTTTGTCAATGGAACACCATAATATATGATCAGACTGTGGACTGGACAGCTCAAGCTGAAATGACAAATCGTCACAAACAAATTATTATAGATTATGGGGGACTCCAGACTGGGTTATGGTTGTATAAAGACTAGTTGTCCACAGAGAGTCCTCTTAAGGTTCCATGTGGATATGATATATCAGGATGTGGACACTTTAGGACTCAGAGGAACATTTGTATTCAGCCCTGCAGCGCAATAGAAACATGTCCAATCTCCATCCTGAACGATTTATAACTTTTAAAGTATCAGTAACAAACTAAAATCAGTATTTAACAACGATAAACTAACCTTTGAGAGCATAATGCATCCCTCCTATCCCACTGTACAGCTCGAGCACACGCAGACTCTCCATGGCACATTTCTGTTTACAGTTTTTCTTCTTCGTGGTATTTTATTAACGTTGTCAAAAAACGGAACAGCGCCTTACCGCCATCATGTGGTATGGAGACTGAACTGCACCCACAACTTGTGTGACTGCTACAAACTACAAACGTGTCTATTCCTCAATTATCTCCTACACCGTAGGAGCAAAAATGTAATTTTATGATAAAATAAACACATTACTTCATTATTGACACATATCAAATATTTGCTGTAGTGATCACAATTGTGATAATACACAGGATAAAGGCACATAAGCAATATTGTAAACTTCTATATATCAAGCAAATATTATTACTATTAAAACGATTAATAAAAAGGTAAAACTGAGATTGAAATACACGTTTTTTCTGCTTTTGTAACACAAATACACAGTGTTTTCATCCAGCTTCCATTAAGATAAAGTAACAATCGGTAGGAAAATAACCTTTGTTTGTTGTTTACTTATTTTGACATAATTACACCCCCCAACCCTGCAGCTGCTGTCTCTCTCCTGGATCTTGGTTCAGCTTTAGGACTGAAACGACTGAAACAGAGGCTGCTGTGGAGGTTTAGGAGCTGTTAATTTGACGCGGAGGCGCGGCTTCAGGAACAGGAAGTATCCTATTAAGGAATGGTGTCTCACAAATAAACTTCCGGAAGGGTGTCAGCTTCAAGCGTACTCTATGAGGAATTAAAAAAAGCTAGTATACATTTCTGATTTCATTCATCTTTTACAAACGGTAAGGAAATAAGTGTTTTTCTTTGTGTTAGCATACATAGCACATTCAGTTTCTCTTGTAGCCGACTGAGTGAGTTAGGGTCTCTTTATCGTTACACTGTAGCTAACGAAGGACGACTTTTACAACTCAGTAACACGCTGTACTGTTTGTATATCAATGCTTTTCAGAAAAGATGTCCAAGTCTTTGAAGAAGATAGTGGAGGAGAGTCGGGACAAGAACATCCCGGAGGTGGAGATGTGCGACAGAGGCATTTCCAACATGTTGGACGTCCCAGGACTTTGTAAGGCTTTTCATTTCACCACAACACTTTAGCGAATATGCTGCTGTTAAAACCGCCTTTATGCTAACCTGTTGTACATAAAGAATACTATACATACTTGTGAAAAACGTAGACTTGATAAAATAGGTAAAAACTGTGGTATTAACGTATTACTCAGTGATGGTGACGTCACCCAGCCTGCCTTGTCTACAGTGTTGAAAAAACTTTATTAAAACCGTTAGCTTGTTAACCAAATAACACTTTATTATTATTGTAGCATCCAATCATTTAATCCTGAAAATCTTTAATATTAGCACTGAACCAGATCAAAATGCAAATAAATCCAATAATGTAATAACTTGATCTTATAATGAATGTATTATTTAGTAAGTAATTACCATGTCAGCTAGTTTATTGCAGTATTTGGTTAAGTTATTACATTTCTGATCAGGTTGAGTTCACTTGTTATTAAATCATTTATTGAATATAATACATTTAGTAAAATAAATGATCAATGAATGAATACCACAAATCAAATACAGCAGTTATTACTGATGTGAACAACCCTTAATATTTTTGTTTTCATGTTTTGCATGTAACATAGTGTTCATGATGAATCAGTGTATAATAAATAGCCATGCCCGGACCCGTTTTAACAATAGCTGACATAACATTATACACATGTACTGTATTTGTTGTGGATGATGCAGGGAATTATGTTATTACTTTAGTTAGTGGCCATAAAAGTCTGCTTGTTCCTGAAATATAATCACTTTTATGCTTGTATATTATTCACATCTGTTCTTACAAAGTAGTATGTATCAGTAGGATGCATGTGTGTCAGTTGTCTGCTGTGCTGTGTTGACTTGATGTTTCCTGTGGTTTCAGTCACTCTGTGTAACATCACTCAGCTGGTCCTCAGCCACAACAAGCTCACAGGTAAGATCCAGTGAGACTCATAAAGTGTGTTAGGTTATTTTGTAAATAATAGGAGGACTGATAGGAAGAATGTATATTGTGGTCATCTTTAGTCCATTGGAGTGAAGGGATGCAGGGATGCTTTGCACCAGCAGAGGTCACCGTAGACTGAACGTAATGCAATCAGTACTTAGTATCCAGACATGTAGGAAAAACCCTAGATAAAGGGGATTGTTAGACCAAATGAATACAGTAAATAACCTGTTAAGGTGGGCATGATTTCTGTTTGATGTCGTTGATCAAATATATTTGAGATGCACCTTGTGATCCACCTTCTGCCTTCTAATCTAAGATGAAGAGATAACACACTGCGGGGTTATTTATAGCCCCGATCAGACAGAAATGTGGGATAACATAATTGGCGTAGTTACCGACCTGCAAGCACTATAGAGGTATGCTCAGTAACTCCTGGCTTGTTAGGTAACTCTCAGCCTGAAGAGTGAGGAGGGAGCGGCAAATATTGGATCCATCTGCTCCTCTCCTTGATCCTATCCAGTGTAGTTTGGTGATTTTACAAATACAGCTGCAGCAGCCAACAGGAAGGAGGCGATGTTGCTGCTGTATGGACGTAGTGGAGAGTTATTTTAATATTTAGAAAGTTTAGCAGGGAGAGAGGGGGCTCAACTGGCTGCTGATGGTGCTAACATGACTGTCCTGTATCAAAACAGTGATGATGACGATGTCAAAATGTCATAACTTGATTATCAGGGGGGGGTACCTAATTCTCCTGATTGTGTCCCCATAATCATCAACATATGCGATGTTTCTATAACAAACTGAAATCACTTTACTAAATATTTTTGTGAAACGTATTTTTATTGCATCGCAGTCTTCTCAAGAAACACACAATCAGTCTTCGAATAAGACGGGATGAGATGAGGTACGATAAACCTTTGTTAATCCCCATAGGGAGATTCAGGTTTCAAAGCAGCAACAGCCTTAAGAGTGAAACACAGGATAGGAGAGGTAAGAGCTTACCCAAGGAAAATCAAATAAAATCATAAGAATGTCTGGCGCAGTATACATTAAAACTAACAGGGTTTACATGAATAATTATGTTTTATGTATTTATTCACGTTAATTTGGAAGGTACCAGGGTTATCATGAATCATAAGGCGCCCTGCTTAATTTTTTTAATGAAAAACGTATTCTGTTCTTTTCTTACATGAGAATTCCAGTATTTTTATTTAGTATTATTTTATGATTTTCACCACAATCAACAAGATCCGATCCGAGATCAAATCCAACATTTTCACAACACATCCCACCTCACTAACTCTACAACACCTGTCATGTTGTTCACGCATGGCTGCGGGGGGAGGGGGGGGGGTTTCTTCCTCCAGCACAGAAACAAAGAAGCTTATAATGCAGCAGCTACCCCAGGTCACACCAACACGCAGGGCAGATGAGACAATATGGAAATCAATATCATATATTGTGCGTAGGACTTGTAAATACTGTGTTGTCCACCTGAGAGGAGGTTGGGGTGTTGCATTGATTGAACTCTGGTCAGTGGCCCGCAGAGGGAGATGCCGGATAAATGAAATTGACTTCAGACATCCTCGGTGAAGAAGAGGGACCTTTAGAACCAGACAGTCCTCACTGATTCTCCAGCTCTCTGTTGGCTGTACTGTAACCAACAGGAGAGAGAGAAGGGCGATACAATGATTTATCACCTTTCAATGGACGATGTGGTGATACTATCCTTTATCCAGATATTTTGATACACAGCTAACACATTTAAGGATGTAAGCCACATTTGGCATTTGTCAAGGATTGGACAATTGGAGTTTTTTGGGGGGATTAGTCTCAGCTTTGGCTTCTGCTTAAAGGGTACAGAAATTGTAGTTTGGAAATAGTGTTGTTCCCCTTGTAAAGTGTCTAAATGAAAAAAGGTTTTGTGCTTTTTCCTATTGAAAGATACAAACTTTTTTTGGACTGATATTGCTATTGCCGTGTTATTCACGATATTAGAGGGAAGGATTTCGATAATTCTCATTATGATTGAAAAATCTATGAAATCATTACGGGTTGATTTGTTAAGAAGATTTGTACCAAAGGCTGAGATATCTCTGCGTACCCCACTAAAGCTGGATTTCAACACATAGTTAGCCTTTAACAAATATCATGCTTCCTTCAGTTTGAATATTGCAATGTCGCGATTGGCTGTTGATCCACGGCCAGTTTAACACGAGTCATGATGTGCATTCATGGTACAGTTTGCTTTTTAAGTTGTGTGTGTGTGTGTGTGTGTGTGTGTGTGTGTGTGTGTGTGTGTGTGTGTGTGTGTGTGTGTGTGTGTGTGTGTGTGTGTGTGTGTGTGTGTGTGTGTGTGTGTGTGTGTGTGTGTGTGTGTGTGTGTGTGTGTGTGTGTGTGTGTGTGTGTGTGTGTGTGTGTGTGTGTGTGTGTGTGTGTGTGCAAAATCACACTACAGATGTGTTTTAACCTGCTATTTATGAAGGTGTAAACTAGCTTCCTTAAAAAAATTAAATTTGGCAAACACTGGCATTGTTCCAAGAGACTCCAGTGTTTAGATCAGCTGCTGTCTGTACACACACACACACACACACACACACACACACACACACACACACACACACATACGCACACACACACACACACCCCACTGATATAGTATCAGTATGCCCAGCCCTCACCTCTCCGGCACTCATTCTCCCGGCAGCATTCAGGTCAGGGCCCGGCTGGTTTACTCTCCTCCTCCTCTTCTTCAGCGCTGCGTCCATTGATCAGTGGGATAATCCAATAAACGTCCTGCTCTTTGTTATCAGCCCATTGATCTGTGTCCGCCTCTGTGGCTGCGCACCACGGGGGAATAAAAGGTGGAAGTGGGGAGAGAAACTGCAATATGTGTGCTGTTGAAATGTCACCACAGCCGCTAATAGACTTAATGACGGAGGTTTGTCCCGAGGCTAAAGATGAGAGCCTGTTGTCAGCAGTTGGGGCCGGTGATGAGAGCTAACACATTGTTAACAGACATGAACATCTTGAAAAGGTGTGTGTGTGTTCATTGTGGCAGCTATTTGACATTTCCGTCCAGTTCCTACTTTTGAGATGGTGACGTTGTGTCCCGTTTTAATCATGAATTCATTGTTTTTCGACCAAAAGTAATAATATTTCGGTGAAATGATAGCCATTGCTTTCATTCTAAAATCTTTTCTCTCTTTATTTGGTTAGCGTTTTCTATTTATTGAGTCGTAGTCCTGGGTCAAATGTCCCTTTTTAGTAATCAGATTATCAGGGTGTCTATCAGATTGATCAGATTACAGTCATCAAACATTTAAGTCAATTCAGTCAAATCAAAATGGTGTGTGTGTGTGTGTGTGTGTGTGTGTGTGTGTGTGTGTGTGTGTGTGTGTGTGTGTGTGTGTGTGTGTGTGTGTGTGTGTGTGTGTGTGTGTGTGTGTGTGTGTGTGTGTGTGTGTGTGTGTGTGTGTGTGTGTGTGTGTGTGTGTGTGTGTGTGTGTGTGTGTGTGAGTGTTTTTCTGTCTGCCTGTGAGTGTGTTTATGTGTGGGTATACGTTTAAGAAAGATAGGGGAAGAAAAGGTGAAAGTTGACACGTTTTTATATTTAAAATTGCAGTTTAGTCTTTTTTAACCATATTGCATGGCATGGTGTTGAATGACACTGGTAATGATGGGTTGCCTACACTTGTGTACTTCCTTTAATTCTCTCCCCTGTCTGTGTGTGTCCTCCAGCGGTGCCCGCCAACATCTCTGAGCTGAGGAACCTGGAGGTCCTGAACATGTTCAACAACCAGATTGAAGAGCTACCGACTCAGATCAGCAGTCTGCAGAAGCTCAAACACCTCAACCTCGGGTATGTCACACACACACACACACACACACACACACACACACACACACACACACACACACACACACACACACACACACACACACACACACACACACACACACACACACACACACACACACACACACACACACACACACACACACACACACACACACGCACACACAAATCACCCCCTGAGGCTGTTCCAGCTCAGATTTGGTTCCAGCAATTATTTTGGACCTTTGAGCCTTTCTGCTTGATTTGATTCAAAAGGCTGTATGACAAGGCAGCAACAAATCAATGGATCAGAGAGATGTTTTAAAGGGTGGTAAAACTGCAGGTTTAATCCGACCTCCGTTTGATACTTAATTTCACTTTTTCAGACCTCAACACTGGGCTGTACAGGTCCTGACGCTGAGAGTTGTCATTTGAAAATAAAAACTCTCACTCTCATAAAGATGTGGAAGTGTGTTTGTGTAACAAGTAGGTGAGGGAGGTTCACCTGTTGGCTGGAGATGCTTCATGTGTGTGTTTGATGTGAGTGCAGGCTTACACAGTGTCAGTGACAGGAGGATTAGGAGGGAAGCCTTGGTGTGTATTGATCCACAGACAAACATCATCTGGATAGTGTAAGCCCCCTACTGTTATTCAGGCTGCGCATTCACTTTTCATCCGCTGTTTATTTTGCTTGTGTGTGTGTGTGTGTGTGTGTGTGTGTGTGTGTGTGTGTGTGTGTGTGTGTGTGTGTGTGTGTGTGTGTGTGTGTACCAGAGGAACATGCATATGTGTGTTTGAACCTTGTAAATGCTTAATCTCATTTGTCAAACACACATAATAGAATTGAAATTGAACATTCGTCCCTGCGACCTGTCACACATACACACACAGGCAGAGATGTGTGCATACACTCAGCCGCCGTCTCTTACATCATCAAATCCCCCCCGGCTGCTAATCTGTCCGTCCTTGCTTCCTTATTTATTTGGATGTGGTGAGGGTGAGTCCACAAGGGCGAGAAACAAACAAACAGCAAGAAGCTGTAGGACAAGCTTGAGAAGACGAGGTCAAGAATTATGAGTATGGTCGCACATTTCAGAAGATGTCTGTGTTTGGTATAACAAGAGTGTCAGGGTTAAGCGAAATCCAGCTAATAGGCACTACTAGCTGGAAACGGAAGTGGCATTTTAACAATGGCATTCCTTTTGAATCCAAGTATGTTAAAAACAAAAACAAAAAGCCACAAAAATACATGTTTCAATCAAATCAAATCACATACTAATATTTAAATGTCAGTATTTTGTAATCCTTGACTTTTGTGTTCAAATGATTTTAAAGTGTTTTGTCCAATAAAAAAGCACTAGGCTATAAAGTAGCAGACCTCTTACCTTGTTTTCTATTGTCAAAAAACCCAATAAACTAAGCCCAAAAAACCAACAATGTCTTACAACTACTACTATGCTTGGGATATACAGACAACATTTTTGATTTGAAGTTATTAAATGGCAGCCTCATGTCACAAAAGAGCAGTAACAGGGGATCAGAGAGTTCATTACATTAGTGATCCATCGAACTGAAACCAACACAACGTGCTCTAAAAGGCTAAAGACGGGACTCCAGTCCACACACACACACACACACACACACACACACACACACACACACACACACACACACACACACACACACACACACACACACACACACACACAGGGCAACGTCTGACTGCTGATAATTTGACTATTTGTTAAATTCAGACATTTTGTTAGGAACATTTCAGCTGGGTCTGAAAACATTTTTGAAATTATGCTATTTATTTGTTTGATTAAAGTGTTGCTTAATCCTCAAGCGGTGGGTTTGTGTCCATAATGTATATTTTGTGTGTGTGTGTGTGTGTGTGTGTGTGTGTGTGTGTGTGTGTGTGTGTACAGTATGAACCGTCTGAGCGGCCTGCCCAGAGGATTCGGTTCACTGCCAGCTCTGGAAGTGTTGGACCTCACCTACAACAACCTGAGCCAGAGCTCTCTGCCCGGAAACTTCTTCTACCTCAGTGAGTACACACACACACACACACACACACACACACACACACACACACACACACACACACACACACACACACACACACACACACACACACACACACACACACACACACACACACACACACACACACACACACACACAGGATTAAGCAACACTTTGTCCCAGATACTGGTGTGACTGGGCCTTCTTGAGAATACCTAACGTAACCCAGAGAGCACTCCAAATGTTGTTTTTCTTATGCCTCCTCACTGTCGGTGCTTATTATTCACCCTCACCACAGCTCTGGTTGTCCACATGTCCACAGTGATCCAGAAGTGTTCCACTCACAGACTCCAGGTCAGGAAGTTTGGACACCACAGCACTTCCCCTACACCTCAAATCCACATTTTGAAATGGAGCTGTAATGTAAAACATGTCAGGAAATACAAGTTTGTGCAACTGACAACATGGGGTTAATAATCCATCCCTTCACTATGATCACAAGCGTCTTGCCATTCCATCAAACCGCACAACATCCAATAAGGTGGACAACATGTCGGATGAGTATTATGAGTTTATATATATCCTAGTTCATAAAGACCACTCTGGATACTGAGGTACACCGTGGACATACATTGTTTTTGGCACTATGTTTAGTCATTGGTTTTGTAACTTTATTGTATTTGTGCAAAAGAGGGTCTTTCAAAATGTACCATACAGGAAGTCATGTTAAGGGAACTACTAGGGGTGGTAATCACATGCTTCAACACATTACAATACCTATACACCTTAAACAGATCTAAAATGAAATCATATTCCCACAAAAATGATTTGGCTCTGTAGGATTGAGCTTCAGCGGAAATGGTGACACGTACATGCCATGGGAATTTCAAAATAAAGGCGTATCCTCGAGACAGTTATGAGACTACATTGTCACTCCCTCTTTGCAAAATCCTTTTTTTCCCCACTTAGAGAGAGGCTGACCCGTTTTCTCTTTTTTCTCCGCACACTGACAAAGCTGTCTTGTGCGTCGGCTGTCTTTTGAGACGTGCAGAAGGTCTGCGTGGATTGATTCTGTCCAGTTTGTGAGGCACTATTATTAATCAGGCTTGACTGGCGGTATCGATCAGAATCCAGTCTACACACACACACACACACACACACACACACACACACACACACACACACACACACACACACACACACACACACACACACACACACACACACACACTAACAGAGATGCTCGTTTTGCAGCTACTCTCCGTGCCCTCTATCTGAGTGACAACGATTTCGAGGCCTTGCCTGCCGACATCGGGAAGCTGGGCAAGCTGCAAATAGTAAGTTAATGTGACAGACTCATTGAAGTTGTATTCTGCTCAGACATCTTTAAATATGTCAGACAGGAAGTCTCTCTTTCTAACACAATCCCTTTATTGTTGAGGTTCTGTTAGGATTAAAATATAGAAGTTTCAAGGGGCCACATAAATGACGTGTGCTTACTAAAAGAGAAATCCAAACCTCATGGGGACTTCAGACCAAGCATACACACAGTTTTTAGCTCAGACATCTTCAGTTGAAATTATGAAGTGGAGTTTAGAAATTCATTGTTTGGTACCTATCACTTTAAGGATGAATTGTGTGTGCTTTAAAATCATTCACGATGCTGTCTTTGTGTGGAGGTTTCAGATATTGTGTGTTTAATAAGTGTGTCTTGTTTTCTCCTCCTTTTCCCTCCTGTCCAGTTGAGTATGAGGGATAATGATCTGATCTCGTTGCCGAAGGAGATCGGGGACCTGGCTCAACTCAAAGAGCTCCACATCCAGGGCAACAGACTGACTGTCCTGCCCCCTGAGCTTGGTACTGACCTCACACACACACACACACACACACACACACACACACACACACACACACACACACACACACACACACACACACACACACACACACACACACACACACACACACACACACACCACAAAACTAGATTGATGACATAGAATGATGAGTATTTGTAAACCATGCTTGTGTGTCTCTCTGCCTGCAGGTAATCTGGATCTGACCGGTCCTAAGCAGGTGTTCAAAGCAGAGAATAATCCCTGGGTCACTCCCATCGCAGACCAGTTCCAGCTGGGCGTCTCCCACGTCTTTGAATATGTGCGCTCGGAGACCTATAAGTAGTGAGTACCAACACATCCACACTGACAGACGACTCGTTCTGTCTCCTCTTTAATGTGCAACTTCACACAATGGCCAAGTCATGAAAATGGCGTCAAAGTCAGATGAAACTGTTCTTATTATTCCAGGGCTTGTTTCTAGTTTCCAACCCAAAACAACATCTTAAAAAGACGGTCCGGATCTCCAGAGTTGCTGTCAAAAGCGAATCAGTTGAAAACAGTATTCAACGTACCCGTGTGTATGTCCGAGCACAGAAATCCAAGTCTAGGCATTTCTCTGTGTTTGAGGTTGCACTGTGAAGCAAAGTGCGGCCATTAATTCTTTGTTCCAGTCGAAGGAGATGCTGCAAATCCTCTGTGTGAATGCTTCAAACTGCTGCTCTGAGGCATGCTCCAGAACTGATCCCTGCACTGTGTGTGTGTGTGTGTGTGTGTGTGTGTGTGTGTGTGTGTGTGTGTGTGTGTGTGTGTGTGTGTGTGTGTGTGTGTGTGTGTGTGTGTGTGTGTGTGTGTGTGTGTGTGTGTGTGTGTGTGTGTGTGTGTGTGTGTGTGTGTGTGTGTGTGTGTGTGTGTGTGTGTGTGTGTGTGTGTGTGTGTGTGTGTGTGTGTGTGTGTGTGTGTGTGTGTGTGTGTGTGTGTGTGTGTGTGTGTGTGATAAAAAAAACAGAGCCTCCCAACCATATTTTGATCCCATATTTTGTTTGCATACTTGTATGAGAGGGAGTCTTCTATCTGGGTGTATATCTTTCCATAGTACGTTGGATCAATATGAGTTATTCAGATATCGGCTTGTTTCCTGTTATTGACAGATCTGCGGACATGTGTACACTTATAGCTTTTTTAAGCTCTTCGTATGAATTGGATTTCTTGAATTGGATATTATTCCTGCTGGTGGCCCTAGGAAAAAGGTCAATCGAGCGACAACCAGTTTGAATCCCCACTGAAGCACAACGATGTTTATTCCTCTGCTCTAATCAATCGATACATACTGCAGTACCGATTGACCATTTTAAACACTGGAACCATATCTGCTCAGGAGCTTCCTGCTTTTATTTTGGCATAAAATACTGAGTTTAGTGATCAAACTTGTCACCTGTCACCTGAGTCTGTCAAGCCGGATGATGGAGAGGTCAGCTTCTTTGTATCGTGGACTGCCACTCAATCAATGTCAATGTCAGCACTTGCATAATTTGTCTATCACACACACAACCGCAAACACACACCAAACCCTCATAAGTCCCTGTTGTTTGATGTCATCGTCAAATAAGCATAAATGAGATGCTCCAATGGCATGGTGGCTGCTACGATTCATTTTCTGGGCTTTAAGACATCTGAAAGAATCCACAGTCCTTGTTCTGCTCCACATATTAGCAATATACTGTATCTGAAGCCAATATTATGGGCCATTGTGGAAGATTTGACTTCAAGTTCTTTTCCCCAAGCCCTGTGCTTTTTCCTTTTAATTACTTCCAGTTATTTTTGAAGTGTTGAACAATAGGGAGTCATCTGGGTAATGTTTAGACACACTTGCTTATTGTCAGTGTGTTGATGGTCATCACACTGAGCATACCCCTCAGCCTGTGAGAGACACTCTAAAATGAGACTGTAAGAATATGTGAGGGCGAGAAACATGTGAAGAAGCGCAACCGCGAAGAAGAGAGAGACACACACACACACACACACACACACACACACACACACACACACACACACACACACACACACACACAGCAGCAGCCTGTCTCTGGGCAGGTGTTAAATAATATCCCAAAAAGATCATCTTTGTGTCTCCACAGCTTCATTCACACCTGACTAAATGTCCTTCAGCTTCCAACTCTGTGAACACAAACACACACACACACACACACACACACACACACACACACACACACACACACACACACACACACACACACACACACACACACACACACACACCTGTCTGCTCCTCCAGTTTCTGTCTCAGTGAGGGGCCTGCTGCTTGTATTAGAGCTCTCTGTCCTGGCTTACAGTGGAGTTGGACATTTCTCCAAGCTTTGAATTCTGAAGCAAACTTTTGCTTTTTTTTAAAGTAACCTCCTCCTTCTGTTGTGCCAAAACAGGCTGTGATCTGCCTGGCTTTAGTTATTTTTGTATCCAAAAATATGACTAGATCCAACAGATGTTAACCTTTTACAAGTGCAGAGTGCACTTCCTTGAATGGGTTTGACATTTTAAATACCTTATTGTTAAATATTTATATCTACAAAAGGGTGGCCCTGCAGATAAGATGTGGGTATATCTGTATTTTAGAGACATTGGCAGCGAAATCAAGTTTTAATCTTGAAACCTTGATTATTTACTGGAGGTTAATTAAGACTATAAGTTAATAGACTTTTCAGCAGGGGAAATGATGGAGAGGGCACAATGGAAAGTGTATCCAATAGAAACCATAATGGCTGTGTTCAGTTAGACTTCTTTTGTACAAGTGAACAGTATTTAATGTCAATGCGACGGCAATGTGCTCATTAATGTTCAAAACACTCTTTTAAAATGTTGGTTAGAGGACGTTTCCTAACTGAATATGGCATTAGGTCAAAGGTCAACAAAATAAGGAGACAATTCATCAACTCGTGAGAATCATTTGTATTGATGCTAAATGTCACGGCATTACGGTGAGTATTTATATCAATAGAGTGCTCTGAAGTCCCACTGACATCACCATGCCTAGTAATGCAAAATATACATGTAATCACATAACTGTATATCCCGCTGGTGAGGCTTTGGGATTGTTTGATTGGTGAAGTTTTTATGCTTTAAATATGTATTTAAATAAATACTTAAACACACATCAGGATGCGTGTGCATGAGAGAGAGGAAGAGAGAGGGGTTATGTTGCCCGTCATACATGTTTCATCAGTAATCTTGTTATCCTGACAGAGCGCTGCAGACTGTGTATCTCATGGCATATTAACATACAGTAGAGAGAGAGCCCCTCTCTTTCCTCACAATATGTTTTATTCATTTCTTCCTGTCTC
Source organism: Notothenia rossii (assembly GCF_949606895.1). Classification (NCBI taxonomy): domain Eukaryota; kingdom Metazoa; phylum Chordata; class Actinopteri; order Perciformes; family Nototheniidae; genus Notothenia; species Notothenia rossii. The sequence continues at coordinate 20,043,550 of NC_136911.1, read as the reverse complement.
CCTTTCTCGTTCCATACCCCGCGAATCACTGAAGAAATGTTGACTTTTCATCCCTCTCTGCCTGAACAATACTGTGTTCTGGAAAGGACTTCATTCAGTACTTGTTTCGGTTAAGGAACCACAAACTGCGTTAAGTGTAAAATCATCTGAGTGAGGAACAAGTTGTAGATACAAATCAGAGCCGGATGAAGGTTGGGATCTGTTGCAAGTGACAAAAGCAGCTTTGTGTTGAGATGGTTTTAATAAATCAGGATTGGATGTGAAATAAAACATATTGTTAAAGAAACACGTCACCTAGTTTAGAAGGCATTGGCATTCATATAGTTGGGTGGGAAGCAAAACATATTTGGTTTTAGCCATATTTCACATAAACCAATCTTTGTAAGGCCAGAAAATCACTTGGCATTAAAAGAAAACGCTGCTATTGCAACTATTGGTATGGATTTTTATTTGTTTTTCCCTATTTAGCTTTTGGAAGAATGATGTTAGTACATTTTCACTTATTCCAAGTCTCAGTAAAAACAATATTTGAGTTTTAGAGCTGATTTCACATTGTCCTAAAGTGAACTGAAGCCAGTGGCTGCCTAGGATGTATGATTCTTTTACAAACTTGCATGTTTAATAAAAGGCCTGCAATCTTTCCGCAGTTCATCTCCACATCTCTGTCTCCCCTTTGGGTCATTTTGTAGCCATTTCTGCTCAACTAGTCCTGGTTAGTTGCTCTGGATGCAGAGTGCACTCTCTCTGCTTCTGTCTAATTATATTCACGCGTTGATGCCTAACAGAGAGGGCTGCACAGGGGCCCTGCAGCGGGGGGGTCGTACAGTGAGAGGGCCCCACCTGTCTGCTGAACACAGGGAGGCAGAGCAGCTCATTAACTGATTGAACCCTCTGGATTTCTCTGGAACAAAGACACTGAATGAGGCATTTGTTCACCGCACATATCTTTTTGATTCATCCCTAATGGGTTATAATTATCACGATCATCGGGCCTGAGTAAATGATGCTACCAACATATGAATACTGTGCCTAGATAAACCAACTACACCAAAAACCATGTCAGCCGTTACACGTAGGCTGTTCTTTTTTTAGTCCTCAAAACTTTTAATAATCTGGTTTCTGTGTGTGGAACTGGATTTCCTTCATTATCCAGCAGGACTTTTTATAACTAGCTTGTGTGTGTGTGTGTGTGTGTGTGTGTATGTGTGTGTGTGTGTGTGTGTGTGTGTGTGTGTGTGTGTGTGTGTGTGTGTGTGTGTGTGTGTGTGTGTGTGTGTGTGTGTGTGTGTGTGTGGCCTAGCATTACTATACTTGTGGGGACCTACATCTGTTTACACAGTCACGTGTGGGGACTCGCTTCCCTTATGGGGACAAATTGGAGGTCCCCATAAGGGGAATCATTAATTTAAGTCCACTCACTGAGACAGAAACTGGAGGAGCAGACAGGTGTGTGTGTGTGTGTGTGTGTGTGTGTGTGTGTGTGTGTGTGTGTGTGTGTGTGTGTGTGTGTGTGTGTGTGTGTGTGTGTGTGTGTGTGTGTGTGTGTGTGTGTGTGTGTGTGTGTGTGTGTGTGTGTGTGTGTGTGTGTGTGTGTGTGTGTGTGTGTGTGTGTGTGTGTGTGTGTGTCTCTCTGTCTGTCTGTCTGTCTGTCTGTCTGTCTGTCTGTCTGTGTGTGTGTGTGAGAGAGTGTGAGTGAGTGAGGTGGTTTTCAGTCCTGCACCACAGAGGGTGAAAGCTCTGCTCCATCTTTACACAAGCAATGGTAGTGTAGCTTATTTATAGGTCAATGTGTCAGAAATCAAGAACACAAAAACCCAAAACCACGACTCAACAAAGGCAGGTTCAGGCAGGGGCAACCCGATACACGCCAAGCTCAATCGTAGTCTGGGGAAAACTGTGAAAGGTCAAAAACTCAGGTAGAGTCGGGTGCAAGCTAAGACTCACAGCACCAAAACAGAACTGGTGGAAGTGGTCTGGTATATATACTGGGGAGCTGATTAGCGAATGGGGAGCAGGTGAGGGAGACCGTGAGCAGGTGGAGTTAATCCCTGATGGAGGGCAGGTCAATGGGAGGGGCTGGCTCTGAAATGAATGCAGAGTTAATATAAAATAAAGCAACATTAAACAAATAAAATAAGAATGATAAGTAAGATAGGAAAACTCTAAACCGTCATTTTTGGTGAATTACATTTTTTGTTTGATCAGCAGTTTAATTGTGCTTTGTTGAAGTGGCACATTAATGCTTGACTTTAAAACGTTTTACTCAAATAGACTCAACTCATTTGCGACAACTTTACTTTGTTTGCTCCCAAAACGAGTGGAATAATAAACCACTTTTATGCAAACATAATGAGCTGACAATATGCAGTCACTGTCAAGTGGCACAAAAGCATGAATAATTATCAATCACTGAAGACATATTCCAAACTTCAGCAAATAATGATCTGTGGTGGATTGATTATTGAATCCATAACTGTCTGGACGTTAAGTTTCCCTGTGTGTATAACTCACTGCTGTCCTGTTGGCTTCTCCACTGTGTACACATTATAGTGGCTTTAATATACAGGGACACGTCTCTGTAGAGTTGTGAAATTCACTGCTAAACAACATATTTCTTTATTTGAGGAGATTGCTTTGGGTTTAAAGCCTCTTCCAGAACATTTACCTGCAGTTGTTGTGGGATGTTTCATCATCTAATCTCCTTTAACGTGGTTAATGAGATATTTAATGTCATTTTATCTGAGACTAATCCGAGCTTTAACTGTTCCTGCAGGAGCCTGGAGATAAAACGCAGATAAAAGTGAGCTGCACTTTGTGTGTTCAGTTAACAAAGTTCTTTTTGCTGATTTCACTTATGGATAAAAAAGTGTATGTTCACGCAGACGTCCCACAGAGTGCTGCTGAGTCAGCGGGAAACTAACTAATGATGAGGACAGAGGTCTTTGCCACCATTGGCTAAAAGCACCAGTTGTTTGTCATGTATCTTAATTAGTATATGTTCTACTTCTTTCCTCCCCCTCCCTGCTCTTCCGTGTCTTCACTGCTTCCCTCCTTCTTCTCCTTAATGTTTCTCTGGCTGTAAAGGAAGTTACTGAATTGCTTTGTAGCTCTGGTGAAGATGAGGTGAGAGGAAGGCCCCCATCAGATCGATGGCCTTTGGCCTCCCAGCGCATTCATCAAACAGGCACTCACACATAGATATTTTTAACTTTTGTAACACACATACACATATCCCGATAAAGAAAAGAAAACACCAACTTTCAATCTCACACACACACACACACACACACACACACACACACACACACACACACACACACACACACACACACACACACACACACACACACACACACACACACACACACGACGGGCTTTTGCCATGATTAATTAAGCCATGTGGAATAGCAGAGCTCCATAAAGACATCATCAGGAATCTGAATCCATTCTCCTCCATTCTTCTGCATTTAATTGGCCTTAACAGTTCATTACTACACACACACACACACACACACACACACACACACACACAGACACACACACACACACACACACACACACACACACACACACACACACACACACACACACACACACACACACACACACACACACACACACACACACACACACGCATAAATGAAATGGGAAATCTTTATGTTGATCTTTAGCTAGAACTGTTAAGTGTTGTTTCGCTAGGATAAAAGCATAATAAAAGTGTGTGTGTGTGTGTGTGTGTGTGTGTGTGTGTGTGTGTGTGTGTGTGTGTGTGTGTGTGTGTGTGTGTGTGTGTGTGTGTGTGTGTGTGTGTGTGTGTGTGTGTGTGTGTGTGTGTGTGTGTGTGTGTGTGTGTGTGTGTGTGTGTGTGTGTGTGTGTGTGTGTGTGTGTGTGTGTGTGTGTGTGTGTGTGTGTGTGTGTGTGTGTGTGTGTACACAAAAGAGAAAGGAAGCCGTTGGGACTAAATGTCTTCTGTTAGTCTTTAGAATGCCATAGCTTTTCATTAAGAATAAGAGAGGAAGAAGAGGCTTTCACTTCGTGCATTTCAGTATGATACTTCAATTTGCAAACAAAATATAGTGTGCCGTGAGCTGTGGAAACCTCGTCAGGCAGATCAGGCAAAAGCAGGATTATGCGGGTCTAACACATTCTAAAATAAAGAACATTCATCGTGCAAATTGCAGATAGAAGCACCCTTCAGGTTTTCTCTTGATTGTATTCACTTCTTTCTACTCATACCAACCAACCTAAACCTCTCAACAATCCTGCTTACTCACCGCTTGATACTTTAATTCATTATTTAAATCTTCCAGCACAACACTGGTTATACAATTTAAACATATACATATACAATTAAAACATAAATAAGGCTTTTTAAATAGGTAGTACACAGTTCATGCTTGCCTTTGTGTCTTCAACTTTCAAGAGTGTGACTTAACAACATGGCAACACATACTGTACATGCTAGAAGTGATTAAAAAAACATTCATAAACATCCCTTTTTGAGCAAACACTCCATCATCAATTAGGCTGCATTATTCTCCCCTCTTCACATTGATTCCTGTTGTCCTGACTGATCACTCCTCTCCTCTTCCCTTTACATCTTTCCTTCCTCCACTCATCCATCAACGCTAGGAAGCCACAATTATGCTAACAGTAGCGTGTTATGACAGCACTGAGTGTGCCGCATTGGCCACTTATTGACTGAATGAATAATCTGGCTTTTCTTAAAGGGAGCGCACACAATCAGTCACCAGCGCCCTCCTCTGATCACTACACCTCACACATGCACAAATTGGCAACATTTAAAAACGAATTATAAATGACTGTTAGTTACATTATAACGGTGGGATGCTCTCCTCTGATTTTTGTATCACTTAGACATGTTTGTCTTCTCTCACTCTGTTCTATATACGGCCCGTCTACACTACAGGCATCAAAAAATCTTGAAGCTGGGCGTGTCTGAAGCTTGGCGATTTTTTGCGAGCAACGCGACCAACAACCAATCACAAGAATCTCCCGCCCCCGACATACAAAGCAATAGCAATGTTAAAACAAAGTAAACTGGATATAAACTCTCCAAACAGGCGAAAAACCTATCAGTTTCACCCACTGTCTCTGCCACCTCCCTCCATGCCTGGTTCTTCCGGTTTGTATCCCGGTAAATAGTTCCGGTCGTAAAGAACCGGGTGATTTGCTACCGTAATATCTCGTTTGGAATATGAGGAAATAAACTGCGGTCTGGCTCTCCCAGCTTGCACGCGGTTTGATTGGCTAGCGCTTGCACTGGCGGGATTTGCATAAACGGGATTTGATTGGCTGATGCCAAGTATCGAGCATCAAAAGTTGAACAATGTTCAACTTTTGATGCCGATAGATGCTCGTGATATTTGCAAAGCCATGCCATGCTCCCCACAATGCAGTCCGGCGAAGATTACAAATCTTCACTACACTAAAGTTCAGTATTTAACTTTCTATAAGGAAAATCTGCTGATTTGGTGGAGCTACAGTTAGAGGGTTCATCCTTTGGGGTCCATGAATGTAAAAAAAATGCCAATTAATCTTGAAGTTGTGGAGATATTTCGGGGTGGCCGTGGCTCAGGGACAACATGGGTGTATACTAGGGCTGCACGATATTGGAAAAAACTGACATTGCGATATTTTCTCCCCCTGCGATATGTATTGCGATATGAAAAAATACAGGAATTGAAGAAAAGACCGTTTTTTTTGTCCGCAAACCATCCTTTCTTGAACTTTAATGCTATACAATTGGTATTTTTAACAACATTTAACCGGGTGAAGGATTGTAGTCACGGACTTCTGGATCTTAAGTTATCAGAGCAACAAGCTGAGCTAGCTCGGTTATCCTGCTGTGATCTGATCAAGAATGATTGTGATTGGTGGTTTGCTGTCACTCACTCAAGTACCCCTGACATGAGAGCCGCGCGAGTTTTCCTTTTATAGCAAGCAGCAAAATAATTGTACCATGACGTGTTTGAGTTCATTTGCCTACTTAATATCGTACGTCCTAAAAAAAACAAAAACAATTTTGTCAAAGTGTCCTTAAGCAAGGTACTTAACCCTGTAATTGCTACCGTTGGCATAAAGTTATCAAAGTATATTTAAGTTGCTTTGGATACATGCAAGCGTTGGCTAAATGATATGTAATGCAATGTTATTTCAGTCCGGACCAAAGTGATAGAATCAGAATACCTTTATTAGTCCCATAGAGGGGAAATGTACATTGTTACAGCAGCAAAGAGCCAAAGAGAGCTTAATGCTACCTAAGAAGCATGCATAAAAGTCAAAAAAGTTAAACAATTTACAAAATACACGTCCTTTAAAAGTTCTGAGGATTTAGCAGCCAGGTATATATTGCACAGTTATTAACGGCAAATATACCAAGACCAACTGCCAGCAGACAATGCCGTCCCTAGACTAAAGCCACTATAATGGCTAAAAGCTGTCAACTGTCCCCAGGCCCGGCTGCCCCCCCCCCCCCCACCTCTCCTCTGGGACCCGGCCCCCAATCCGACGGGGCAGGAGTCCCAGCATCACTTTGTCTAAACCGCTCTCTGTCAAATGTGTCTCCCTGCAGACAGCAGGCCGTAATGCAGCACACAGTTTGAGAGCAGCTGGGGCGACATTTTTAAAAAGAGGAACAGTAAGAGACATTTAAAGCAAACTCAAACGCTCCTCTGGCTGTGTCTGTGTCCCCCCCCCCCCCCCCCTTCCCCTTTGTGTCTCCGTCTGTCTGTCTCTGCCCTCGGCCTGCTGGGGGTTTGATGGGCAGCAGATATTATAGGCTTTGGCAGCACTTTATTCCCAAGTGCAAGTGTTGACACGGGATGGAGGCAGGGAGGGGAGAGGAAAGTACAAGACGCTTCAATCATAGAGTGACAGTTACACCACAGTGGATTTGTATAAACGCATCCTCAGTGTGTGTGTACCCATACCATCACTTACAGGCTTTTTAAAGAGATGTTTATATATAAGTTTTCCTCTTCTGGAACCACAGGTTACAATAGAAGGGACAAGCAAGTGGCAAGTGTGAGGATTTTGAATTTACTGAGCATGTGGGTGGACAGTGGATATTTGGAGACTGCTACTCGATTGAGAAATGTGTGTGTGGACTTTTTGATATTTTTAATTGGCTGTGAAATAGGATGACTATTTGCACTATCGTTATCCAAGTTTTCAAACCAGCTTTCTCTTAAAAAACGTGGGTGGACTTATCAATAAATGAATTTACCAGATGGAAATTAAGCAACTTAGGCCTACGACCAATGATCTATACAAACAGGCTACGATACACACTGTTTATTGTACTATCTGATTCATTTGGGCAGGCTCCTACATTCCCCAGTTTTTAAAGTCAGCTTGTTTTAAACCCAGGCCAAGCACGAATACAATGAGAGGAGGAAAAAGGAAGACACAATTATTAACAGGCTGTGGGGAACAGCAAAGAGAGACTGAACTGAAGAATAAGTCTTTTCCACTCCAATGAGCTCTGCTGCTTGTGAGCAAGAGAAACCCATGGGAGAGAAAAAGTGACAGACAGAGGTGGTGTGTATGTGTGTGTGTGTGTGTGTGTGTGTGTGTGTGTGTGTGTGTGTGTGTGTGTGTGTGTGTGTGTGTGTGTGTGTGTGTGTGTGTGTGTGTGTGTGTGTGTGTGTGTGTGTGTGTGTGTGTGTGTGTGTGTGTGTGTGTGTGTGTGTGTGTGTGTGTGTGTGTGTGTGTGTGTGTGTGTGTGTGTGTGTGTGTGTGTGTGTGTGTGTGTGTGTGATGGTGGTGGGGTGGAAGAGACACTGTCCGTGTGTCCAGTACTCAGTGGTAATGGACACTAATAAGTAATGACTCGATGTGCGCTGTGTGGATATTTGGTGCTTGTGTGTTTGTTCCAATTAAACTGTCGGCCACTATTCGTCACAGCGTGCCAGTGATGCTGCTGACACCTGCAGGTGTATTAGTTAAATTGCCTGGATGGGTGATGGTGGGCACTAGAGACAGTATGAAAAGGAATATGATCATTTTTCACACATAAAGAGACAATTCACAAACGGTACAATCATATTGCTATGCTATAAGCTTGGTTACAACAACTGCCTTCACCCCCCCCCCCCCCCCCTCTCCACTCAACACTTGTTTTTTTCTCTTCCCCTTTCTCCTCCTCAGTCTCTACGGCAGACACATGCAGGCTGACCCAGAACCACCGAAGAAGAACAACGATAAGAGCAAGAAGATCAGCCGCAAGCCTCTGGCCGCCAAGAACAAATAGAGAGGAGACAAAGATGGAGTCGATGCCGGTCAAACTCACTGCATGTGCCTTTTTCTTCTCCCTTTTTGAAGACATTTTGTATTACATTGAAATGTATGGATTATGTTTCTGAACGTGTTAAATATTGTTTGGACTGTATTCCACTGTGCCTGAGTATATATATATATTTGTTTTCGGTGCTACTTACTAACAATGCTCAGACTAGCGATAACACCAACAGAATTTAGAATCAAACGTAAGAATGTATTATAATCATCCTAAAAAGGTACTTTAACTTAAATTATAAGGACATACACGGCTGTTAAACTGCTATGATACCAAAGGCTAATATTTAATGTTCAACTATTAAGTCCAGCTTTTGGTTTTAATGATAATCGAAAGTAAAAGTAGTCGACAGATGTCCACTTGATGCCGCGGCGTCACTTCTTCACAGCAGCTCGATGTCCACATTTCTGCTGACTCGGCAACATTCACTCCATTGTTCTAACCCTTTATTCTCCAGCTCTGTGAAGGCCTTCATTAACCTTGTATTCAACTTTTTTTTACCTTTTAATGAAATATTAAGCTTCTTTTTTTTTAAAGGGATTTTCTAATTCTCGTCACACCCGCTACCCCTTGAAGTCCTTCTTCTTCAGCTAACGGTGACTGACAGGCGTTATTTAAAAACGCGTCACAAGAAAAGTATATATGTTAGCTTTTCTTTAGGTAATGCAGTTAGCTTCTAATTCTGCCAGTTTTACACTTCAACCTTTATTTCACCAATGAAAAAACATTTCTTTCACATTACTGCCTTTTCACCAATGCTGTGCACTTTATTTTTAGCTTTCAGTATTCACACACATTTTCTACAGACTAACACATGTGCGGGTCATTTAGAGGTGGCTACAGTTACGTTATGATTGTTTTTGAATGATATGTAAAGATATGACTGAGAAAAGAGCAGCAAGTGCCGATCCAATGCCAGGTGGAAAGACAGCTTATCGTATTTTGACAATCTATATCAAATACAATTTTGTACTATTGTCTGTGAGATTGAAGAAGCAGTATACCTGCCATTAACTGTGTTCAATCTCTGAGAGCTCTGAGGGGCCGATTCACACAGAATGGATTGCGTCCGCTTGGTGAAAGCCTCTCACAGCTGATTGCAATTTGCCCTTTTTGCATCTGACTGCAATTATCATTAAGAGTAAATGTTGCCTTTGCACCAAGAACACTGAAGGCCGAACAAGAGAGGCAAATAAAAAAATTCAATTGCAGAGATTTCTGGCCCACGCATTCTTCAAAAACTAAGTCGAGGAGTTTAAACGCAAACGGAAGGAACCAGATATAATACGATCACTGGACTCTTTGAAGTGAAGTAATCATTTCACTTTAACTACGTGAGGCTATTAGCGGCATCTTTGTAAATTGGACTGTTTTCGTAATTAGGCTCATTTGCATAGAAAGAGGTGAGTTTTGCGCCAAATGAATGCATATCATCTGATTTAAATTGGCTGTGTAGTAAGGGGTGCATGTCACAGTTTTTGCGGGCGCTTCGAGAGTTACCTGCCGTCCCTTTTTGTACGATTGATGCTGCTGAACAATCCTCTGGTGAATTGGTCCCTGAGAGTCTCTCTGCCTTCAATTTCACTTTCTCTTTGTTGTGTTACTTTGAAAGCTTCACCAAGTGTCCGTCACATTTCAGCCTGTACCGAAGCTGATTGATTGTAATCATGTTTTAAAGTCATTGTGCTTCGATCACAGGCCAAAATATACTGAAAGTACATCATGCTCACTGTATTGAACACTTATATTATATTAAACAATGAAAATCAATGTTTTCTCTTGTGTCATCTATTTCAGAACCATAATACAGTACAATATAAGCCATACGAATTGTAAGATGTTTCTAAATACAGTCATGCTTGGGGTTTTAATGTAATTGACTGATAAGAAGGCGGGGTTTCCAAAGTTTCCTGAATGAAAACCACATTCAATACGGTCACCTTAGCTTAAGACCTCCATCCATCTCTGAGAGAAAGTAATAATGGCAGCCTGACTCATCCTCTGTTGACTTTCAACTGTTTCACCAGTTTAAAAGCAAAGGCTGTAAATAAATGTAAAATGTCAGCTTTGATCAAATAAAGGTGACCTATATTTAACCAAGTATCACCTCCACCCTGAAGTGTAAAACATTCACTTCTGCACTCCGTCCCTTTTCTGTGGATGTTGTTCCTGTTTTGTCTTCACTTCATCTCAATTCATCTCACACCTTTCCAAGGACACAATGAGTCCCAGGCTAACTAAAGCCCATTGATTTTCACGAGGTGATTTATAGGTGGCGTGTGTGTTAGGGCAGGCTCGATTGTCTAAGGTGGGCTGCACAGTGCCACTTTAATGAGGGTGGTGACACAGGGCAGAGAAACAAGCCCCCGCCCACCAGAGGATGAGCCGCTAATATACAGCTGCTGCTTTAATGACCGCAGCATTTACACAGAGCAAAGGCAAACATCTGTCTTTAAACATTAATATATTTCAAATGTTCTATTTCATATTGTGTCCAATTCCTTTTAATATCTCTACAGGCTTTGCTGTCTTGTTGCTCCTGTAACATAGCGGCATCCCTATGTACTGTAACACTTGCGCTTCTTTTGGCTAGCTCTCCAACTCATTGTACATGATAGGCTAAGGGGCGGGGCATCTCTAAGCAGTTGACCAATCAAAACGGAGCCGGCCAGCTAACCAATCAGAGCTCTGGTTTCAGACAGAGGGTGAAAAGAGGTGCCGCAGCAAAGGCAGTATGAGAAAAAAAAAGAGCTTTTTGAACATTAAAGCATGGAGACATGTAGAGACACTACATACTGATATACACCTGAACATCAGCAGGAGAGGACTCTTTAAAGTAGAGACACTACATACTGATATACACCTGAACATCAGCAGGAGAGGACTCTTTAAAGTAGAGACACTACATACTGATATACACCTGCACATCAGAAGGAGAGGACTCTTTAAAGTAGAGACACTACATACTGATATACACCTGAACATCAGCAGGAGAGGACTCTTTAAAGTAGAGACACTACATACTGATATACACCTGAACATCAGCAGGAGAGGACTCTTTAAAGTAGAGACACTACATACTGATATACACCTGAACATCAGCAGGAGAGGACTCTTAAAAGTAGAGACACTACATACTGATATACACCTGAACATCAGCAGGAGAGGACTCTTTAAAGTAGAGACACTACATTCTGATATACACCTGAACATCAGCAGGAGAGGACTCTTTAAAGTAGAGACACTACATTCTGATATACACCTGAAGATCAGCAGGAGAGGACTCTTTAAAGTAGAGACACTACATACTGATATACACCTGAACATCAGCAGGAGAGGACTCTTTAAAGTAGAGACACTACATACTGATATACACCTGAACATCAGCGGGAGAGTACTCTTTAAAGTAGAGACACTACACACTGATATACACCTGAACATCAGCAGGAGAGGACTCTTTAAAGTAGAGACACTACATACTGATATACACCTGAACATCAGCAGGAGAGGACTCTTTAAAGTAGAGACACTACATACTGATATACATCTGAATGATCTTAAACGTATCTATTCGTGGGACGTTGTATCTCTAATTGTATGGTAACAATTCATATACCCTGTTTTCTCAAAAGGTTGACCAACAGTCTTTGAGCAGATTTACAGTTGGTGTTTGATAACGTGTTCATTTACTGTATATCCCAATACATCAAACCACTGCATTTTCAGCCTAAACTCGTCCGAAACAAACCATTCGTACATGTACCTTTAGAAAAATACAGAAAAGCATAAAAATATTTTGTTAACAGCAGCACTGATCTTGTTGTTGTCAGTATTGGATTGTTGCCATTGTCATGGGAAATGAAAGCGGAACAACACACCTGAACTCTAGTGATTTAGTAATGCACTTAAAAAAGTTGGGTGACTCACAAGAAACAGCTTTAAAAAATGATGAGGATCAAAATCTGTGCATCAGAGGTAAATGCGACACACTGCGCGGACTTAAAATGGCAAATGATTTCATATCTGGAGGAATATCGGGACAATTTGGCAGTGTTTTGACTTCCTATAGGGACATGTCCATACCATCCATACCTGGATCTACAGATATGAACAGAGTCATTTGTCTTGTGGAACAGGAGAACACAGAGGCAATGAGAGGCGGTATCGATGTAACTAAAATGAAACTAACCTCGTTCCTCTGGCTTCATTAGGCTTCCAAACGTCCACTTATCGAGAGTCCCTGAAAATGAGCTGTGAAGGTAACGGAGGATCATTGCATTGGCACTTCACTCAATATCTGCACGCTTAATGATAAATTGCTGTGGAGGGCTTATACGAGCCACAAAAAGTCCAGGGACTGAGAGTGGACACAGTAATAATCACGATAATATTCATAACTTTATTCAGAGCATGTTTTCAACACAAAAGTTTCAAAGTGCTTTACAAAGCAATAAAATCATGATGAGAGCAAGAACCAGTGCGTCAGTGACAGAGAGGTGTGTCCAAATATTTATCAGCTTTGACATCAGTAGGGTCATTGTTTATTGAGCATTGGCATTTTATAGAATTTGACAGCCACAGCTTGTCTAATAACTTTGGTAGTGAAGCGTCATTTTATCAGAATACTGGGGACAGACAATTTACCTTTACATAAGTAAAAGTACCAATACAGCCATTTCAAAAGACAGATTTAACAGATGTCATATGAGCAGTGGCTAATATGTGGGAGTCCTCAATAAACACACTACCTTATGAGGAATCGTATCTGCTATATCTGGAGTCAGATAAAGTTACCTAACCCTGTATTACTCTATATGATACCCTGCTGCCCTCTTTCTATTGGAGGACAGAGCATCAGGATCTTATCTGTTATCTCTCTCTCTCTCTCTCTCTATCCCTCTCTCTCTCTCTCTCTCTCTCTCTCTCACACTCTCTCTCTCTCTCTCTCTCTCTCTCTCTCTCTCTCTCCCCCTCTCTCTCCCTCCTGTGTTTATGTGCTTTGACTCCCTCTCAGCTCTGTATCAGACAGACTGATCCACCTTGTGAGTGCAGCTGCTGTATAAACACTTTGTTGGGGGACCTGTGGATCAAAGAGGGGCCAGACCCCGAGTCTGGATTTCAGAGATGCTGAATCCAGAGCTTTTGAAAATCAGCGACCAGTGAGAACTTTGAGAGATACTTTAATAAGCCGCACATCAGCAGAACAAGTGTGGAGAGGAGAGGGACGAGGACGCGAGGGGAGGGGGGCTGTGCTTTTAAAAGTTAATTAAACATACTAAGTGTAGCGTCGCTACATTTTTTCTCTTTAAAGGGTACCTCTCCAGCCAGCAAAATTTCACCCAAAAGCAGACAGCCGGATCGTCCTGCGCTGACGCGGCTGGTCAGCAGGAAACGGCTAGTAGCGGCGGGGGTCCTGGGGGTCGTGATGGTCCTGGTTCTAGTCATCCTCATCCCGGTTCTGGTCAACTCAGCGGGGACGGCGGCGCACTATGAGATGCTCGGCACCTGCAGGATGGTGTGCGACCCGTACGGAACCAAACCCCCCACCAGCACGGCCTCATCGGACCCGGCCCGAGACAACGGTCTCGTGCAGTCTTTACCCACTTTTATCCAAGGTCCAAAAGGGGAACCGGGTCGTCCGGGTAAGGCAGGACCGAGGGGACCTCCCGGTGAACCGGGGCATCCCGGTCCAGCGGGGCCATCTGGAGACCGAGGGGAGCCGGGCAGACCCGGGTTACCGGGACCTCCGGGGTCCGGGGGAGCTGCAGGGGCGATTAGCGCGGCCACCTACAGCACCGTGCCAAAGATCGCCTTTTTCGCAGGGCTCAAAAAGCAGCACGAGGGCTACGAAGTGCTCAAGTTTGACGATGTGGTGACCAACCTGGGAAACCATTACGACCCCAACGCGGGGAAGTTCACCTGCTCCATCCCCGGGATTTATTTCTTCACTTACCACGTCCTGATGCGCGGAGGAGACGGAACCAGCATGTGGGCAGATCTGTGCAAAAACAACCAGGTAACAAGCTGAGCTCACAATCTAACATAGTTATAGTTGTAAAAGGTTATTGTTTTTGTTTTATAAACCTGTTACGCACGAGCTAATGGAGTTACCACTTTATTTAATTCACCTATAGCCTTCACATCTCAGATACGGACTTATATTTATAAAGTGAACTATTGACTGCAGTTCAGGCATGTAAGAGCAGCTGTTATTATTCTGTGTGTGTGTGTGTGTGTGTGTGTGTGTGTGTGTGTGTGTGTGTGTGTGTGTGTGTGTGTGTGTGTGTGTGTGTGTGGGTGGGTGGGTGGTAGGTAATGGACCATAGGTCAATGATTAATAGGACAGAGAGTCTAAGGTCAGGGTCTGAAGAGGAGATGCTTACTGTTACTGTGGCTCTTATGAGTCAGGGTAGACTTTCTCCATCACTGAGTCTGAACAGAGTGCTCAGACTTCTCTCTGTGCAGAGGCTGTCTAACATTTTGTAAATTAACTAAAGATGAAGTGTCCCTGAACTCTCTGTAAGAGTTTAAAATGAATCCAAAGGACAGCAGTGCTGCGGAGCCCTGTGGCCTTTTGCACATCTGATGTATGATCTTCATTTCATCTGGTTTCTCTTTAGCCATTTTCAAATTTCATTAAATCAGAACAAAAGGGGCGGTTTCTCTGTGATCTCAATATTTCTCAATCTTTTCCATCCTGCCCAATAATCATGGTGACCATATTTTTTAAAGGTAAAATAGAAAGGCCAACATTTAAAAACACTCAACTTAGCCATGCCTTAAAAATGGTAAACCTAAGTTAATAGGACCTAAAGAATTGTAATAAAATATGTTAATTATATCAAACGCCATGCATGCATTACATTCTAATATACAAGACAAAAATGTACGCTTTTTGTTGTATCTGTATGACTCCCCAAAGCATCCTGATAAAAATGTCAGGTGTTTCCCAGCCCCTTTCCAGTTTAGTTCATTAGTTTATAAAATATTGTTATGTTAAGGCATTCATGTAAAATGTGCAGTCAGCTTTTTAAAATATCTCTGCACAATATCTGGATAGTGTTCCTTGGAGGATTTCAGAAAAGTCTGCAGCCACTAATTGTTTGCTGGCTGACACTAGAAAGTCATGATACAATAGTAGAATCATTTATTTAGTGCAAGAAGTAATTGATAAATAAAACAATAATAAGGCCTGGGGGGGAGGGGCCCTTTGCTGCCTGTGTGCTCGGCTGTGTGCTCCCTCACAGTGTCCTGCTCTCAGTGATCAGCCTGTCAGCAGCAGATCTAATCCGCGGGGCAAACCAGAGTTTCCAGCGTCGCTCCACCAAGCAGATCCCCCCGCTGTCAGCCCGCTGTTGAAACGCTGCTGCAGACAGAACACTGCAAACATGTCTGGGATTAAACCAGTGGAGCCACACACCGTGACAAATCAGATGCTGCTCCAACACGTGTTTTTAATAAGAACTATGTGGCTTTTGGTCAGAGAGGGACAACACTGTGAACATCATCAACACATGAAGGAACTCCCCAGTGCCTTGGAATATGATCCATATTCAAATCAATGCATTTGCTTTTTATTGAAATAGTTCGATTTTACCCACTTTTTTTTGTCCTGGTGTAAACATCCTACTTAGTCACTGGCATATTTTTTACTTATTTGAAGGAAACCCCCAGAATGATGAATTCACATGGAGGTTCAAATATTGAAACTAGAGGTTTTCACTCTTTCCTGACTTTGTTTGACAGTGTAGAGACAGATTGCAAATTGGGGGGTTTGACATGCAACAAAAGTCCCGTGGCGGGAATTGAACCGGTGATGGTGACATGCTTTACGAAGACACTCTGACTCTCTCCCTGTTGAATAAGATCTGGAGACATCTGGCAGTCATTGCATACAAGACACATAATAAATCAGAATGTGTAAAAGCTATACTATCAGATTGTATTCTAATAGGCACCAATAATAATTTGCTGTTATTAGACTAGGATTGATGACAAACTCAGCGTTGAGGCGCAGGCTGCCAGATGAAGGTGAAGCTGAGCAGCCTCTTATTTCCCCAGATTCTGTCAACAGATGTGCTGAAGCCATCTTTGTCTTTGTCCCGTCCTCTGTATGCAGGCGCCGCCAAATCTAAAATAATATCCAAATCATATACGTTTTTAAAATATAAATTGGACACAGTCAATTCAGCTGCATAATGAGTCCTCTTTAAACTTAATACAAATAAATTTAATGCAGGACTTCTTCCACCAGCACTACGCCTAAAACAAAAAATCAATACCCAAGATGGTAATTAGGCAAATATTTATTCAACAAGAAGGAGCAAGCGCTGACATGCCTCTGGTGTGGGGCTTTTGTTGGCAATCTATAATAAATGTTGTTGTTTATTGGAGAGTCAGGGCTGAAATCATGTTGTTTCAACTCACTCTACGATCTCAAATGGGTCAGAGCTTCTCTCACAATTGGGAGTCACAGTGTCCAACAGGAGAGAATATGAATGAATTCAGCTGGGCGGCCAGGGTTCCCACAGCGAAGGTCATATTACTTTTACAAGAGGAGGTCAGGGAGTCGAGCTCCTCTGTTCTGGGCCAAACCGAGGGCTGTGAAATCTGAAATAAAGTCAGCCGGAGTCCGACTGGGCTGAATGACTGTTAAAAAAAGTTGGGATGTGCAGATGGCCCAATAGCCAAATAGTTACGGGCCATTTGGCATTCTCCACAATTTCTGGCCAGGGACCAAATCATCAAATTCTAATCTGCTACGTAGGATTAGCCTATACTCTCAATGTCAAGTGCAACAAGTGTGGGAAAACAACATCAATCATGCCCAAAGTCTTTGGCAATGAAAGCAGATTGCACAGATTCGATTCCAAATGATTGCATGTTGCCCTACCTCAATTTGATGGCTATTTTTCATTTGTTTATTTTGGCTATTTGTCAAAAATTGTAATCACTGTTTGCCAGCGAAATGACTGTCATGGCACTCTAGCATCTCTTTCTATCTATAGATATGACATCACAACCTTACAGAAGTCATGAAAGGACATTTGAAGGCACAGGCTGTGTATATCTCCCTGTGGATTGAGCATTTTGATCCTTTTCACAGTATTTATAGCATCCAGTCCTGCTTTATGGGAAAAAATAGACATGGAAACCCACCTTTTTACAGTATGAGAAATTTAAAGAAGATGGTACCTGCTGTCAGTAAAACGAATGTGTGTCTAACGTTCAAATGGGAAAGTCTGCCTTTTAAAAACATTTTAAGATTAACACCTCTGTGCCTACCAGCAGGGATATTGTTATAAACTGCTGGTAAAAATAAGTGCAGATTTATTGGATTGGTACACCAGATAAAAAAATTACTAGCTTCTCAGGAATTCTGCTTTATGCTTCCTGTGTGTGTTATTAAGAGGGGAACCTGGTGAAGAGCAGGCTCTTAGGATATCGAGCATGTTACTGAAAGGATTATCCAACATGAGAGCAGAAGACTAAATGATAAGATTAAGATTTGTTCGATTTAAATCAGATGAATCCAATTTAAAAAGAAAAAATCATGTCAGTCATATTCTGTCGTTTTACCATAGATTCCAAGCCCTGTATACTATGCTGTATCCATTTGTAAACCAGGGACCTGACCTTAAAGGTGGGGTAGGTCATTTTGTAGAAACCAGCTTGAGTGCACTAGAATTTGAAAATACACAACTGGAAAAAATCAGCCACTTCCTTACAGAGCCCCTCCTCCAACACACACGAACGTGCACATGACCAATCAGGGCACGAGATAAGTTTGTGCACAGATGGAAGGCTGACAGGCAGGTAGGCCATCCAGTTACTTTAGCCGGGCCGGCTCAGATGATCGGTCGTGCTTTTTACAGTACCACGGCTTCCACAGAAGGGTTATTCATTGCTATCGGGATTTTAAGAGCATTCCATGGAATATAACAAAAAGTGTATCTCGAGTCGAGCCACTTCTCTAACCAGGGATGTATTTCCAGTCTCCCTCAGTACCCTCTTCAAGGCAAAGCACAGTGATCAGCCATTAAGACGATAAAACGGGCTCATGTGAATTGCTGCTACAGTATTTTCCTAATGTTGAATGTTATATTTTCAGCTCTGGTTATTCTTGCTGAACAGCTTCAGTTGTCTTACACTGTGTTCCTAATTAAATTGTGTTAAAGAGGGTGGCATGCAGGCCAAAAGTAAGACAAAGGCTCTTATTAGAGGATTAGTTATCTTAACAATATCATATGGTTATATTATTTGACTACTTTAAGGTAATGTAACCCTGCTAGAGAGGTCAATATATCCCTAATGGCCTTTGTCCATTCATTGAACATAAATGTACAGCTAAACATGTCTTCACAACATTTTTATATTTTGTGTGTAGGCATGGTCTGAAGAGGTGGTTTTAAGAAACTAGAATAAATGTAGGCTTGGTTTTCAGCGTGTGGTTGAGGGTGTTGCAGTGACTGCTGTCTTGGCCTTGGTGCAGAGTTCATTAGAGCCACTGTGGAGCCACAACAGAGGGTAGCCTTGATGGACGTGAGCAACAGGACAACAAATCTCTTGAGATGTTGGAGAAGGAACTCTGCGACCTCATAGAGGCGAAACATGTGCACTACCATTAAGTTAAATCTCTGCTAATATTTTCTGTTTTGGCTTTCCTTTGACAGAACTTTCTCTGAGTTGGTTTTGATGTAAAGCCCAACTAACACAATGGCCATTTTTCTTTAAAAACCAATCGAGAGATCATTGCAAACAAGTCCCTTTTACTCTCATTCTATAGAGTGGAGCAGTGATTACGTATATTTGTAGGTGAACCCGGAAGTTAGCATGGTAGGGCTAAATACAGAAAATAAGATAAGAACTTTTATGATACTTCCACGTTTTGTTCAGCAGGATAATCTCCACACATTGACACCACCTTTGTTAGTTAAAGCATAAATGCAATGACCAGCAGTAAGCTAATATTAGGCTATAAAATACCTACATCACATTCACATGACTTTGCGTCAAACTCCGCAAAGCTAAAGGCGGCTAATGTTCGTCGTAATGAAGACATTCAACAGCGGGGTATTTACTGGCATATTTTATGTCAGAGTACAACGAAAAAATCTCTGAAGCTTGTGTTAACAACAGACGTTATTTTGAGAATCTAACTAAAAACTCAGTTATATTCTATTTCTTAATCCAACCCATGTCATGCTTTTCTGGTTATTACCCGTCCCCTTGTGTGTTATGTAGCTTCTTTTTTTTTTTTTTATCATACATTTTTTATTGCAACGTCTTCAATTTACAACACAGTACAGAAGACAATTCAGGTTGCACAACATTTGGGATTAATTCAATCCCATCGTTATGTAGATTTTTCTGCATGTAAACGGTCTGCAGGGTCACAAACCCTCAAAGTACACCCTGTAGCGAGTAACACTTTAACACAGAAAAGACCTGTCTATGCTGCCCCAGAACGCCTCCTTGGACATTTCTCTTTTTCCATTTGTTTGCTTCTTTGGTATAGTGACGTATTTCGGGTATAGTGACGTTACGTTACGTCCGCGGAGCCGTTACGTTTGGACCAATCCGCGGACTTCCTCACACCCACACACTCGGTGGGACGTTGCGAGGCTCGCTGCTGCTTAGGAGCGGGACAGTGTGAGCTGGCTCACTGGTGTGGGGTCGGCGAGACATCGCGGAACTCAGCCTGGGCAGACACACAAACTCCCAGCCAGGCTGAGGGTGTGTGTGTGTGTTTCAGGCTGGGTTTCGCTGTGTCTCGCTGTCTCGCAGACGGCCACTGGGCTCACAGGGAGGGGGGGGGGGGGCAGGAGCTCCAACAAGCCGTTTAGGACAGAGTGAATACACATACTATACAGAGATGCTGTATGAGAAACCAATGTGAGTTTGGAAAATTGCACAATATACATTTATTTTAGTAGACCTCAACAATGGAATTATGATCAGTAGAAATGGCCATGACATGGGACCTTTAAATCAAAAACAAGATATATGGAATACTATTTGTGTAGTTAGCTTTTTGGTCTTTGGTCAGTGTCTGAAAGTGTCCAGTGTAGACAAGGTGCACAACCCTCCAAGATGTGTGATTTCAGTTGTGCCTTTGAGTGTTAATGTATACGATGACTGTGTGTGTGTGTGTGTGTGTGTGTGTGTGTGTGTGTGTGTGTGTGTGTGTGTGTGTGTGTGTGTGTGTGTGTGTGTGTGTGTGTGTGTGTGTGTGTGTGTGTGTGTGTGTGTGTGTGTGTGTGTGTGCGTGTGTGTGTGCGTGTGCATCCCTGCAGGTGCGTGCCAGTGCCATCGCCCAGGATGCGGACCAGAACTACGACTATGCCAGTAACAGCGCCGTGCTGCACCTGGAGCCAGGAGACGAGGTGTACATCAAACTAGACGGGGGCAAAGCTCACGGAGGAAACAACAACAAGTACAGCACCTTCTCTGGGTTCATCATCTACGCTGACTAGACGCAACGACACGCTCTGACCTCAGATAATGCAGACCTCGTGGCCAAATCCTTCACCGAATCTTCCTCAGACTTCCTCTTTAAAATGTGGACTAACCAGTATACTTTCGCCGTCATCACCTGCATATTATTTTATTTTCTATTTTTTTGACAACATCACTGTCCGAGTGACTTCGGACAAACGCATTAATGAAACGATCGGATTGTCAAAGTGTGGGATGCTGTCACATGGGGAGGAGTGCACGAAGCATCAGTTAGCTGTAGCTTATGATGGTGTTAGAGGGAATGGTCTTAAATGAGGTGTTAATAGGCAACATTAAGAGGAATGAGTTACACTAGTGTGTCATCGCCCTTAAATTTGATTGGTCGAAAGAGAACATCGGATAGAAATAGAGGAACTAATGAGTATATCTGAAAACTGACAGTGGGATGATTGTGTGCAATATCTAATAAACTATATTCATGGTGATTATTTATAAGAAAGCCCCCAGATATCATGCATTATATTAAGGAAAAGCCGGTAACACTTGAACTGCATTTTGAAACACTATCAGCAGCCTCTCATGTCAAAACATAATCACATCTTTCATAGAATAGAAAACTAATGAAATATCTTCTCATCTTTATTATTTTTCATGTAATACAATTGTATACAATCAATCTATATCATGATGATTTAATAATGTGCTGATATCTTAGCATGGCTTTGTAACACCACTTTGTAGAAGTTCACATTTCACAGTGGCCCTCTGCAAATACAGATATAAATACATATTTTTGTGATATAAAAGCTACAGGCTAGTGATACCAGTAGCTACCATTGAGGACGGAGATCTCATGTCTTTATTTTTTTCTCTAAGTTATTTATATATATTTTAATTCAATATATATTTATAAATCATAGTATTATAATTATATTGATCTAAATGGAGGGATTAAGTATTTCCCTAAAACTATATTACAAATATATTGGGAGATAAAATAAGGAAAGGTGGAATTCATTGGAATACTTTGGACACATGACCTTAGTTTGTCCAAAAATCCAGGCTGATTACACACTGGGTGTTTCTCAATGTCGAGGATGCTTGCTTGGAGCACATGTCTTCCGAGTCACTTGCTTCAGAAGCGAGGCAAGAATCCTTCCTGGCATTCGGAAAACGAAGAGTGGAACAGGCTAGCAAGTGTGCAGGTGTGCGTCATATGAGATGCCCCGCCTTACATTTTCTGCCACAGATTTGGGGAAATTGGTCCGTGCGCAAAGCATTATGGGGATTTTAAGACCGCGGAGTCTACACATGTGCAGCCTCGAAATTTCTCGCTACGAAGTACGCCGGGCTCGGTAGAATTCCAAGTATGCTGGACATTGGAACAGTCCTTCGGCGGGACTCGATGACGTAGTATGCTTGAAATAGGGGCCGTTTCTCAATCACGAGTATGCTTGCTTGGTAGCACATGTCTTCCGAGTCACTTCCTTCAGAAGCCAGGCAAGAATCCTTCCTGGCATTCGGAAAACGAAGAGTGGAACAGGCTAGCAAGTGTGCAGGTATGCGTCATATGAGAGGCCCCGCCTTACATTTTCCGCCACAGATTTGGGGAAATTGGTCCGTGTGCAAAGCATTGTGGGGATTTGAAGGACGCGAAGTCTACCCATGTGCAGCCTCGAAATTACCCCCAAACCAAGGACGCGGCCTCGGTGGAATTCCAAGTATGCTGGAGATTGGAACAGTCCTTCGGCGGCACTCAATGACGTAGTATCCTTGAAATATTGGCTTGGAAGCCAGTTTCCTCGCGATTGAGAAACAGCCAGTGGCTCTGGAGCAGCTCTACTCGACATTGAGAAACACCCACAGCTTTTCAAGTCTTTGTGCTGAATTACACTTAACATTAAATTAGTACATTGCTGGAAGGAAACAAGTGTATTTCACGAGATTTAAGACTTGTTCCTTTCTTAACAATATCTCATGTATACTGAATGATATTAGTTTGTAAACTCAGTGCTCCCTGAGATTCAGTTGTCAGAAGACACACGTGTGTTGTTTAGGACACAAAAACTGACACCCCTTTGATTATTAAGTCATCTAAATGTGACTTTTTTTGCAGAGTACAATTTGACTTGCCCCAAAAGTAAAAGCACAGGTGTTAATGATAAAACTAACGATGGCTGGATCCCATTTAGCTGCTTTGATTTCAGGTGCCTGGTATTGTACATGCCAACATCGTTAGCATCATGAGCAACACCAGTGACACAATCTAAATGTGTGCTGAGAGAAAGGCTTATTCTAATGAACCAGTATCTTACTATTGCTGTTGGTAAATGACAGTAAAGGTTGAACCCTTGGGAAAGCATCAAACGTGCAGAGCTTCGCAGAGTAGCAGACTGAATGGTGACTTGACAAATGTTAGCGTGTTAGATGCTACATCAATTGCTAACCACCTTAGCCTAAGCATACATGACATTTCAGTAATTATCATAATTTGGCTTAAAAAGAAATAGATTTTTTTTTTTTTAATTTGAATTATAATACAACAAAATATAAAGTTTATTCAAATACAGCTCTGACCTAAACACAGTTAATCATTTTGGGTGTTTTGGACTGAAAGGATGATCGTATTGGAATCAGTGCTGCTTTGATATGGCTGTGAGCTGACTGCAACATTTGGAAACCCCAAATTGAGTTTCTTCACATGGCATCGAAACAGATATTGCAAATGAAAAGTTGTTTACCAGTTCTAACTAACCAAGCAGGAGCCACCCACACTGAGTGGCTCCAATGTGTGTGTTCCTCTGATGTGTGTCCTGGTAGCCTTTCTGAGGGTGTGTATTGAAATAGTGTTGCTTGATTGGCTGTGGTTCAGCCCCGGTGTGTGATCGTACTCCTTCGCCCTGACCAAAGTTGTGAACTGAAAGCACTATGCAGAAGTAGAGAATAACAATGTATCAATGTACATGTATCTTAAGGATAGAAAGTGTGCATCACTGTAATGGGAATCATGTGTAAATACTGTAGTGATACAAACTGTTCTTATTTTTTCTGCCTACCCCATGTACAGAATGCTAGAAGAGTGTATAATGATTTTGAATACTTGATTAATCAACTCATTATTCAGTAACCACTGATTGTCTTGAAGTTCTAGCCTCACCAGTGTAATGGTGTGAAAGGCATATGTATGGTAGATACAGTGTCAGGTGTGTGCAATACTATAAAACACGTTGCACTTCTCTTGTCTGACAACAGTCACCTGTGTACTGTTACCTCAAAATGTCTCCATTAAATGGACTAATGTAACATGTGTTGACTGATTTATTTGTTGTTCAAATGGGGGGGGAGGAAGATTTCCGTGTTTTTACCATGAGTCTCCAAAGTACAAATTACCTTCTAACAGTTTTCGTCAAGTAATATGAACGGTTATATTAGAGACATACTTAAAACTATGTCCAAGTAACCAGATCTACATTATATTAAAATAAATGTATACATGTATTATATAGCCTTAGTTCCCAATGTGTACTCAAGAAGATGCAAGTACTCAGATAATACACTTTATTTGTATAGTACCTTTCATGCACAAAGCAGCCCAAAGTGCTTTACAGAAAACATAATATTAAAATATTAAAATTAATACAGAAGATAAAACATCTACAGTGATAACATTTTAAAATAAAACAATTTTAAAAACAAAATAAAAAAAGTAAAATCAAAGAAAAACAGAAAACAAACAGTAAAACATGGACACTGATACTAGTGACAATTGAAAGTTAACCCAAATGAAAAGCCATAATCAAAAGATAGGTTTTTAGATGACTAGATGACTTTGGAAAAGGTCTGTCTAGGTTTACGGTAAACGATTTACTTTAAATGTTCCTTATACAGCTTTAGCCTTTATTTTATCGTTTTAACGTGGTGAGGATATTTCATTTTGAACCCATAAGGATCCACCGTGACACATGAACTTTAAATGTTCTGGAAAGTTCCTTATACAGCTTTAGCCTTTATTTTATCTCATGCAGTCCCTGGTGACACACCCTGAAACAGTCTGGTGGGTCATGGTCCAGGTCATGTGACTTTGTGTTCCCATAACAACATGTCCAAGATGTCCATGTGCCAACACATGTGACAGAACTAGCTACATTTCAGAAGCTTTTTTTGTTGTTGCTAAAGGTAAAATTCAAGTCATTTAAGAATTAAAATGCTTACAAAGCATGTCCTTTATTACATTTAACCTGTTGTGGAAACTGTTACGGATTGTGTAGGAAGCAGGTATAAACTGAAAAAACTCCTTTATTTCAAGGCTATATGATACAAAGACAAAACAGAACACTCACCCAAGAACTAGTCAAGACACAAGACGAACCGACAAAGACAGACAACCCAGAACTTAAATACACACAAGACTAATCACACAACAAGACACAGGTGAGGAGGGAGGAGAAAACACAGGGGCCACAGGTGAACATAATCAGACAATTATACACACACCAGGGAAACTAACAGGAGGAAAAACACAGGGAAAAGGACCAGACAATAAACGTATCACTAGACCACCTCGGGCGGACGGCCCGGGGGCAAGGCAGGATTCAAAAAGGGGAACTCGGGCGGACGACCCGGGGGCAAGGCAGAGTGTATGGTGGGGGACTCGGGCGGCCGAGCACGAGGGCGAAGGCAGCGGCAGGAAGAGTCAGGGGGCCGGGCCCGAGGGCAAAGGCAGCGGCAGGAAGAGCCAGGGGGCCGGGCTCGAGGGCGAAGACTGCAGCTCACAGAGGGCCGGGATCGAGGGCAAATACTGTGGCTCTCAGGGCTACGTGAAAAAATCCTAAACCACTCGGACAACAAGCTCCAGAGCCAGGGCTTGCGAGCAACCTCCTAACATGCCTTCTTCTATGCAGCCTCTCTACCCCGTCGATGAGGCGCCTTTCCACGTATAAACAATAGACTCCAGAGAATATCCAAGACGTTCCGCCTGTAGCTTCAAAAGGTCTGCTCGGTCCATTTTTGGTTGGTTTCATTCTGTTACAGATTGTGTAGGAAGCAGGACCCAAATGCAGAGATACACTGAAAAAACTCCTCTATTTCAAGGCTATATGATACAAACCATGACAAAATAGAACACTCACCGAAGAACTAGTCATGACACAAGACGAACCGACAAAGACAGACAGAAAACCCAGAACTTAAATACACACAAGACTAATCACACAACAAGACACAGGTGAGGAGGGAGGAAAAAACACAGGGGCCACAGGTGAACATAATCTGACAATTAGACACACCAGGGAAAAGGACCAGACAATAAACAGGAGGAAAACATGACAGGGAGAACAACAAAAAACCCAAACCTAGACATAGAAGCGTGACATAACCTAAACATACAAAATTAAAAACGTGACATAACCCTAGGAGTGTGACAGAAACATGTATTGATCAAATTGATATGAAAGAAATGAGACAAACATCGCTGTCACACTGATGTCACATCGGGACTTTAACCCTAAACTTTCACAGTAAACCCAAAGTGACATATGCACAATTAGAAATATTATTATGATCTGCTCAGTTAATTTAGCTGATTCAACTATATAGTAACTATGTTCTTATTCTTCAATTCAACGAATGTTCAAGCTTATTGAAACCAAAAAATCATCCTCATTAATTAAGTTATAAATAAGAGTTATTTTACCATTAAAGCCCAATGTGACTGTCATATTTGACACTGGGAGGGGGGGGGGGGGGTTACTTGTCAGAAATGTGTTCTAAGTGGTCCATTTAGTCTAAATTATATTCCCCTTAATTTCCCCAAAAGTAGAAATGGGTCCGGGTTCTTATGGGTTAAAATATCCCAGTTCTTGCCAAAAACCTGTATATCGCTAAGGCTTACTTAAAAAAATAGTACTGTGGTACAGTTGACTATTTCTTATTTACAGGAATGCCTTCTTTTGATTACCAAAATGTTCAAAATTAGATAGATTAAGCAGTAAATATGAAATGTATTTCATTTTTAACTCAAGGTCAATCTTCTCTGTTCTGAGGCTTTCGAACATATGACTTGGTCCGAATTCACTGATAGTCCAATCTGGTCTGATTATCATTGAAATGTTCTTTATGCTTTTAGCGGCCGGATCTGACACACTACAATTGTTCTCTTATTTGTAGCTATGTCGACTTTATGGCCTAAGAAAGGATGGAGTAAACTTGCCATATTCATTTCTTTGCATGTTGTGCATCCAGTGGTGAAGGGCAGTGAAGGAGACGTTCACACCTCCAGTGGAGCTCCAGATGGAGGCTGGGGCCAGGCTGACAGCACATCAGCACCGGGGCCTGCTTATAGTCCAACAACTCATTGTGCTAAAATATACAGCCCACCCCCCCTCTAACACCCGTCATCTCCCAGAATACAGGTTTATTACGGCAGAACTGCTGAGAAACACCAGAAAAAGACTCGAGGCAAGTCTCTGCTAATCCCAATAAACATGTGGGTTGTTCTACCGTGGCATGTCTCACAAACACACAAAATATGTTTGACAAAATACAACTGTCTTCCTTAAAAATCGGATTAAATCAGTGAAGGTTATTTTAATAAAATGTGTGAAATACCAGAGAAAAATGCGGTGAAATTTGGTATAGGCAGGTAAATAATACCTTTTAAATTTCCAAACATTTACTTTCATCCTCACATTTCTTTACAGATTTTTTAAATGTGCAGTGCACCCAGGTTTTATCTGACACACTGTTAGATTATCATCAAAGAATAGTCTTTAACGCGTTTTCGGGTTAATTTTGCACATTTAATTAAAACAACTTGCAGACAAAACAAAAATAGTTTTGTTTCGTCACAAGCTTGCTTTATGAAGCTGGGATATTTTAGCTTTATTTGGCAACTAAACCAAAGAGACCCTGGAAAATTGGACTAATGAATTGTGACCAAACTTGAAACAAAAACAGAGAACAGTAGTGCACTTCATGTAGTACAATATGATTGAGACTGTCTCTCCACAGGACACGCTTCACCCAACACACTGTCTCTCTTTCACTCACAGGCTGACCCCTCTCTCCCCCTTTCAACCCGTCTGTCTGTCTCCGTCACTATCACATAAGAAAGTATTCTCTCTCTTTCTCTCTCTCTCTCTGTCTCTCTTCCCCCTCCAACCTGTTAGCTTTCCCAATTTCAACACCTCCAACTAATCCTTAGACAAATCAATTTGCCCGCTGTGCAAAGGGGGTACATAGCAGGTGTACATTTGCAGAAGAAACAGCAGTTTGTCATCCAAGTTTTAATATTTTGACATTTAAACTAGGAGAGTTCCCAGGCTTCACCACGGTATTAAACACAAGCTAATCTACGAGGGGATGAAGTGCAGGTGTGGAGATGGGTGGAGGAACTCAGGAGAGGGGAATGAGGTGATTAAAAGGAGGAAAGGCAGGGAGCTGATTAGCATGTGAGACACCTGGGGGGGGGGGGGGAGACTAACGAGGCTGATTCAGAGCAGGTGTGTGGCTGTGCAAAGGAGGGAGAAGCAGCACAGAAAACACACACTCATGCCATTACCACAGTGCACGTATAATAATGTGAATGGTTTCCAACATTCTTGTGTGAATTCATGTTTCAGCTGAGTGGACTCTTCCTATTAACTAATTCAGAGATGGCATATTTGAGCCACATGGAGCCAATTAAACTGTGGTCATTGACTGTGGCCCTCTTGTTATAAAAGACTGCTTTATGGTGTTCATACATTCATGACATTTTCCAATACTATTATTTAGTATTATTCATATATTATCCGTTACATGTGCATGTCTATCCGGGGACCTCCGAAATGTCCATTGTTTGCCTCCAAGTCCCCTGTATGTGGGCAGTCCACTGTTAGCTAAGTAAACAAGTACACACACACACAATCAATGTCTTATACAATTAAAGGTGTTTTGGAGTAATTTGGTGCAGGACAAAAGCGATTTAATTCGTAGACAAGCTGAGTATCACAAGCAGAGTTGTATGTTTGAGGACATTGAGGGAAGACTATGTGTGATGTGGACAAAGACCTCAATATTGACAGAGAACATGTGACGTGTTCTATTTTGGTGTTTCTGGTTGATGCATGAACTTCATATTTCCAACAGACTCCAGCAGCCTGGTTTCCTGCTTCTATGTCCCAGAAAGCATCCTGCTGCTCTGGTTTGTTTTTTGATAAATAACAGCAACTTGAAAACAAACAAACAGGGCTTCTTCTTCCCACCTGGCACAGCTGTGTGGCTGTACCTTTAATACTTTGAATTTCTAAACTGTAAACACATTTGTACAAAAGCTGTTATTGACATAATTGTAGTTCATTCACCCTACATGACATTTTTTGGCGGCCATAAATTCTTGCTGATTTGGCGGGGAAACGTGACAAACACGTTGGTCAATGAGTAAAAAAATGCTTTTCATATTTCACAACCTACGTTATTTAATCTTGAAAGAGGTGTTGAAGGCCACATTTAAGATCTAAACAGAAATCCATTTATAAACAACTGATTTAAGCAGCTCTAACCTCATGATAAAGCCATTAGTCCCACCTCATAAACCCCATCAATATAAGAGGTACCAACTAAAACTTAGCCATATAATAGGTTTTAATTATGACAGTCAACTTTTCTGTGTTTAGATCTCAAACTAGACATTTATTTTTTTGTAAAGTATGTCAGGCGTGCATTGTGCAACACGACCCACACAAAACTCAAGCATTGTTGAAATTGTTAAGGCAGCAAAACAAGTGCTGGCTCCTCTCAGAGGGAGTTAAAAGGTATCTGCTTCTTCATTTGAAATCCTTTGTTGTTGTGACTCAAAAGCCCGGCTTGTTTTTAGCGACCTCAGAGACTGTGGAGCAGAGAAAGACAATCCTGCATAAGCTGAGAGGGCTAGGGAGGGTTTAGAAAACAGTCTGGGGACAGGAGGGGTCGCAGATGGGATCTCAGATTGGATAATTACCATGTGTCCCAAATCCTGCTTGACTCCCTCCTCTAATCCAGACAGGAAGAGAAAACACAGAGGAAAGTCCAATTATGTTCTGAACTTCCCTTTCTTTGTAACCTTTCCTTCTCTGTTTCCAGCCACAACTCTATACCACCGTCCAACCCTCATGCATGGTTTAACCAGCTGTATAGTGGTGATGCATTCACTTACTGTTCTACGTATTGAAGTTCGTTTAGGAAGATTTCTTGGAAAAGTAAAGGAACAATATGGTTATTGATTATCAATCTTCAACTGAAAGTAGACAAAATGATTTGAATCAGCTAAATGGCTTCCTCTATTAAGAGACCAACATTTCCTGAGTCTGAATTCTGCCATTGGCAAATGTGCTGCAGGTCTTATTACGTAACAACCATGGCAACCCAAAAATCAGGAAAATAGGATTGATTTTGGCTTTATTTTTCAGAAGGACCTTTTCATGTGTCCAACTAAAACAAATCTAAATACGATTCAAAATATTCAAGTTGCAGTTTCTCTTCTTTAGTTCCCTGGCACTCTCACTTGTTAAAAGGACCTTGTTGTCAGTGGCAGAACAAAACACCTTTTGCTAATTACTGTTAATTCAGTGAGTTATTTGATAAAAGGCAAAAGTTCAGGCAACATAGCATTTCTTTGTATCAGATGCACATTTAACCAACAAATCAGTTTGAAGTACTTCAATCTGGATATTTGCTAAAAACACTTGATCAGGAACTTTGTTGGCCCCCCAACAGACGGGCCTCTCTGACCCTCCGAGACAAAGTTCTAAAATGCTCATCAACCCGGTCTAACGGTTTCAGATGGTGGTCCACATAGTGATTTTTCTGTGATGGATGATGTGCTGCTAACAATAGGCCTTCCTCTGTGTGTATTGTGTGTATACCTGGAATGAGGGAGAAACATAAAGTTTCTTCAAGTGGTATGCAACATCGGCCTAGAAAGAGTGCAATGAGGCCACTGAAAACCTCAGTGTGTTCTTGAGTCTGAAGTTGATTTATTTGGTATCTTTTGTTGGAAATCAGTAAAAATCGAACAAAATGTACCATGTTTACAATGAGCCTTAACCATTTAAGCAGGAACACTAATATCCAAGCAATATTCAATTGAAAAGTTGGCTTTACAATATTATGTTCCTCCCAAAAGATCCTTTTGCTAATTTAAAATAGCTGCACATGAGTGAGCGGTGCGGGAGATAAGGTCGAGCTGAGATGTGTTCAGGCCCCGCAGGAAGGTGACAGCGCTGTCACAGCACATCGCCTTCAAACACACAGAGTGGCGCCAATCTGCTAAATCTCTTGTAAACAACTTGATGCTGGAGATAAACACAGAAGAAACACAATAAGTAGAGTGTAAACAAGTACATTCTCACATATTCTTTGCATGACACATTCACATGCATTCCAATGAAGATGAATGATATATATTGTAGGGGCCCACTGTCGCTGATAGATATTTATAAATAATCTCTAAGCGGTTGACCAATCACAACAGAGCCGGCCAGCTGACCAATCAGAGCAGACTGGGCTCTGGTTTCAGACAGAGGGGGAAAAGAGCATGAGAAAAATAAAGAGCTTTTTGAACATTAAACCATGTAAACATGTCACAAAAGCACAAATTACAAATATGAACCTGAAAATGAGCTTAATATGGCCCCTTTAATGTAATGCAATCAATAGCTCAGTTATATACGAGTTAAAAGTATCAGTGAAGTATATCAGAGAACTATAAATCATTTTAAAATGAGATAAAAGATACATATATAAGAGTATAAGAATGGTATTTTCTATCTTAGTGCACCCTTGCTGCACACACACACACACACACACACACACACACACACACACACACACACACACACACACACACACACACACACACACACACACACACACACACACACACACACACACACACACACACACACTCCCCTCCTTTAGCAGCAGTTTTTCCTCTCTTAGTTAGCCTGGGTTTCGCAGCGGGCTGACGTGATGAGAAGTGACAGCTTCTGCAGACTGTTTGGACTGAATGTGATACACTCGGCTCTGTACTGATCAAATCTCCAACAACAGACTATTAACTCCAAGCAAATTGTGCCAAGTAGGTTAAAGGGGGCCTTGTCGGTTTTAATATCACTGATATCTCCATTTGTTGTCAGGGTTTAGAAGGACTCATCTCGCTTAGATAGCAAAAGCACATTTGTCACAGTCTCTCTTTCTCTCTCTCTCTCTCTCTCTCTCTCTCTCTCTCTCTCTCTCTCTCTCTCTCTCTCTCTCTATTCCACCGATCAAATCATGTCATTTTGTCATAATGCATCACATTTTATGGACGAGCAGATTTGTTCAACTCTGAAGAAGTAACTATTTTTCTCATTCTCTCAAGGCTTTTCACATTTCAAATCAAGGATGTCAACCAGAAATATAATAAGTGCTTCAATATAATACACAAGTGTACTTCTTATTCCACCATGACCTTATTGTAGTCTCACAAGATATATAGCTGAAAGACAATCAGTAAGAGCAGGAACTAGTCTTAATGTCTGTTGGTGATGGCTAGATTTGTTCATAAAACCCTTAAATTGTGTATTTTTAAAGTTGTATATCAGTTATTTCTTCACATGTATTTGTTCTTTTGGAAGTCCAAAAGCATCCACCAATCTATACAATCAGGAAGCTGTATGTTAAAGGTGCAAAACACATTAAGATTGAGTCTGTACGTGCACGATGCCAAATAAAACAGATGTGGCTTGAGGGCAGACAGAGCTGTTCATCATGGGTTCTTTGGGGCTAAGTGTCCTCGCAGTTGATGTGTCTGTGAACTGAGAGATGTTCCTTCAGTGACAGTGAAATCAATGCACTGCCTATGTTTCTATCTGTGACTGAAAAAGCTCCTGATAAAGGACTTTACAATCCCTGGAAACATCACTATGCGTGTTCTGTCAACAGGTTTATTTTTGTAATATGCACATATTGCAGTTGAGTATTTCAGCAGCCCTTTATCAGTAGCTCAAACACCCAGTAGGAGAAAAGCCTCAGCAGCTTCCCATGGTCAAACATTTGCTGGAAATACTTCGTTTTGTTTTGGCAAAGGTTGGCCCCTGGGTGCACGACGAAGGACAAGATGTGGATTTTATTGCAATCACGCAGTCGTTTTGTAATTTGGATTTATACAAATGTATTGAGTTCTTTGAATTTATCTGCCAATTTCAATCTACACATACATGTAGCTCTTATTCTTCTGGGTAATGAGCGAATCTCGATGAGATTTTACAAGCGTTTGAACTCGGGACCTGGCATGGTAAAGTTCATTTGATGTCTGTTCAGATGTTTTTGTTTTTCTCGCACACTACGGTCAATGTCTACATGCTTGCAGGGATGCAGTTCATGTGTGAAAGTGGATCATTTTAGCACAGACAGGGGGGTAGTATAGTGGAAGTAGGATTTTATATACTGAGTAAATCTGTACATGTTCATTTTAGTATTCTAGTACAAGGAATATGTGTGTGTGTGTTTGTGTGTGTTGTGGGTGGTGTTTTTTTCAAAATTAAATGGCTCCCCACTTCCTTGTAGAAAGAAAAATCAATTGTGACATTCTCCAGACGGTGTACACCACATTTAATTAGCACGGAGACACGTGGGAGAAAGCCAAATTATCCAATAACTGAGGAGGAGACCCGGGTTGGTTAGGCGCGGGCGAAAGGATGGGGGTGTGGGGGAGCAAATGGGAGATAATAGGAAGGCAGCAGGGAGGTAAAGGGGAGGCAAGTGAGAGGTGAAGACAAATAGGAGAGAGGAGAAGACGAGGTGAGGGAGTGAAAGTGGAGGCAATGAGGAAAAGAGGGATGGGAGAAGGGGAGAAAGACGGGGAGGACAAGGGGAGGTGAGGGGGGGGATGAGTTCTGTGTGGGAGAACACGGCCGCTGTCCATTTATTTTGTAGTTTAGCCTGATTTCTCACTGCAGATGCCGCTAATACCTGACAGCAGCTCTGCAGCTAATTGTGCCATTCAGCGTGATAGAGTATCAAGCTCACGCTCTCGCACTGAAAGAAGCATCGCAAGACTAATCTCATTAGAGCAAAGTGAACTTTCCAAGACTATAAAGGTTTCTTCTTTAACTTTCCAGGGAAGTCACCTTTACAGATATAGCGGATTATAGTGAAATAGAAAGTGAAGAAGAAAGTGTTAGGTGTTTTTTTCACCCATTTTCTTGCTTGGTCTTGGTGTCATGTTATGTACCTGTTCTTATAATTGTGCAAACAAACAACATCTGACATTGTGACAAATTGCTTACAAAAGCAAGTTTCAATCTACAACTTGACTTTTATACTGTATATAAATGAATGTAGGCAGGAAATGCACAAAACACAGTAAAATGCTACATTTATCGAATTCCCAATTGAGCTAAAACACACCAGTATGGTCTTGCCTGATATCAGACTTGTCTACTTGTTACAGTCCGTTTCCATCTTCAGTCCGACATTGCTTCCACTGTAATTGATTTCCATGGGGAACATGGATTTGATTTTCCCTAACCAATCACTAGAGACCATCGTATATGCCTGAATCCAACAGCTACAATGTCAGGTGTTATTAAGAAGATACCATCTATGGCAAATATATGGTAGCCAAGGGGGTCATAAGAAATTCAGGAGGGATTATTCAGCAGCACAAAAGGTACACTTGAATGGATCGATTTCTCTTTAAAGCGGGATACCACTGTCTCATGTCATGGTGCTGGATGTGTCCGTCAACTCGGTGGAGGGGGGAGAATCGAAGGTCTGAACCTAGGCAAGATATGGTGCTTAAAATTGTATATAGGTTGAATCGAACCCTGGTGCGTTTAGCCGCTTGGTGCGGTTCGTTTGGGTTGGTGTGAACGCAGTCCGAGACCTCTGAAGTGAACTAAACAACCTCACTCTGGTCCGCCTAAAAGAGGTGGTCTCGGAGCGCTTGCTTGTGTACTCTGGAGCGGTTCATCGCTGGTGTGAACGCAGTCCGCGCCAAAACATAGGAAGTGTAGTATTTACACGTCACAAGAACGCGGATGTCTTCAAAATCTTTAGCAAAAGACTCTTTCGCTAAAGATTTTGAAGACATCCGCGTTTTTTTTGTTAAAGAGTGAAGCAGAATGAAGTGTTGAAAAGTGTCGTAACAGTACAAATGCTCCGTCAACTATACATAAAAGTCAGAGCCACCCGTCGTCTGTGAAACCTCCTCCTGACTGCAGAACATCTCTCATTATATGTTATCAGTTTTTTAACGGACATTGTCTGATTATATAATCATATGCGCGGGCCGCTAGAGTCTGTTGATCTCCAGATTAACAGCAGCATGAGAATAACCTGCCGAAAGTGCCGATGCTCCATGGCGGAGGCTCCGGTAGAAATGGTCGGGATTTGCGTTTTTACCCCCTTAATGTCTGACCAATGGTTGAACAGCATTTCCGAGCACATGACTTGTGTTTAAAGTTCATAGTCCGTTTGAGTTTTGCCCGTGTGAACGCAAACCAAACCTTCTGAAAAATGTAACAAACTGTCGTCTGGTGCGCACCTGAAAACGGACTATTTGGTGTGAATGCGACCTAGAAGTGAATTGCTCCAGCTTCTTATGGGGTCTTAAAACTGACTTTATGATTCATACCGGGGATCACTATTTCTCCAAACAGTTTATTCCTTTTCTCAGCTTAACCCAACAGCAATATGGGGGTGAAACACTGAGCTAGACCTCTTTGAAGCACTTGATTAACTGTTTTAATGATGCCAAATAAGATCACGATATCAGCAGAGTCAACACTGCCATATCCAACCTTTTCACCCACTGCTAAACCACTGACAGCTGGAGAAAGTTTAATCACATGTCGGTGTCAGTTTGTCCCCACCGCCTGCAGTCAGACTGATCAAAACACAGCAAACTGAACACTGTTAGAGTGCTAAAGACCCAGAAACGGAGACAAAGTAATCGAAAGATATCAAAAAGATAGAAAACTCCCTCGTACTCTCAGCGGCCCTCACAACAACCCCTCCCAGCATGCACTCTGAGAGGGAGACGGAGAGAGAGAGTCCAGTTGAATCCTCTGCTTCCGAGAGCATCGTAGAAAACTCAACTTAATTGAGTGTGAAGCTGAACTTTCTGACAGCATCATGTTCAAAACCCACCAAGATATCACACAGATGAAGACAACAGGATCAAGATGGAAAAGATAAAAACACCAAGTACAGATAAGACGAGGAGCCCAAACACAAAATCTTTTTCCTGCACCTAAAATACTGACTGGATGTCTGCTCTGACTCAGATAGATCCACATGTTGAGCTGCACAAATCCCAAGAGGAAAGCCTTTCTTCATCCAGTTAACCCCGCTTTACCAGCGAACTGTAAATCTTTATTATTTCAGCACTTACACAGCAACAAACTTCCTTAAAACTGCCTAAAAAAGAGCAGTATTTCCCCACACGGATGAACTGAGATAGTTCAATCATCTTAATATGAATGTCACAAGCTCCTCTGACTCTTAAGGATGTGTTTTAGCAAGTCGTCCTTATCCCGCTGATCTGATGGAACAGATGCGCTTATGTTTTAATCAATACAGCTACACCGGCTTTGTAAGATTTTTTCATTTGACTTACCATGCAACTACATTGATTTGCAATAAGCAATTATAGCTATCAAAACGGATTCAAGCACACAGCAGTGCTGAAACTGACTGGATTATTTAGCTTTCCGTAAAGTAACTAACCCTAACCCTCAGGACTATGACCGCCATACTACTAGAACTCCTTCATTTCTTCTTGCACCCTAACACTCTAGTGTCATAGGGTGTTGTAAGTTGTAAGATTTAAATGTTTTAAAATGTACTCAAAGTTCAATAAAATACCAGAATGATTGGTGTCAGAATAGAAAAGCGCCGTTACATTAATCTGGCAGTCACCTTTTACCAATGTGTCTCCCAACAAGTGCATTCAAACAAGGAATAAAGAGCTGAAGGGGTGAGAGCTGAACCACTGGCTCCAAAATAAAAAACTATGAGATGTTAATAATTGTATTATAAGAGTGATTATGGTTTTGCTTTCCTTTTGCGAGAATTAGGGTTGGGGTTGGGGTTAGGGTTCGGGTTAGTTACCACAGAGCGGTCAGTAGTCCAGAGGAGAACAATGGTCTTCACAAAATGTAAGTTTGTGCCAAACTTTCCGCTGAAACCAAAACTAATGGAGCCGCTGGTCTGCTTTCCTTTGGACTCTCATCAGCCAAAAAGTCAGGCTATTGTTGCGCTAATGACCCTGAAAGCCTTTCATTTCCTCGTGGAAATTATAAAATGACTGTCGTATTTTGTAATATCATTTTGTGAGTCAATGAGCTCTTAAAAAAGACAATGAAATATCAAATCTGTGTGTACGTGTTGGTGTGATATTCTTGTTGTTATGTACACTTGCCTCTTACATGCAACTCCTGCATACTTACTCTACTCTCTTGCCACACACACACACACACACACACACACACACACACACACACACACACACACACACACACACACACACACACACACACACACACACACACACACACACACACACACACACACACACACACACACACACACACACACACACACACACACACACACACACACTCCCTGTCAAAGCTGCTACACCAGTTGAACGGATCACTCAGCAGTATCTACCCACAACACCTGACACGCCCCTCTCTGTCTCCCTCTTCCTGCCTCTTTCTCTCGGTTTCTTTCTCGTGGGCATCATGAATGGGAAAGACATCTGAACTACGGGAGTGCACAGAAAACAGACAGAAGTAAAGCAGAACTTTTTTGCAAAGTGTGGAGAAGAAGAGCACTTCAACAGGTATGGATGACAGTACCAATTCCACTGTAATGATTCTAGTTTGTATGTTTCTTTGCCTGTGCCAAACCTGTGTGTTGGGTACATGGGACACGCATGATGTTTGGCAGATTCATAAAGTCAACAGTGAGTCAGACCATCAGATTTTTTCGTGTCATCAAACATCTTAATGGCAGTTTAATGTCAGAGAAGTGTGTGTTGACAAACTTGATTTCTGCCCCTTGTGCTCCAATTGCGCTTGGAAAGAAAAGGCAACAGAGTAAATACTTTCACTTCAGGTGTTTCAGCAGGCAGAGGATATGTCTGAACTTTTTGTCAGACTGTTTAACATAGCATTACTTGATTTTGTGTAGATACTGCCAATTACAAGTGGTGCAACTTGCAAGTTATACGGTTCAGTCAAAGATTCATGAATTATCTAGCTAAATTATAGATGTTAGGGACATTCATCTAAAAATAGTAAACATTTACTTTAGGTTTCACATTGGACACAACCAGTTGTCTCCAGGGTACAAATCCAGTGTTTTGTTAAACCCACCCAACCGCCTTTTTTACATGACCTTGGTAAGGACAAGACTTACTTATGATACATCAAAACGTTATTGACGATGCAGTTTTGTTGTAAGGGAACGTCATGTTTTTATAGAAAATGGCCTACACCTGCATGGAACAGCTGAGCTCAAATAACATTACAAATAAAAGGTCTTAAAACTAGATTTGAACTTATGAAATTTTATTTTTAATCGGTGATGTTAAACTCTCTGTGTGTTTGTCCCCCAGAATGGGCTCTAACCAGAGCAGCGAAAAACTCTACTGCAACCGCTACCTGGATGGGAATGGTCCTCCATCACTGGTACAACAAGGTCCTTCCCACACACATGCAAACCAATTCTCTGATTCTGTCGAGCTTTAACTTCTTCTGGGTGATTTGACTGAACCTGGCCTCCTGTCTTTGCAGCTAATGCAGAGGTGAATGGGATCTACAAAGTCCTGAGTGGCACCCAGCCACCGGGCCAGATGACCTGGGTGATCCTCCACAGAGACCTGCCAGGGTACCCCGTTGACAACACCCTGCAGATCAACTACATATTCCCCGATGGAATACAGACAGTAAGCTAGGCTTCAACCAACTTTCAACCATCAACCTATATAAACTTTCTAAGGATTTGTTATGCTCCAGGTTTGTTTATTCCCTGGAAATATGTGGAGGTCTTGATGAGGCTTGAATTATTTCACAACACAAATCTTAGCATCGGGTTACGTAACATATTTTTGAATGATAGATGATGTTGTTAAACTGTACATACACTATTACAAGTATTTAAAAGCATCATTCTCAATTAATTAATACCTTAAAATAAACAAACATGATCAGTAACCTGTCTTAAAACCAGTCTTGAAAGACTTGACACTGTAATGTATAGCATAATTAGATTTGAATAAAGACACTGACCTAGCTCAGCACAGGTTTTAAAGGAAGCATTCTTTCAATGGACGAAGTTGATGATCTGGTTGGTCTGGTTATCAGCGCTACGGGAAAATGGAATCTAACAAGGAAGCAACACATATAGTTAAACTGAGGGAGAAGAAAAACAATGCAAGTAAATGTTATTTGAGAAGCCACTGAAACCTCACTTCTCTTCCTCCAGGACAAACACCCTCACCCGGGCCAGCCTTACCCAGGGCTGCGGCTCTGTGCATACCTGCCGGACAGCCACGACGGCCGGAGGGTCCTCAAGCTGCTGGACAAGGCCTTCAACACGGAGCTGCTGTTCTCTGTGGTCACCAATAATGAGGGGCAGGACGTCGTCACCCCTGCTTCCATCCCCTTGAAAACACAAGCAGAAGGAGGAATCAAAGTGTGAGTCAAATGTGCAACCAGTCTTTACAAGTTGGTTTATATAACATACTATACACTATAGTTATTCACTCTGTGTAATTTGTGTTCTTCCAGTGATGGCTACCCAGATCCTGACTACCTGAAAAATGTGAGAAAGATACTGAAGGATAAAGGCATTGAATAAACCTCAGCACACACTGTGAGGGCTTCAAACTACAATTGTATCTCTAAATGAACCTGTGATAAAAATAACGAGGAAATGAACTTTAAAAAAAGATCCACCATGGTTGTCATGTATTGTGTTTAGTGCAGTGTGTGTAGATTAATAAAGTGCCTATACTTTTTATAAATATTATTATTAATGTATTAAATCCAACTTTTTATGGTGTCTAATGACATGTCCTTATATGAAGGGATTATTTTATTGTATCATTACAAAGCATGCTTTTAAACATGGAGTCATATTGTATTTGTTCTATGGGTCATATTCCTGATGAGGGTGAAATACAAACTCCACCAGTTGTCGTGTAAGATTTCACCATCTATTATGACAGATGTTTCACGCCATTGACGCGTTGAAAGTATAATGTGCTATTAAACGATTATTTAACTAATACTTCAGTTGTTATGTTGTCAGTTGCGATCTTGTCTTTTTACATTTCCGTCTAACAGATATACATTTTGAACATTATTTTTGTTTATCTGTTCATATTTAACTGTGCTCAGCCACTGTCTAGTTTCAGGCTCTGTTGGCCGAACTGCTGACTTCCTTCTAGCTTTACAGAAAAAAATGAATTGCTGAAATACTTCCTAAAGGTTATTGGAGTTATTCAAAATCTGTTGAGTTACTTCGAGAGGCTTGTGTTGCTTAGAAAAAGACTAATTCACAATTTGTACGACACCTCCTTTTCAAATGATTGTGCATAGGAAAAAACACTTACTGTAATGGGCCATTGTTACATCAGGAAGTTGCAGCCACTATTCCAAAATCACTTTCGGAAGACCCTGAGATCTCCATTGTAGAGAGTTTTCCAAATTATTTCATTACATTTTTTGAAATATCGTTCTTTGTTAATCTGGTATCTTTACCACAAAGGAAACAGCTTCACATTATAGAATAAGATGGATCCCACTGCACAACAGTCACAGTATGTGGCGGCAATGACTCTGCTATTTATTGGTTCTATTTTTCTCTTTTACCTTTATACCCCACCTAAAGCCTTACTGCTCCCTTATTGGTCCATATTGCCAAGTGTGAACTTTCCCGGTTTAATGCAGGCCTGATGTTCTCTTCAAACTGAATTACAGCCAGGTCCTAGCACTCACAATAAAGCATAATCTCATTTGGGAGGCCTCTGTCATCCCGGAGCCTCTTAAACCACTTTCTCCTGGACACACACACACACACACACACACACACACACACACACACACACACA
This sequence comes from Notothenia rossii, assembly GCF_949606895.1. Taxonomy (NCBI): domain Eukaryota; kingdom Metazoa; phylum Chordata; class Actinopteri; order Perciformes; family Nototheniidae; genus Notothenia; species Notothenia rossii. The sequence continues at coordinate 20,002,645 of NC_136911.1, read as the reverse complement.
CACACACACACACACACACACACACACACACACACACACACACACACACACACACACACACACACACACACACACACACACACACACACACACTCATCTGTCCACCATTGGCAGGTCACACAGTCTGTCAAATCTGTCAAAACACACACATCAGGGACACACAAGGAGGTAGTATTGTTTGTAGCTCGAGGGGCAGCTACCCAATCCCGGTCTATTGAACTGAGGGAAGAGGAAGCTCACAAAATATTTTTTTGCTACATCAGAATTGTTTAGTTGTGCAAAAACGATAATCATTTCCTTTAAATATTTCCTTTAAGTCAGCGTTTAAAATAAATACCAAGTGCATGGGGTTTGTGAAGTTCAAACACTATAAAGATATGTTATGTATCGCCGCTCTCCTTCCTCCTCTGTCATCACTGTCCTTCTGTTAGTGGTGATGAATGGTTCACAGCAGTGTTTCATTAAGCTCTTTAATTTGGCCCACAATTAGAGACCCTCCCTTTTTGGAAGACAAAGCAGATTGCGTGGCTGGTAATTACAAGACTGGACGATGGTGGGTGTTTAAGATGGATGTAATCTAGATATCCAGCTTTTGTTCCCAAAGAAAGCCAACATAACATTTAGCAATCAGATGGAAAGATGGATCGATAGCATGTGACTTTGTTGACTCCTGTCACTCATTTCCAGATCTTAATTCAACCTAAAAAATCCAAAGACCAAGACCAGTTTATGTATTTTATATCTAAAATCTTTGGGATAAGATAGCAAGCAAAGCTATTTCAAAGGCTGTGGACCTTTTAGAGGGGCGATTTTTCAAAGGAGTCACCATAACACTTCCTTTACATTTATCTTCTCACCCTTTATCCTTCAATAAGCAGCTCTTTCCAACCCGGCCCACTCGCTCATCACAATGCTATCAGAGCCAAGGCCACAGACACTCACCTTCCCCTGTGCTCTCACTTTATCCCTTCACAAAGACTCAACAATGACCTGTGTAGACACATTGTACAGTGAGGTTAACTCCGGCCATGCTGAGTGAAATTGTGTGTGTGTGTGTGTGTGTGTGTGTGTGTGTGTGTGTGTGTGTGTGTGTGTGTGTGTGTGTGTGTGTGTGTGTGTGTTGGCTTCCAGATCATCCGTTATGTGATCATATCTTCACCCCGCCTTCCATTTCTGCTCAGGAATTCTCCCCACTGAAGATGGAGAAGTGTGATAGCATATACATGAGAATGTTTTAATGTCTGCACTCTCCGCCGACTTGCTCGCTATTCAGAGAGAATAGAAGGACTTTTTTGAATGCTGATTCCCTCTGGACACATTTATTCATCCCGGGTGAAGGAGCTGCATTCGGTCTTTGTGGAGTTAAGGGAGGGAGATGGAGGCCTTTGACTGTCGGAAAAAAAAAAATCATGAATCTTAATGTGGTTAAGAGTGAGTGAATGTCAGGGATGGATATGCCTGGATATGCTTGGGAGAACCTGTTAAAATCGAGATTAATAGTTGGGGTTACACTACAAAAATGGAAATCTTGCCAAATATATTTGTGTAATATCTAGTCAGAATATGTCCTTACATCTGATATAAGACATAATAACCTCAGAAGCAACACGGTAGTGAGATATCGGGTTTTGTTTTTAGACAATGAATCATCTTGTTAAATCTTATTTTGAGGTGTATCTCAGATGAAACACATATTTTTTTACATTTTTATTGGAAAATCTTCAACCATCAGAAATCAGAAAACTTTTGAGCATTCGCGGTTTATATTGTAACACAACATTTCCTGATTCTGGTCAAATATAGTTCAAAATGCGTTCTCCCAGCTAATTACAAGATCTGATTTGTCTAAAAATATCCCTTCTTATTTCAAGAAATCTTACCAAGCTAATTTCCACTTGTTCTATTGGCAGATTTTTGTACGTATTTCAAGTGAAAACAGCTTGTTTTCATTATTGCTTAACTTGTTTTTGGAGCAGCATTTTTTCCAGTGTACTTCTTACAATCAACCGATGGGATTCAGTTAGATTGACAACTGTATGAAAGCATTTGATGAATTGTTCTGGAAGTCTAAACTTGTGTTGTTTGACAGCCCAACACGGCACAGGACTTTTATTTTGGAGGTTACAGTTCGTGGCTGTAGAGTTTTGTTCTGCTTTGCCTCTAACACTGTAACCACCTGAGGATGGTCCTCCACCTCGGCCCTGAACCTGCACCTCTGGGTCAGTGTGTGTGTCTGGATCTCGGTGTAGATGGATGGGTGGTCATGCTCTGCCTCTAAACAGCACTCCTCCGCCCTCCCATTCAGTGATTAATGGTCTTTTAGTTGACAAATCACCCCTGAGAAGCGGGGAAGCTAGACAGACAATGGTTGCCAGACAATCAATGCCACAAGGTTTCTCTTTCCCCCCTTTGAGCCAGAGCTGTGTTTTTTTGCACTTTCATTCATTTTCATTTTATGTATCTGTGTCTAACTTTACTTTGAGTTAACATAAAAGTAGTTCTTAATGCTTTCATTTACCCATCAGGGGTTATTTTTGAAGAAAACACTATATTTTAAGGTCAAACATTATGAGAGTTTCAACATACAAATCATGTGACAGCAATGAAAGCCAAGAGTTCCTTATTCTCTGTCATATATTTTGCTTTGTCCTTGTTTGAATAAGGACAATTGAAGCCATTATGAGGGTCTAACAAAAGACCTGCTGAACACGTTTGGCAGTAATTGTGTTTTAATTGAGATTGTAACACGCAACACTGTGGTATAACCTTAGATAGAACTACGACTTCAACTACATAATTTGTATTTTGCCAATAACGCGATTAGTATATTACATTTCACACATCACACACACACAACAAACACACACTATCCACAAAGGTCAAATCCTGGAGAAGATTGGTTCCTCCATATTGAATAATAAATGCGACCATCCTCTCTGTGAGGGTGTTTTTCAGGTTAAACAAACAGGGCGAGCTGATTAATCCGAGACTAACAATACCAATGACCAACATGAGGTCATTCTCAACAGAGAGGGGGTCTGGGGAGAGTCATTTCACGAGGGGGTTGCAGGTATTGGGACCCAGAGAGCTCTAGGGCATGCAGGCTCTGGTCATAATGCATCAGTCTCACGGGGATAAACCGGACGTTAGATATTAAATTCAGTTTTGAAGGTGAGTTGTTGAATTGACGGTGTGCAATCAAGCTTCTTAGACTTTTCGACTCTTAGACGTCAACCCAAAGCCTTCAGGCATCGAAATGTTGAAAGACGTTATGTGGATGACCTGCTCGATTATACTCGCCTAAAGAAACCCACAAGAAGGATCCAAATCTGGTGAACTCTGGTGTCCGGGGAGGTCACAAATGGATAATGTGGCACTCAAAGATTATCTCCTGCACTCACTTTATAAGGAAAGTATTTCACCTCACCACCTTAAAGATATTTACCTTGGCAGTGAGAAAATAAAGAGGGAAACATTTGGAGGGTTATATTCTGTAGCAGTCTTTCTTTAAGATGATATAAGTAGGAAATGTTTCCACAGTTCCTCGTTGCTCTCCTTTCTACTTCCCTTTGCTTTCATTTGGTCTCTTCCACCCATTCGCTACTCTTTCACCTCCTTTCTCTCATAGCTTCTGTCTATCTGCACATTCTGGTCTCTAGGCTCCAATAAATGTCACCCAGCATCATTCACCCTGACCGCCGGCCAATTCCGAATCCAGACGCCTCAGTTATGGCCTATGGTAAGAGGCAATCCATCCTACCTAGACCCTCACTGCTTCCATCATGGTCTCTCTATCCACCGTCCTCCATGATACTCACCGTTTTCTTCTTCTCAGTGTCTCTCCCTTACAGTAGCTAATCACCACATCATTCTTTCATTTTCCCTTTCTAAGTGTCAGTTCTATATGGCTTGCATTTAAAGCAGTGGTGTCCCTTTTCTAAGCACTTTTGTCTGGGGGGTTTACTCTGGGTAGGAGTAAAGGTAATATTTCTAGCATGTGTGAGAGACTTAATGAATGAATCACTGGGAAATGTGGAAGAGCTTCTCCTGGGGCTTTGAGGGTGATGGTTTACGGAAAGAGTGAAGATGCCTTTGGCTTTTAAATTGCCTTTCATACATCACCATCTATCATCAGGTTGGTTGATGCTGTCCACTGTTTGCGGCGATAAACGGAAGTAGACGGAAATGTCTTGTGTTAGCGGCTCCTTGAGGCTGCAATGTTTATTACATTCAACAAATGATGATGGACAAAATAAAAGAGACAAATGGTGCTTTTGCAGGGGGATTAACCGTTTGCCATGGAAGAACAAAAGTTGGAGTCGGCTGGACAAAGAACCTGCACACTCTCCCCCCTCGATTACACATGGTTTGATACACCCACCACAGTTTGTTTTAGATTTTAAGTTGTTGGATTGTTGCACGGTTTCTGTTAAGTGCATACCTCTTGCGACTCGAATACCATGGCTAGATGTTTGACCAAGTAGTCCCACAGAAATGGCAGGACTCACGTTCGTCCACGTAAGCCATTGGCCTCACTGATGTTGTGCAAGGTGCGAACACTCACATTACATTTTTTGTATCCAATAAATAGTCTTAAAATATTGAAAGGATTTTTGATATGCCAAGCAAGTTTCTGTTCACATTATGCCCAATCTGTAAACGGTGCTTTCAATGTGTAATGCCAGTTGAGTGAAATAAATTGTATTAAGTTAATAGTGAAGATTTTAAAATACTTGAAGTAGGTTCTATAAAAAAAAAATAACAAAAATAAACACTTCCTAATAAAAGACAAATATTGCCCTGATGTATTTATACTCGAGGCTCAAATAGCAATTTGCTTGGATGAGCAAATACATATAAAAACCTTTGAGTCCAATGGGAGACTCACAGCGGTGGTCACCTCCCCAGAGGAAATGCAATTTTTACGTCAGATGTTTAGTCGACAAACAGACTATATTAGATGTTGGTATTCTATATTGGCAATATCTCTGAGCCCCTTGTGGCATTGCAATATTTACCCATTTAAATGGTTTATCACCTACAGGGAACAGCAATGGTAATTCACAAAATGCTGTATGAACAGTATAAGGGCATGTGTACCTCATCCAGCAATTTACATTAACTTGTGGTGACGGAGTGAGTTGCCTTGTATCAAATCAGAAGAGTCATTTATTATGTTTGCTTGAAAATGAAAGCTTTAATTAAAAAAAAGCAAGATTTCAGTCAGTTAGAATTAAATCTGTATCACATGAAGCTATGAGAAAGAAAATGATTCTTTTATTGAAAAGCAGTACAAAGTAGATTGTTTAAATTAACAAGGCGGGAATAATCCTTATGCACATCAACAGGTATTATCAGAATAATAGAATGAAAAAATAATTGAAGAATCCAAACGCAGTCAAAAAGGCCAAATCAGCAGCTAATTCAATGCCATGCTGTATATTTAAACTATACTACACTAAAAAACTGTTTTTCTGAACAGTGAAAGTGGGAACAATATTAACATGTTATCTATGTGATGAGATACAAGCATCAATATAATGCATGTTAATGAACAGTACAGTAAACTTGTTCAAATTCAAATGTAAGAGCTGATCATTGCATCCTTTGTCAGAGCATCATTCAGACTGAAGCCCCCTCCTGAGCTCACACTCACCTTCTGTCTGCTCCCCCTTTTCTCCGGCTGTCATCCCGCTGACAGGGGCCGGCCATGTTGGATGAGCACAGAATCCAGCTGTGACAACCATTTATGTTTGATTAATGGGCGAGCTGTAGCCCAGTGTGGGTGACTAGAAGTCAAAGGGACATCAAAAACTATGTAAATCACAACAATTTGTCCGTGACCATGAGCCGTCTATTTCCTGATGGATGTACTGTGGTTCGGATTTCAAGTTTGATGTAAGTCTGAAGATTTTTTGTGCAATTTTTAGCTTTTTTTGGGGTCTTTATAAGTGTATATTTTGTACCCACAAGTGTCTTAACCCTGCAGATTCAGTAGCTAGCTAGACATTTGTAGTATATCAGTTTTGATAAAATCTGTGTATGGTTAAAACTGTTTTTAAACACTATGATTTTAAATGCACATTTCTTTGTATTTTACATTGTAGCTCTTTGTAATTAAATTGCAGTTATTGTTGGACCCCACATTTCTAAGTTTTTCTTTTTGACAATGATAATTCTGCTCTAGTGTAAATTATACCTATATACCATTTAAGTATTTAATTTGAAAGAAATCTGTGTATAGCAATTTTCTTGTTGAAAGGGACAACCACATTGAACATATTATCAGGGTTAAACTCTTAAAGTTAATGCATGGGATTGTACACACACACACACACACACACACACACACACACACACACACACACACACACACACACACACACGCACACACCGTCTGATTATGTTGGTTTCGGCCGCCCCTCCCTCCACTAATTTCCACACCCTCTAGACATGTTTGTTCGAAGCCCCGCCTCAAATCCAACCCTCTTTGATGTGAAAGGGTATTCGAATAATTTGTCATTGTTCTGTTGGGCGGCTCAGGCGGGGGGGGGGGGAGGGACTTTGGGAAGAGAACAAGTCAAGGCTTTTGATTCATCGCTTTGTCTGGACAACACAGATTAATATTTGAATGTAATTATTACTTCCCTGGCTATTACTGACCATACTAAATTAAATCATCTGTGTAAGGGAGCGATTGAGTAAAACACAGGTATTTCATCAAAGCTTCAGCAGAACTGGAGGAGGTGGTATCACTTACTTGCCAAATGAAAGAATGATTGGATATGTGGAGCGGGTGGGGATAAGGAGGTACGGAGCATCCTAATGAGGACAAATGTCATTATCCTGAGCAGGTGCTCGGCCTGTGATTCATTTGGCCACTCTGCTGTCATTTGGGGAACATCAAACGAGGCATAAAGTAATGGCACTGGGAGATTGTTTTGTGTGATTGATTTGGATTTGATACCATCACTTCAATCACTTTCTAAACTTGAAAACAAATCAAAACGATTAGAAAGTGTGAGGAAAATGTCATTTGACCATCCATCCAGAAATATTTTAAGTTTATGTTGCAATTGTTGAAAACATATGTAGGCCTACATATGGATAAGTAAGGATTACTCTTGGTATTTATTTCACGTATCAAACCATTGTATTATGACTAAACCAAGTATATCCTTTTTTATTCATACTCATCCTTATATTATCACCATCTGTCACACCAGTTTCCTGTTTTATTTTTGAAGAGCCATCAACCCCCGTGTCTGTTTTTACTTCCTGCCTCTGTGTTTTCCCTCCTGTTTGATTACCTGATTATGATCACCTGGTGCCTTTGAGTTTTCACTTCCCTCCCCACCTGTGCCTTGTCTTTGTGATTAGCCGTGCATGTTTTAAAGTCCTGGTTAGTTAGTTATCATTTGTGGGAGTGTCTGGATATTCCTAGAGAGAGTTTTGTTATTATTGTTTTGCCTTGCCTCTACTGATTGAAGGTACTTTTCTGTTGAATATTTATTTTGGGTTGCACGTGATTTTTGTTTACGAGCCCTCCCCACAATGTTTTGTTTTAGTTCATGGAAGTCAAATTGAACAATTTGTTTGTGTTTGGTTGTACTTTTCTTAACCCTCTCTTTTGTTCGACTTCTGGCTCCAATAAACCAAGATGGCGACAGCTAAAAACCAAGATGGACGTTGAAAAATGCCAAACTCAAGGGTTGCGTTCTGCGCTCAGTGAAATGTTGACTTTATTTGATCATTTCAGTAAAAACTAACGATCATATTTCTCTTTTTGATTATAATACTGATGAACGTTCAAAACAAAGCACTTTGGCAACTTACCACATACGTTTTAAAATGCTTAATAAGCACCGTAACTTTCATGATATAATTTCTCCGTCATAATAATTTGTTTCCATGAACGGCCGACTGTTGTGTGACGCAAATGCTGCGGCTGCAAGGCATTGTGGGGCAGCATTTTCTCCTCTCCATTCGGTTAGGGATGTCCAGTGGTTCCTAAGCTAAAGGAGGTTATAAAGGAAGTTTGAAACCTCCTTTCCTTTCATTTGGAGAATTGGAACGGCACTTATCATGGCTGCCACTGACGTACTTCCGGGTCATTTCACTTGGTTAGGAAGGTTCCTAAGCTAAATGGACTATTGGAATGCAACCAAGGCTTCAAAACGGAAGTCCAGAAACCAGTGGGTGAGACCACGTCTATCTTCAAAAGGTTAAGGTGAGGTAAAGATGTCATGGTTCATTATGAAAACATGTTCACATCTAACACTATACAACTCATAACAGAAAACGTTTTATATGATCATTCACACTCCAGTCACATTTCACTGCTACTTATTAATGTCCCCCTACATCCTCTATTGACACTTAAAGCTGTCACTGAGCATAAATCGCTGATGTGGAAAAGTTGCACATGAAACTAATTCAAGGGAGACAGCCCTTCATCAAACTGTCACAGCATGTATGTATGTACTAGTGGAATCTGCATACTATATTAGGTGTTTCCACACATGGTATAAGCGCCTTCAGTCGTCTCCATGTTTAGTACAGGAGAACTGTCATTCAGGAACACACACCAACAGTACAGTGATCCTGCTGTGAGGCAGTCAGGGTCAAAGTGGAACTTCACCCCTCTCTTCCTCCTTGCTGAGCTCATGTTCTGTCAGGATTAATGAGCTGATAGAGGCTTGAGTGATGGATCAGAGAGCAGTGCTGCAGGGAGCCTGTTAATGGACTGCTGAATAATGAACAGATATTCAATTTCACAATTTAGCTATATTTACGCTGACTGAACACACCTCCAGAAGAAGCGTTCTTGTTGGAGGAATGAACCTTTGGAAGTTCAACAGTTAATCATCTTTTAACTCACTCACAGTTGGTATGGTAGGGTAGGGTAAACATTGTCGCCAGATGTTATTCTGTTGCCATTTCTTTTTTTGGTATGTTGCATAAAAACCAAACGGGTGAAAATGGTACTCAACCCTCAACAAATTAAGGATCGCTGGTCAACATTTAGCATCTGCCTTGCATAGTGACTAGTGTAAGCTCTATTCTGTGTGTCTATCCAACAAATATGATATTCTGACAACAACAGAATTTAAATCTTCCCACAACTTTTGAATGCTACATTATTACTTGGGTATAGTAAAACTAAGTCACATCAATGTCTTATTAACAATGCCAGGCGACTGTCAGTTGGTTCAAAGTGCTTTGATAAATGTGTTACCCTTTAAAATCAAGAAAATGTATTAAGCTGTGTTGTGACTTTACACCTTTACCTCTTGCTTCTTACCTATAGCAAGGGGTACCATTGCATTAAATAACATTGCGTTCATTGTAAGTCATTTCTCTAACCCTTACCCTAACATTTAACTGATTGACAAATCAAGCCTGAAAATAAGCTTCCTTATGAACATATATCAAACTTGAATATAGTAATTTGAAGACTCTTATCACAGTGATTTTTGTGAACATGCACGCTTGTATACATCTTGTGTGGCCTCTGGTTTTGTGTTTCTCTGTGTGTGTTCTGCTCCATCAACAGCCACTATTCTCGTCCTCCCATATCAAACAGTCAACGTCTATTCACTGTTCCAGGGCTGATTTATGGCCTGCTATTGTTGTTCCTCCCTGATATTGTTGAATACTGCAGACTGTGATTGCCTCCTCAGACCCCTTGCCACTCCGTACCCTGCACTGTCACCGCGGGGGCCCCCTGCGGACCTTACATACACTCTAATTGGTTTGGGAAGGATTTGGCAGCCTTTGAACTAAAGAAAGACAGAGGAAAGTGGAGAGTGAGGCAGAGAGATGGAAAGACAGAGAAAGAGCAAAAAAAAAGGTGGAGAGGTGGAGGGAGTGTTTGTGTGGATGGGGATGCAGTTTTGGGGCAGTTCTCTGTCCTCATCCTCAAAAACCAAACAAAACACATGCAGCAATACCAACAGTATGCATTTTACTCTTGAATAAACAATATTGACATGCGTAGTAATGCCTGTCGCATGCAAAGTATCCCTCAAATTGGACAGATTGGGGTGGAGTGAAATGCATTCACATGCAGAGACAGAAGGGGCAGATAAAACGTGTCAGCCGGACAGAAAACTGTCAATTAAAAATGATCTCTGAAAGCCAAAGCTATTTTGAAGTCAGAGCTACTGCCCTCTCCCAATGTAAGTCGGATGAGCAGAGTTAGTTATTAGACAAAGATCTCAGTTCTATCAAAGGAACCTTTTAAAGTAGAGGAACAAAACAATTTAGGAACATTAGTCAAACTCAGTAAATCGCCGAAAATGTAGAAAACGTCTGATTGAAATTTCATGTTGGGTGCCAGCCGACATTTTGAGGGACAAGACGGGTGAAATGCCACACAGTCGTGCTCTCTCGGGGTGTGCCTCAGACAGTTCCCTGCTTCACTGAGCAGCGAACTGACCATTTCCTGAATGATCCAGTACCAGAATTTGACTGGATGTTTAGAGAGTGTTTCCAGAATGCATTGAGAACCTTTTGGAAGTCAGTAGGCACTGCGAGCCCTTTTGCTTCACTTCACCTGCCAGTCAGTTGCTCAGCCCTGAGAAAAGAGACACCAAAGTCCACGTGCTCCAGCCACAAAGTGAGGAGGGGGGGGGGTGGGGGGGTGCAGGTCTTAGTGATGGATGGCTAAGCCCAGCTGAGCATATTGCTCCCTTAATAAAAGCTGCCCTGCAATCCACACGCAGCTAAGGGTGTATTTTCTCCTGGTGGCTCCCTCCGCCCTACTCACTCCACCATCATTTTAAAGAGCGAAAACTGGTTTAGGTGTCAGAAAGAATGATGCCCCTCGTCAGACTGTGACTCACCTCTGAGCGGTATCCACAGCTATATTCACACCGAGAGGCTCTCTGTTGATGTGCGCTGTTTTCTTTTTTCGCCCTTGTTTTTTCCAAAGGCCAAGAACAAACAAGGAAGACAAAGGGCATCATCAAAATCTCAACCGGTGACTTCAGAACCAAAACAATGTTTCCGTCTTTATTTGGCTGTTAGACAGGCAGGAGCCGTGGAAATATGATCTGGTGAGTTGGAGGTCATGAACCAGGAAAACTGACTGATTTGATTGTTGAACACGTTGGTGGGAAATTATAAGAACAATTTATTTTACAAAATAAAAGTTTAAAACAGTGACAAAATAGAGAATATTACAAGAAAGCTTAGAAAATAACAATCCAATCCAGTTGGCTGGAGAACAAGCAAAAGAGATACACGTTTTTGACAGTTCGGAAACTCATAAAAGTACAGGAATCAGAAAACCTAACTTGAATGGATGTCCCTTAAACATTACATTGTATTATGTTTATTAAATGCTCCTGCTACATACGAACAAACTGCCTGCACTTTGTATTTTCGGTTATACCTGAGTCAAATGAATAAGTCATTAGTTACTCTATTCATACTCTTAGATTGAACTGAATAATACTTCAATCAAGTGATTATGTATAATTCACCAGGTTATCAGAAAAATGTGTCCCCAAATACAACAGTTAAAGCAGGCAATGAAAAAGAAAGGCATCCAAAATTAAAAATTCTGTGATTACTCTTGTCAGTAGACCGTGCAGTTAGCAGAGTAGCGTTGGGTACACAGGAAGTCACTGGTGACCTCCCTGTAACCTCTGGCTTCAGTCAGACCGCTTCCTGTTCAGCCAACGACAAGACAAACAGTTACGAGAGGCGTCTAATATTGTGTAAAGTCCTTTTCCGATACATAATGAGTAATACTGCTGGCCAGTGCATGGTCCTACCTTCCATGAGGTTGTAGAGGTTGCAGTAGTTGGTGCCGTGGTCTTTCATGGCGTACCAGGTCTCAGAAACAGACATAGCCTACAAACAAAGTCACAGCTACAATAAACAACAAGGCTGCACATAATCATGATTCAGGCAGGAATGGGAATAAGGACAGATACCAAGAAAGGAAAACGGGCTGAGACAGAGAGGAAACAGATGAGAATACAAACCAAGAGAGGTAAATACATATGAGGAGAGAGAAGAGAAAGTGAACTTTCAGTGAAGACTATAGGAATCATGATAAACAGTTTGCTAGTTTGGTTTTCAGATACGTTAAGATAATAAATAATCTGAGAGCAAACACCTACCGAAACGTGACAGCAGGTGAAGAAGTGAAAGGGGACCAGCCGGAAGGTGATTTCGTCCACAGACCTCTTGAAGGGAGTGATGTGTTTGGCTGCAATGAAGTGGACAGAGGCAGACTTCAGCTGCAAAGACAACAGTTCATATTTAAAGACTTGTGAATTGTTTCATTAAATTGGCTTTCTTTAGTGAAGCAAACACAGAACAAAGTATTTGATACATCTGATTTACCAAATGGTGGGGTACAAAGTTTAAAGAATGCAACAAGACAAACAATCTACAAACGCTGAGGATGTCACAGTCGTTATGCAATTTTCTTTTACGTGTACCTTGAACCAAATAAACGGGTTGAATGGGTGGCCCAGTCCAGATTAGGCATGGGATTGAATTTGTGTTCAGACCATGTGTTATCCCAGACATAGGGCAAACAACAGACTTTTCAAAAACCTAAAACACCTTTCATTTGTTTCAAGTTTTTATTATTTCCTTTTGCATCACATTCTCCTGCTCATATGTGTACCTAATTTCACTGGGGTCAAGTTTTGGATTTATTTTGATCACTTAAAAACTCACAAAATGTTGGATTTATTTCCCAAAATGTTTTAATATTAAGAGAAAGAGTCAGTGGATCACCAAAGTCATTCAATTCAATTCCATTAGTGACTAGTTGTACATATATTTTAGTCAAAAGCACAAATGTCAGAAAGGTCCTGACAAAATAAGTTGTTTCTTAATACGTTGTCCTCATAAGTACAGGAAAACACACACACACGCACACCTTATACAGGCACTTCTGACCTCCCGAGGTGCAGCCGGCCATGGTTCTCCACTTCTGAATCTGTGAGACCAAGGCCTCATAAACCTTTAGACACGGTATCCCAAAGTACCTGTATGAGAAAAACAAGTCACTAAATGTGCATTTACCTTCATCTGAGCTCTGGTTCTGAGAAACAACTGAAGCTGGGGTCGTAAAGAAAATGGTGCCATCTAGTGGACACTAGCGGTCACTGTTGTTTTTGGACTCAATTATATCACTTTTTGCTGTCTTAATAATGACGCCTTTGAAATGCAGACTTATTTTACAGCATTATTTAGATGAAAACAGTACTAACCTTTTTTGGTGTTAAGCATAATGTCTCCATTGTTCTTTTGTAATGATTTGTATTGTATTTGTATTAAACACACACAATTGAAATAAAGATAGAAATTCAGAGAAAAAGAAGAAACTGTCGTAGTTCAGTCACGTGATTGAGCTCAGAAGAAGGCGATTTTCCGCCCACAATAGAAATGGCATCTCAGTGTCCTGCTCTGTGGTTTGACTGGCTGGTTAAGTTAATTACAGCTAATAAGATGAACATATTAAGATGAAAAGAAGATCACATGTTCTTTCCCAATCCCAACATATTCCCAAATGCATACAGATTGGTTCTGACTCCAAAAACAAGAATTGTCTAAGAATAGTCAGTTGGTATAGAAATTGATATACACTTAAAATATAATACTGTCAAACACAATAGGAAATCCAACCGTAGTGAAGTTTATATTGTGTCAGAGAAGAGTTGATTGAGGAAAGAATTGTAGACATACTGATTTTCTTGAATCTGTTTGTGTCTCTCCTTTATAACTATATCATTATTTGTGTTTTTCTGCTCATCAGATGAATTTTCCTGGCAATACTCAAATGCCTTTTGCAGGCCACAACTTCCAGTCGCACACAGGAAATATCAACAACTAATGGGCAGATTGCTGTGAACATTGCTGGCTGCATCCTAAATTAAGTTTTACCTCATGGCCTTCCCTGTAGTGCCACCCAATGGACAAAATGGCAGCAAAAATGGCAACAAGCAACTATAGTCCACATGTAGTTGGATCTGTTTATCACTCAGTATGTTCGAGGACCTCTTCCAAATCCTGATGGACTTTACTTTGACTTGTTTTAGATGTTCTAACCCTATATTAATTTTACATATCATTACAAATGCTCTGGATGTGAAACACATTAAATTGAATGACAGAAATAGGGCAATCATTTCAAAATTAACTAGACATTTGCCAGAATACTAGAGATGTGTACAGAATTATGCAATATTGGTTGGTTTTTGTTATGAAAACCCAACATAAGACATCTATAAAGTATGTACAACAGAGAAAAACGCATACCAATCCACTTTGCACTGGGCATGGAAAGGTCCGGCACAGCAAAGCTCAGAGGCACCAACTGTCAGGAAAACTGCAAGAAACCACCGGGATGGATTCATTTTTGCTTCAAACTTCCTCGGTAAAGTTCAGCCGGGATGTAATCCTCACACTGACAACGGCTCAGATGACCCAGAGACATCAAATCACAGGATGGTCATGTGCTTTTCTAAAAGGAAATTCAATTAACTTCAGAGGACGAGCCAGGAAGAGAGGCTGCAGATATACTTGTTTTACACAGAAACTATTTGTTCTATTGCTTTTCACTTCCCACTTCTTTGAAATAAAAAAGCTCCTACTTGATCAAATAAATTAGGAAAGAACTTTTTTATTCAGCTTCTTCCACCCGCTATGCTCCCAGGAGAACACGCTGCTTCCTTTCTGCTTGGCTGCTCAACCCTTGTGTGTTATGGCATGTGTGTGTGTGTAACCCTTGACAGCCGTGTCTCAACAAAACACGGTATGTCACAACCCGTCTCACTTTTATACCTCAGTAACTGGAAGGAGTAATGATGAAGCGGAGTGATCACAGTTAAACTCCTCCACCCTGTCAGCTCTGAACAGTCTGCTGTGTTTCACTCATGGCTGAGCACTGACAGAAAGCGTACAATATGATATATCCATCCAGTGTCTTTTTCCTCTATCAGTCGACTTTTTAGAAACTACCCAAGCACACTGTTATCAAGTAAGTTCTAAGGACTTATTGCTCCACTGAAATATAATAAGATTGCTTCTTTTATTAACCCTCATAAGGGCTGCACTCATCTTCTAACATCCAAGCTTCTGAGGCATCTCATATTCTTCCCAGCCCTATCAGATGTCCCTGCTCTCATTTAACGGTGTGGTCTTCTATAACTTGACCCTGCTGAAGGCTACAATGACCGTCAGTCCTTTCTCGGGACTCAATCAGGCAAACTGTTTTTCATTTCCCGGAATCAATCATCCCCGACGAGACATCATCTTCACTTCTTCCAATCAGCTTTTTGAGTATCTGTTCAGTATGTTTGCTTAATAAATGTTTACACTACTGAAACATCTGCATGACTTTCAACAACATTTCTAACTCACGCGACAACCTCATTTTAAAGCTGGTGCCTCACAACAATTGTGAATTTTAAATTACATTGACATTTTGGCTATACTGTCCATCTTACATTGGTTCCAATAAAGCATTGTTCTGAGTCTGAGTACAGGAACCCCTCATTCAACAAAATGACAGACTTGAGGTTCAGGTTTTTGCCGAAATATGCCGATAACAGACATAAAATCCCCCAAATCTCCCAGTAATCTGGCAGCCATGATGATGACGACGACACAATGGTGAGATGTATTCAGATGACAGCATTCGGATTTCTTGTGAAATGAATGTTTTCCCCGTGTAGATAAAAGCAAACCATCTGTAAATGATTGTACAATAGGTCAGGGATACTCGAGAATTTCTTTGTACCTTATTCTGAGTGTGAGAAAAAAATGGTCATGGCCACACACTCTCTTTCATAGTTCCTACGTGGCACAAAAGAACACATCTGTACAAGTTGTTCTGCACGAGATCCAGTGTTCACGAGATAAAATGTACAACAAAATGCAGGCCATATTGGAAGTGTTCTACAGGAAATGCACCAATACATATATTAAAGAGAGAAACTGGAGAGAGTTGCCATTGTAGGTGCTGTTGCAGGATCACAGTGGCCTTGAGAGATGAAGAGCAGAGAGGAGGGGCGGAGGAGGCCAGCATTCCTCCTGAACACAGCAGCTCACAGCTCTGCAGCACCGTCAGCCTCCAGCGGGACTACGAGCACTGCCAGGGTTACAGCCAGCAGAGGGAACAGCCTCCTGTTCAGCCTCTCCAGGGAAACATCCTCTGAACACACAGCCACCGAGAGAGCAGAGCAGCACACACCAAGAGCCACAATGACACAAACAACATCTAAAAAACAGGGGATTAAAAAGTGTCGGAGTGCCACTTTCAGCATTGATGGATTCAGCTTCACCATCGGTAAGAGTCTCCTTGTTACAGTTACTGTGTGTGTGTGTGTGTGTGTGTGTGTGTGTGTGTGTGTGTGTGTGTGTGTGTGTGTGTGTGTGTGTGTGTGTGTGTGTGTGTGTGTGTGTGTGTGTGTGTGTGTGTGTGTGTGTGTGTGTGTGTGTGTGTGTGTGTGTGTGTGTGTGTGTGTGTGTGTGTGTGTGTGTGTAGCTAGGTGGTGTTCTTTACTTAAGGCTTATGGTATTGAAGGTGCTCACTCTCAGTGCAATTTTCTTTGTATGTGGCATGTCACTCAAGAGAAATAAATATTCTTTTGTATTGACAGCTTTAACAAAATCACTAATATTTCTACTATATATATATATCCTTATCCATAAAATGACCTCTTTTAATTTGATGTTGTATGAATATACAGTTACTTGTGAATCAGGGGCCCTTTAGAGCCCTTTGTGTGTATTCAATGGTGTACATCCTCTACTGCTTTTGGCTCCTTATTTCTAATGAAAATAAAATCTTAATGTTCCAGCTTACATTGATATTTAAGACAAATGTGTTTCACCAACTCTGTGTAAATAGTTTGTGTTTGGCCCTTTCCTGTTCCAACATGACAGAGCCCGTGTGCTCAAAGCGGCCCAAAAGACAACTCTAACCAAACTCCATCCAACTGAACCCATCCTCAGTGTTAAAACTCATCCATGCTCCTCATTTTTTGTTATCTTTCCAGGTTTCCCTTCATTAACTGGCTCGTAGTAGACTTAATTGCCTCTTTACAGCCGTGGTCCAGGGTTATATGCACAGAAAAGCAATAACCATTCACTTCCTGTGTCATTTCCCTGTGCACAGGTAGTGCTAGGCTAATTGCATAACGTGGTAGTCAAAGAGCTTGTGCACCAGGTGTTGTTCAGGCTTACTGCAGTCAGATTGCATGCAGCACAGTTGTTTGTGTAGAAATCCTTGTCAGTATCTGGTCATGGACAGGAAGTTGGACAATGAATGTTAATTTGGGCGGAAAAGACTGAAATTACTCCCACATCCAAGTGTGATCTGCAGTTGTATGAGATACTTCGGGCACACAGATATGAAAACAGTGTCTACACATTACATCGGTTAAAGATAATATAATCCAAAAAAATATAATTGTGAAGGCCATGTCATTTTACAGTCTGTGTGTGTCTATGTTTACTGACTGCTGTCTCTATGGGAACCAGAAGAGATGACATAAATATGACATCACTTTGACTGGTGCTAATGTGTGTGTGTGTGTGTGTGTGTGTGTGTGTGTGTGTGTGTGTGTGTGTGTGTGTGTGTGTGTGTGTGTGTGTGTGTGTGTGTGTGTGTGTGTGTGTGTGTGTGTGTGTGTGTGTGTTCAGTTGTTAGGGTGCTGAGCTCAGGGAGTCATTATCACTAATGAAGTGGATGTGCTGTATTCCCTCCTTTTCTGCCTGATTCCAGCCATACACTCATCCTCCCCAATCACTTGACACACACACACACACACACACACACACACACACACACACACACACACACACACACACACACACACTGCTATATTTGCCCTTTCTGGTTGGAGTGGCAGGTGTCCTCGGATCATTCTATATTTATCCTGTTATTACGTATTTATATGTTTACTTACACTGTATTTTTATTATGCATATGCGTATTTTAATGACTTAATTAATAAAGAACAAATGAGAATTTAAAATGAAAGAATGTCTCTTATCTTTCCAGTTGCTAACGAGGGATCGGAAAAAAACACCCGCCATCCACTGGCTCGCTTTGCACGTGAGTTCACCAGAAATGTCCCCTTTCTATTTCAAGTTATGGTCCTGGATTGTGTAATATATTTGTAGATATATTATCAGTGATTGTATGAAAACTGTTCAGGCTCATGGTCCCAGAATGCACTCTGCACTGCTGTCAAAGCCGGCTCCACTGAACCCAAAGGGATCGGGATCGACCCGCGCAGCGCTGAAGAGATCCTGGCCGACGAGCTGCCTGTCCCTGACTCTGCCGACGCCATGGAGAGGACTGCTATCAGGTCACAACTTTTATGTGATTTTACTGTTTTATCATCAAAACCACTGAGATTCTCTCAAGAAGCACACATTCTCTCGACAAATATGTTTAAATTATTTGTGAGAAGTGGCCTCTAGATGCATTTTAGAAATTAGTTCCGAGAGGAGATATTACCATTTTAAAGGCCTTTTAATTTAAGAGTGAAAACAATGGCTAGTTTCAGAAGGGAGAACAGAAGAGTGTATTCAGCGATGTTATGGTAAAACGGATTATCGTGAAAGGTTTCTGGTTTTAGGAACTCAAGTTAAAGCATGTGGCATTGTTTATATAAAGGTGTGTTGCTGATGGTGTGACGGTGTGTGTTGCAGGTTGAGATGTCTTGTGAAGCAGCTGGAGAGGGGGGAGGCTTCTGTGCCCGACCTGAAGAAGAACCTGGAGAACGCTGCTTCAGTCCTAGAATCGCTTTACATTGAAGAAACAAGGCACGAAACCATACGAAAACATTAACTGCATGTCAAACAAAGTAACTCATTTTGACATTCTTCTCTTGAATGTCGCTAAGACTGATTATGATTGGTCGAAACTTAGACTTTTCAGCAGTTTGGGAAGGAGTATTCTGATTGTTTACCTTCATTAGTAAATGCAGCAAAACAAACTATGTAAAAAATATTTATTACAAGTAAACCCCCGAAAGAAATATGAGCACCTAAAGTTTCCAAGTAGTCGTTATGCTGCATGGTCCATAATGATGACCCAACATATGTTGTATGTGTCTTAGATGAGGATATATCAAGACCTTTTAACACAAACCATCGAAATCCAAGCAGCTCAGCCTTTCAGTATTAATATAACTCATGACTCCAGGATGATTTAAAGTACTTTTAGGCAAAGTTCAGAGGGGCCATGGAAGTTGTAAAGTGTACAAAAACAACATCCTTCACACTGTTGAAAAAGGTACAAAAACAAGTCTTTCTGTGTCAGTTGCCCAGCAACACACTAACCACTTAGACTCCAAACATACTGTGAGCTCAACTTTGAATCTTAAATCTCAGGTTATTGCTGCATTCATTTCAAATGTGCCTATTGTATAGCAGTTTTCTACATACGAAGAGAACGTTGAATCGATGGAAGTCAGCTTTGAATTACACTCTGCAGAAAAAGTTGGATAAATCATCAAGTCAAATGATAGCTTTTTAAGCAACCTGCAAATAATTGTACATTGCATGAGTCATTGCCTTTGTGTGTCTCCGTGCAGGCGGATGGTGGACCGGGAGGACGAGCTGAGTGACATCCAGTCGGACACGGTGCCTTCAGAGGTCCGGGACTGGCTGGCCTCCACCTTCACCCGGCAGAGAGGCCTGATGCTGCGCCGTAACGAAGACAAGCCGCGCTTCAGAAGCATCGTCCACGCAGTGCAGGCCGGCATCTTTGTGGAGAGGTCTGATTGGTTTACTTTTATTATAACTTCTCTGGGAATAGAACACTAGACAGCATTTTGGTTGATCTATTTTGCCAATTCTAAATCATTTTTGGATGTTTCAGAGATAGGAAATCATTTGATTGAATAAAACAGAACCAGAATAAGTAGTAATACCAACTAGTCAGTGTGTTTGACGATGTGTCATATCTGTGTGGCAGGATGTACCGACGAACCTC
Organism: Notothenia rossii; assembly: GCF_949606895.1. Taxonomy (NCBI): domain Eukaryota; kingdom Metazoa; phylum Chordata; class Actinopteri; order Perciformes; family Nototheniidae; genus Notothenia; species Notothenia rossii. The sequence goes on along the minus strand of NC_136911.1, from coordinate 19,982,661 downwards.
CAACTTGGCTGGTCTTAGTTATCCCTCAAACGTCATCGGTGTGATCAAGGTATTCATGAGTTTATGTATGTTTTTGTTTATGGTGAAAGGATGGTCATAGATTGTGCAGGTGAAGGACAACATTAACCTACATACGTTAAATAAGTGTATCTGCTCCAGCACGTGGACATGTGGTCCTTCGATGTGTTTGCGCTGAACGAGGCGAGTGGAGACCACGCTCTGAAGTTCGTCTTCTACGAGCTGCTCACCAGATACGACCTGATCAATCGTTTCAAGGTATGAATGAATCACAGGTGATTCCGTGTGATCTTTCTAGTTTATTTACTCATACGTGGTTCAAATGTCATGTTTTATTGTTGCGTCTCCTCTCTTGCAGGTCCCTATTTCAGCTCTCATGTCGTTCGTGGACTCGTTGGAGATGGGCTACAGCAAATACAAGAATCCTTACCACAACCTGATGCATGCAGCTGATGTAACACAGACCATCCACTACCTGCTGCTCAAGACTGGCATGGTGGTGGGTGTTGAGGCAAACTTTTTAAAGAAGGGAATGCAGAGAGAGCTTTTCAATACTCAAAACAAAAAGTCCTCCCCTTCGTCACTTGAGAAAGTATATCATCTCTAATCTCTGTTTCTCTCTCTCAGCACTGGTTAACTGAGTTGGAGATCTTCGCCATCATTTTTGCAGCAGCCATCCATGACTTTGAACACACAGGGACCACCAATAACTTCCATATTCAGACCAGGTAACTTCCACCCAGCATCATTTGTGTCTCTGGCAGAGGTGGGAAGTGGTGGAGTACAAATACTTTGTTACTGTACTTACTTCAGTAGGCCTACATTTATCTGGTATCAGTACTTTACTCCACTACTTATTTTTATGGCGCCTTTCTACTTTTACTTCTTACATTTTGAACCCAAATACCTGTACTTTCTACTTCTTACATTTTGAACTCAAATACCTTTACTTTCTACTTCTTACATTTTGAACACAAATACCTGAACTTTCTACTTCTTACATGTTGAACTCAAATACCTGTACTTTCTACTTCTTACATGTTGAACCCAAATACCTGTACTTTCTACTTCTTACATGTTGAACTCGAATACCTGTACTTTCTACTTCTTACATTTTGAACACAAATACCTGTACTTTCTACTTCTTACATTTTGAACTCAAATACCTTTACTTTATACTTCTTACATTTTGAACTCAAATACCTGTACTTTCTACTTCTTACATGTTGAACTCAAATACCTGTACTTTCTACTTCTTACATGTTGAACACAAATACCTGTGCTTTCTACTTCTTACATGTTGAACACAAATACCTGTACTTTCTACTTCTCACATTTTGAACTCAAATACCTTTACTTTCTACTTCTTACATTTTGAACACAAATACCTGAACTTTCTACTTCTTACATGTTGAACTCAAATACCTGTACTTTCTACTTCTTACATGTTGAACCCAAATACCTGTACTTTCTACTTCTTACATGTTGAACTCGAATACCTGTACTTTCTACTTCTTACATTTTGAACACAAATACCTGTACTTTCTACTTCTTACATGTTGAACACAAATACCTGTGCTTTCTACTTCTTACATGTTGAACACAAATACCTGTACTTTCTACTTCTCACATTTTCCAAACAGGCTGGTTCCTTTAGTCTGAATGTGTGTTTGGTGGCGTGATCATTATTATTTAGAGTCATTGCGTGCCTGTTGATTTGAACACGATCCGTGTATCCATCATTTCCTGGTCTTCTCTAAAGAATAGGGACCAATGAAAACGTTGTCATGTTGCCGTTGTTCAGCATGGAAACATTCATTAGCTAACAATGACATTATTGTTCTATTAATATAAAGGGAGGTCAGGTACTCTTTAAAACAGCTGCTAGTTATGGGTACTTTTTACTGAAGTACATTTCAAAGCCTCTTTACTTTTACTTGAGCAAAGAAGTTTAGTCAGTACTTCTATTTTTAAACACGAGTATCTGTACTTCTACTTGAGTAAAGGATGTGTGTACGTTTGCCATCATGGTCTCTGGTCATCTTTCAGTAAGTAACTGTGTGGGCTCTGCAGGTCGGACACAGCCATGTTGTACAATGACCGAGCTGTCCTTGAGAACTACCACGTCAGCGCCGCCTATCGACTCCTGCAGTCCGGAGACGATATGAACATCTTCACTAATCTTTCCAAAGACGACTGGAGGTGAGAACTAACCCCTGAGGGTGATGTGTCATCATTTAAGGTGTTTCATCATAAGTGTAAAGAGTCCTATGTCGCGTCAAGGAGAACTAGCAAACACAATTCAAGGTATTGTTTGGCTATCCGTCCATTTGCTGTTGTGATGTTTCCCTTTCATCCGATCCTCCAGAGAGCTGCGGACGCTGGTAGTGGAGATGGTTTTGGCCACAGACATGTCCTGCCACTTCCAGCAGATCAAAGCCATGAAGAGCTTCCTGCAGCAGCCGGAGACGTGAGTACCGTTGCATTATGGGTAGTCAGATTTGGTGACATTAAATAAGGTTTAAACACCTTAGTAGGGATGCTGACACTATCACAACATGGGTTTAACACCATTATAACTACTTGTGACTATAGCGGTGCTGTATCAAGTGAATATCATTGTAGAAGTGGTATCATAGCTGAATTATGATTTTTACTCTAGCTGAGTAATTCCCCATACCTGAGAAAAAATATTCTTTGTCCAAACCTGGATTATATGTCTAAATCATTTACAGCCTATGGTTTAAATGTAACATAGTATGAATACAACTGTTCATAATTACTATTTCATTGTTATAATGGATGTTACTTGGTGTATTTATGTAATATTGTATCACCATTTTGTAATGTAATTTCATTTGAACTAAACCACACAACCTGACAAAAGCAATTAAAATGAACCTGGACAAATCAGTGTGTGGCATCAGAGGAGAGTTTTCACACCTCACCTCAAGAGACACCGACACAGGCCAGGACTCGTTGGCTGACGATTTTTGTGACTCATTCGATGTGATCATTCATAGCAGTTAAGAGGGGCAGGTTTTCAGCTGTGCTCGCATCACTGCCGTGAAATCTGCTTAAAATAATAGTGGTCTCCAGGGCCCAGGAGTTCAAAACTTTTAATCTCAATCAGATCCGATCCGATTTTGAAATCCCATTTTTTGTGATCCAGGATCAGACAAGTCGGCCAGATTTTTTTCCCTGGAGTTCAAAGCAATTCAGGATAGGATCAGCCTGATTCAGATTACGATTTTTCAAGATGACTAGATCCTGAATATCAGTGCTTTAATCCTACCGATCGCCATCTAGTGGACATGAAAAATAATACAAGAAAGACAAGAGACCACATTGCAGAGGCATCTATAATGTTTAATTATATTTTTTTATTTGATGACAGATGATGGACTTTTTTTGTGTTGAAGATATTTTTACTTTAATCTAAATTACATTTGTGATTGACAATCTTTGCTGTGATACTTTTATGAGCATAAACATTTATGTCATCAACATTTGGTTGAAAACAAAATAGGCCACCACAAACGTGAGCAAAAATGGAAAAAATAAAATTGGTTTTCCCATGAAGGCTAAAAATTGTGTATTATTTCAATTAACAAACTTTGCCATCTTATTTAAATTGAAACATATTTAAAAATAAATTGTCCAGTACATTTTGCTCTGGAAATCCACCCCTCTGGTGGGATCAGGATAATCCAGTTTTTTGGGATCAAACTGATCCCAATCCTGTGTTGTCGGTTTGAACTACCCGTTTTGAAGATTTGATCCAGATTAAAGCTTGGATTGGATTTCCTGATCTGATATCAAAGTGATCCTAATCCTGTTTTTTGGTTTTGAACTCCCCAAAATCCAAATCTGATCTGATCAGATAGGGATTCAAAGTTTTGAACTCCTGGGCCCAGAGGATAAACCCTACTGATTCTAGTAATCACCTGCCTTGTCCTCTTGCGCCATCATGACTTTACCAAAACTTCAAGAGCCATGCAGAACTTCATGCTTTACATCAGCTACACAACCAAGTACTTGTCTTTAGATATTGCACAGCAGCTTGTCAGTTCATTTATAGAACTGACTGACTGACTGTATTTGCAGGATAGACAAACCGAAGGCCTTATCTCTGCTGCTGCACACTGCGGATATCAGCCACCCCGCCAAACGCTGGGACCTCCATCACCGCTGGACCACATCCCTGCTGGAGGAGTTCTTCAGACAGGTACCCGCCGACTGACACCCACATTTAGCTTGATTTAGCATTTTAAATGGGCTAACAAAGAACGCCAGCATCAACAAAACATATTCAGAGTAAGAGTTGCTTCCACTGAGTAACAGGACATACAATGACACCACACAGGACACTGAAGGTTGCTTCCAAAATAGTGTTGTTGATGTTTCTGAATTTTTTTTCAGGGTGATAAAGAAGCAGAGCTGGGTTTACCTTTCTCTCCTCTCTGTGACCGCAAATCCACTTTGGTGGCCCAGTCCCAGATTGGTAAGGTATACAAATAACACTACACATACAGATGCATCCTAATGAGTTCCTGATTCTATGAATGTTGATTTGGCTTCTGTTTCCTGCAGGATTCATCGACTTCATCGTGGAGCCAACTTTCACCGTGCTGGCAGAAATGATCGAGAGGATTGTGTCACCGCTTATCGAGGAAGCATCTCGCTCTGAGTTGAACGGATTAAGACACTCTAGGTGACACACAAAAGACCCTCATTTTCTGAGTGACACTCCTTGCACTGACGTTGTTCGATAAGACTGACACTATCCTGAAAAAAATGCTTTCACACACTTTTTTAAAACGAATATATTGCTTTAACATTGATGTCAGACACATTTTGGACACTAGATGTCAGTGTAGGGCCATTAGACTATGAATGATAGGATATACTGGCTCCCTCAAACACTTACTGTACGGTTGGTAAATATTGTGATATTAGCACCACGGTCATGCTTCTCTTACACTTTGTGTTATGTGCTTGGCTGATTCTTTGTGTGTGCCCATGCCTGTTTACTCTGTCCACAGTGACCAGAGTATCGTCTGCAGCGATGGAAAGCAGTCCAGTGTGAAGTCCAGTGTGAAGAGCACGGGCTCAGAGGGAAGCTGCTCTCTGACCACCGTGGACTTCAAGAGCTTCAAGGTCACGTGGAACCAGGAGATTCAGCAAAACAGGGAGACGTGGAAGGCCCAGGCAGACAGAGGCATCTACAATTATCGTTTAATATCTGTTACTCCAATATATGTTTCAATAATGGCTATTTAAACTGTATACTAGACCAGTGGTTACCAGCCTGGGGGGCGCGCCAAAGATCACAGGGGGGGCGCCAGGCCTCAGATGATTTGAGGCCAAATATCATATTTAGATTTTTTAATTTTTTATTATTATTATGTTTTTTACATATAATTGTAACGCAATACATGATTGTCACTAAAAGCCTTGTCTATACATTACAATAAAACATAACAAATAATTGATTAATTAATTTGAATACAAATTCAAGTTAGTAGCTATTAAAGGCATAAAAAGACAGAAATGCATAATGTTTTCTTCAATAGAAATGTTTCTTCTGCGCGTTAAGTGTCCAAACCGGGCTTGTCTGGATAAGCGCATTTTTAAAACATAGTCATCGTCCATGCCGGTTTCAGTTGGATTATTTGTCCCAGTTGCTCCGATCAGATCGGTCTCCTCCATTTTGTAGATTATTTACGATTTTTGAATCCACATAAACACATCGGCAAAATCCGGCTTCCTTTGAGCATGTGTTTTAAACAGTTTAATCCCTTTGTGAATTGTTTCCACTTGCGCCGTCCTTTAATTTCTTCATACAGCGGGAATCCAATTGAATGAATCCTGAGTCCAATAACCATCAGAGTCACTCCAATAGAGCTCCTTAGTTACGCTTTCATCCTCCCTTAACAAAATACTTCACATTCATCCAGTTTGTTACAGTAGTTGTAGCATTTTTGAGACTTTGAAACTTTGTGTGTGTGTGGGGGGGGGGGCGCAACTTCCAACAGGAGTCATTTGGGGGTGATCTTGGGAAAAAAGGTTGGGTACCACTGTACTAAACAACGGCAGAACAGAGTACACATTAATATCTGTTTATGTATTGCAAGTAATATCATTATCACACTATTCAACAATGTTTTCGTCATTTTCTGAGAAGCAGCCTTCTTCTGACTGTTTGGTTCATTTAGTGTTTGCTACGATCCAACCAAATGTCATCTTTGCGTGTATTCATTTCTAAACTGTGTATGTTTGTGCCTGTAGATCTGAAAGAAAAGACTAAGAAGGAGAGAGAGGAGGGCGGCCAGCTGGAGAAAGACACAGAAGAGGAGAAACAGTCGAGTCCCAACACAGGACAGGAGGAGAGGAAGACAGATGTGGGGGGGCAGGGGGAGAGACAGCAGGGGGAGACAACACCTATTGAGGAAGGAGGAGACAACCAATCAGGAGCAGGAGCTCAGAGCACACACAGAAAGAAACCTGAAGGCCACACGGAGAAGCAGCAGAACAAAGGTACACACGTGAATACTAGCTTTCACACAGAGCATGACTTAGTACATGGCTTACCTGCACTATTAAGGTTTCATACACATATTGTTGATAATACTTCTGTAGTCTGTTACTGAAGTCAGATTGCTATGCAGGGTTGTTACTGTACTTGCAATCATGTGGAGTATAATTACAGTTTCTTTTTATATACATTCTTTATTGTCATATTCAAATAATACACACACAAATGTGAGTCAACCAAGATACATGGGCTATTCTCTGAGATTTTGTAGACTCTTAAAAGCTGCAGATGTTGCAAGAAGTTGTTAAAAACACAAAGCTCAAAGAAGTCTGGAGCGTGTTCCCTTGCTAACTCTCATGTTGCTGTCCCTGCAGTGCCTCAGCTTGAGTGTCGTCTGATCCATTACTGCAAGAGACCGAGCTACACTGCCAGCTCCTACCGGCTGGTCAGGTCAAAGGTCACGGAGATGCGGCCCATTGATGCCCGGGGGAAAGCCCGCAGACTGCAGCGCATCTCCCTGCGGCGCCGAAAGTGACTTAAAGTGCATCAGCGTGATGTCACATCGTGAGATATTACCACATGATGATGGGTCTTTGTTAATATTTGCATATAGCCTTGTACTTCAGCAGATCTCCTGCTGAGTTTTAATCTTGTATAGGTCACTGTTGATGTGTTGATGATGTATTAACCCCACCCTCTTTTAGATGTCTCTCAACTTAATTACTTACAGCTCCTAATTTTTTTGGACTTAGCACTTTTTTTTGGAAAATGCTCCTTCAAACTTTTGCTGAATACATTTTCATTTCCAATTATTATTCTTAATTATTATTTCTGTTTGATCATTTAAAGACATTTTTTATTAGGCTTTCCCTTCCCTTCTCTCCCTCTGTTGTCCCGCTGGAGAGATGAATGTGTTCTTTAATGTAATTTAACTCAGTCTTAGTGTAAGTTTTTGCCATGTTTGTTTATTTTTATGGTTTAATACATCGAGGCACTGCTGAACTGTCTCAAACAATCTCATTTAACTTATCATTTATCAGAGTATTACCAGTGAGTCCCTAGCAGAGTTATGTTTGTGTGCTTTCTGCAAAAAGCAGTCAAAGAGTGAGACATAAGCCATACCTGAGGACAGGAGTGGTAAGTATTATACTTTGAATGCTGCACATTTATTTATTTATATATATATATAAAAACAACTGATACAGTCAACTAATATTTTTAAATTAGAGTTAGATTAAAATCTGAGTTTTCCCTCAAGTGTTGAGCTGCAGTGGTGTACAGAGTATATTTAATCAAGTACTGTAGGGGCAAAGGCAAATATTATTATTTGTACTTCAATACAGGGCTTTGGGAAATACTTCTTGCACCAGAACCAAACCGACGACTCTTGACCGGTCTTTAAATAAAATTGTAAACATCTTCATATGACTTTACACCACACATGTTTGTTTCCTCATTGTTTCTTTTCAATTAAATTCAAATTGTGAAAAAGGGTGTCTTCTTACCTTGTAACGAGACACTCTTCCCCAAAAGGAACAGATTGTTCGACTGCTTAATTTTAGTTTACTTGATGCATTATCAATTAATATGGTTTTAAAGAAATACACTGTTTCCGTTGTTTTATACGTTTCCGTTTTTTTTAGTTGGTGGACCAGGTGCTCAATCAAGCAAAGTGCAAACTGGTGTGTCTCATTAAGTCCGGGTATTTAACATGAAGGAAGATGGGGCAGACAGCTTTGAAGTAAATGATAAGATATCATTGGTGTGCTGGTTGCTATGGATGGCTGCCCAGAGATAGATTAACAATAATCTACAGATTTTGTATTAATGGTACATTTATTCTTTTTGTGTGATCTGGATGTCTGCTCCGTTTAGCTACCCCCGTCAACGCAGGTGGTATCTTCCAGTTAGGAGATAAAAGCCATTTAAGAGGGGAGCAGATAGCACTCTTTGAAATTGTCCTGGTCTTCTGGTGCCAGAAAATGTAAAAAACAAACAAATCTTAAGGCCAAGGCAACATTTAATAAGACTGTAAACATTTATTGACAAGAAAATAGAGGTGAAATCCAGGCTTTAATCCTTGAAGTCCTTCTCCTCGTCCTCTAAGTGGACCATCTGCTTCTCCGCCTTCAGCTGTCTCACTCCTGAAGAAAGGAAGACAGGTTTTCAGCTAAAAAACAAAACGCACTTCACAGATGTTTGGTTGGAGAGGTTTCTTCTCTGAGACAACAGGGGATATCTGAGGAGAATGGAACTGTGAGAGTCCCAAACCTGGACTCAGTTTGTGTTAGTGTGCTGACCTGGTATACGTGGAGGAGAGTTGAGGACGGGTGTGTCTTTCCTGCGAGGTTTCTTCTTCTGGACGTCCTCCTGGCCCTCTGAGCAGAGAGCCTTCCCCTCCTCTTCATCGCCCTTCATCTCTGACTTCCTGCCTACCAGGCTCTCCAGCGCCGACTTGTCTGAGAAGATATCATTCAGGTAAAAATCAATGTCAATTAAAAACAATCTGGGGATTTTATTCCTTGAAAATAGGACAAAAAGAGCTCAAATGATGATTTAATGTTTCAATTATGTTGTACTTTGTGCTGTCATTCAGCTCTGTGCTCACAGTGTTTGCTCTCCTGTGTCATCAGTCGATGTTCAGGCTCCAGGGTCGACCTCACACAGCCAGTCGTCATCTCTGAGGCCCTCGGGACTTTCTACACGTATCACATAACACACACACACACACACACACACACACACACACACACACACACACACACACACACACACACACACACACACACACACACACACACACACACACACACACACACACACACACACACACACACACACACACTCCATTATTCATGAGTGTGTGTGTGTGTGTGTGTGTGTGTGTGTGTGTGTGTGTGTGTGTGTGTGTGTGATTGCCTCATCGACACATCTGCTTTACTTTAGATAATACTGCATGAACTCAAGCGTTGATAAAATGACGACAGTCCAACATCAGTTCTTTGTCCTTCACAACATCTTCTCTTTCTTTTACTCTTCTTTAAACTTCAAACATGTCAGAACCGGTGTCTTTGAACATATTTGTCAAGTTAGCAGATGCAATCTTTTTTGATTCTCTAAATGATCAACAAAGACAGCCAGTATGGCACAAAAATCTAAATACAAAATATAATAGATCCCCGAATGGTTGCATGTGGCTGCGAAAATGAAACGAAAGCAGAGAAAGCTTTGAAACAGTTTCAGACTAAATCAAAGCAGCCGATGATGAATAAGGAATCAAAGTGTGTTCTTACCTCGGTCTCAGCAGTGTCACACGTTCGGAGCAGAGCAGTGAGGGTTATGAAGCTTGGAGGAGGAGCATCTGCTGATCCCGTTATCTACTCTCCCCCCCTCCCCCCCCCCCCCTCTTCCTGAAGAGCTGGTGAATATCAATATAAGTCTAATTAGCTCCTTTTAAGAGAACTGACCTGAACACACCCTCTCATTGTACTCGATAAAAACGGGTTGTTAGTAAACCCTCTGTCGCACCTCCTTCTTGACGATATACAACATGCTCATCATTTTTAATTTGCTTTGTACACGTATTCATACAAACATAACTCCTTCAAGAATAATGTTATCAATTATTTAACCTTAAAATCGTCTATTTCATAAAGATGGTGTTAAACATTGCAGGCTAACAATGTTGGACTGCTTGATGATATTGAAATATATCACTAAAAAAGAAGATATACAGAGTTTGGTTTCAGGAACATATCAAATAAATGAATAAAATAATAGGAAATGTAAATGGGTATGGAAGTGCACAGGAACAGGAAGGAGTGTTTCTGCCCGTTCTTTTCAGCTCTTTCCTTCAAAAAGACCCTTGTGATAATCAAACCCTTTTGAAGTCTTGACGGGGGATTATCCTCTGGTAATTGAGACATCCTGCTGAAGTGTTCTGTAGACCGCTGGAGCTTTTGTTCCAAACGTCCCCCCAGCACAACAAACAAACAACAACAACCTCAATGTGAAATAATACAGACACGTAAGAAAGAGCACAAACGTGTTTCACTGTTCTACGGTTTATTGCAGTGGAATTATTCACACGAAGCTTTCTGAGCAGAAGCCTCGTGTGTATCTGTATTAAATACTTACATTTATATAAATATATATATTTTAAACATGTTTTTATGATTAGACAGCCGATTACACATTTTTCCTTTACAACAAAGTTTGCTTCTCATGCAGCTCGTAGTGGTTCTAGAGGCACATATTAACAATTATTACAAAAGGGGTACATCTGAAAAGATATTCTTCAGTGAATGGAAGACTTCAGGACCCCCCCTGGTTCTCAGGCAGCACCACGGACACCTGCACATCAGGATGATATACAAGCACAATTTAAATTAAACCTAAAATGACATTTTATTTGGGTATAAATTGCAATATTTATTCGTAACACGGGCAGTTCTGTGGTCTAAACTAGGGTTAGGGCTCCATAGCATTGAATCAATCCTTATCCGCTTCATTAAGTGATGTCTTTTTCTGTGTTCTTCATTGACCATGCAGCTGCAATGTTAATCAAATAAGTAAACTTTTGATATATTGAAAAAGAAAAGAAAGCGATATAATCTTCCTTCTTGTTGACCCAAATATTGGTTTTCTGTTAATAAATGAATTTCTATATCAGATGTATGCAGTCTTAGGCAGACATTTCAATTATGATTAATAAAAAAACCTCACCTTTTACTCCAAGGAGTCTGTGTTCACAGAATGACGCAGAGACTCCTTCAACTGAAAAACATGACAGGAGTTTACTTAATAATATAAAAGTATCAAAGACTGAACCTCGACACGTCATCCTCTCTCTACTTGTTTCCCTTCATATAGTAACGTGATGTCTTACTCTCTGCAGGAAGCCCATCATGTCCAGCTTCATGTCCAGGCCCTCACAGAGGCACTTTGATCCAGGGGGGGACTGTCTGAGGGTCTCCTCCACTGCGGGGGGGTTCCCGAGCCGCATGCAGCACTGAGTGGCTACCGTCCTGCCGGGGGGGGCAAGGCTCGAGGAGGGGGGTCCCGCTCCAGGTAGGACGCTGAGCTGAGAGCAGAGCAGAGACTGCTCGTCCAGCAGCCTGTGCATCTTCTGATCAGAAACAAGGAATACCACTTTGTTTATACAGAGGAATACTACTTCAAATATATCAAATATCTATTATTTAAAACACATGCTGAGAGTTGGTGAAAGATATGGCTTATAGACAGTACAGAAGTGCATGTTTCTGTAGGGTGACTTTAATTCTCTACCGGCCTGTCCCTTTAAGAAGAAACAGCGCACTTCCCCTTTAAGATGTCTTTGTTGGTCATTTTCCTGCTTTTATATTATTCAGTTACAAAAAGGAGGTTGTTAGCTTTTTAATTAACTAACAATATTATATGTTATGTTTTCAAAAGGCCTCTTCAGAGGGCACATTTGATTCATGTATTTTGTCAAAGCAACAACTGATCAGCTCTAATAGGGACTGATTGAGGACACCTGGGTTAAAGTGGCAACAATTCCAGAGCTCCTTCCTGATTGGCTACAGGCAGCAGGTGCCACGGGATAAAAGGTTTTGGAAGACAGGAAGCTGGTTTTCCTGTGGGTTTCTGTGAGTGTGTTTGTGTGAAAGAGGGTCTCACCATTTTCAAGCTGTCATCGTAGTGATGGGCGAGTTCATTCAGCTGCTGCTCCAGCTGCTCCGCCTCCTGCCGCACCGCCCGCCTCAGCTCCTCTATGTCCTGAACCTTCACCCTACACACAAAACCGCTTTCTTATTGTGGAATGCATTTCACATACAGATCATTATTTACTATTGAGATGATGGGTTATCGGTATAGTAAAAGGGATCGGGAGAAATGGTTCATCTCGATTGAAATGGTATTCTAAAGGAAACGCTGTATATATTATCACTATTGCTGAGTTAAAACAATAAATAGGTGATCTGCTTCTTGGGCTTGAAGGTGCTAGAATAGACAGTTTACTTTTAGGTGCTTTTGGGGCGGGTGTTTAACCAGATGTGTCGATTGAGTTCATGTTGAAAGAGACGTAGCATACTCTACTACAGGGGTCGGCAACCCCTGGCACCGTAACCAGTGGCACACTAGGAATAAGTGGACAAAATATTTCAATTGTATTTTCGGATCCTGAACGAGACCGCCGCCAGAGCGCGTCTCCCGGTTACCTGCAGAAGGAAGCCATGCACGTAACGCAGCCCCGCTCTCTTTAACTCCAGGCGACTTTCTGCTGCTTTCCTCCCTGGTGCAGTGCTGATCGTTTCACCACGGAGGAAAGCACTTCACTAATTGCAGTACCCATAAGGAGCTGTACAAATGGAGCAGTTTTGGCGTGGCTGTGTCTTTAGTTGAAAGCCCAGTGGCGATTTGCTCATCTCTCATCGAAATAATATGCTACACAGGGGCGGACTGGCCATCTGTGTGTTCTGGAGAATCACAGAACGGACGATCAACATTATGATTATTATGGCGTTTAAACCAATTATTTAAATGTGTTTGTTAAATTCGGCATCATGTAAGTTGCGCTGACAGGTCCACACACTGCTTCCCCGCAGCGAGGCTCCCCCCGCCCTCCTGTTGACAGTTCACGAGCGTCGTCATGCTGATAATAATTTTTTTCAAAAAGGTTGCCGACCCCTGCTCTACTTACTAACTAACTAACTAACTAACTAAAGCCACATATGGTGACCTCAATGTTGACACAAAGTCGAAATGTCAGGGTGTTTGTGTACCTGTCCTGGTCGGAGAGAGCACTGTAAACGGCAGCCTGGTCCTCAGAGAGCTGCTCCTCCATGTTGCTGAGCACGGAGCGAAACTGCTGCAGACACAGCATCATCTCCTCCAACTCATCCAGAGAGTACTGTCAGCATAACAAGAACATGGGATAAATGGAAAATCAAGAATGATAGATAATAGTTGCATTTACACACCGTTAGCTCAACAACACACAATAAAAACATTTAAGGCCTAGAAGCAGAATTAGAAGTAAGAAAGATTTCAGCTTTTGTGTATCACCTCATTTACCTGCAACACACACACACACACACACACACACACACACACACACACACACACACACACACCATCAACATCTCCACAAACTCCACATGCAAATGAGGCATTGATATGTTAATACGGTCCTGGCTATGAATGGGCCTCCATCTCAAGAACTATGGTAACACAACAACAAATATACTATTTATATCAAAGTGGAAACGTCGTGACTCATTGGGAGATGGACAGCTCACTGCTCAAACAGTTGAACTGACCAAGGACACGGAAAGCTAACATGAAATATAAATCGAAGGAGAAAAAGTACGATGAGAAAGGAGGAATAATGGTGATTGTGTTACTCACAGGAATATTCCCCCGTCGCTCTCCGTGCCTGCAGGTACACTGCTGGTCGCAGGATGAGCAGCATGCGATGGTCTCAGTGTGAGGACCCTCCCAAAGCTTGTCCTCATATTCCCCTCCATTCCTGTCCACCTCCTCCTCCTCATCGGTCCACAGCCCTTTATCCACAGACACCGACATAGGATTTCTAGCCATCCCAGGGAGATAGTCATGTGACTCCCATTCTTTAGGCAAATATGGAGACGAGGAGAAGTTCGGTGTAGGGTTTGGGATCATTCCAGTGGATACGGTCACTTCATACGGGGCAGAATGAAGCCCCCCGCGTGATAACTTCTGGGTGAGGGTGTGTCGTTGGATGTGCAGGTCTGTCCATGATTGGACAGCGCGGAAAGCACTGGAGGTGTCCAAAGGGAGGACGCTAGGGAGAAGGGAGCGTTTGGAGTGAGTCGTGAAGGGAACATCCGTCCTGTGGACAATATGAGAGGAAGGAGATGAGGTCATCTGGACGGAGACGGAGCGACTTGGCGGTTTCAGGTTTGAAGACGCGACGGGGGATGTTAATGGTCGCGTCAAAGAGGAGGGTGAATCTGAGGAGGAAGTTGCATTTGTTGACGTCCGGTTCGTGTCCATTGTTGTTGAGGGTGTCACAGATGAAGTCATGTCTCTACTTGTGGATGAAGAAGAATCGATTAAAGCTTCATTTGTATTCCCAGGAGATTCGTCAGGGGCTTCAAAGCTGCCTGCTTCAGGAGTCGGATTGGAAACCTGGATCGGTTCCGCCCAATAGACCCGCCCTTCATTATCAAGCCGCTCAAGAAACGCCTCTATATCTTCACTTTCACTTCCAGAGCCGTCCACTGAGGTTTGAAACACCAGATCCAAGCTCTCGATCTTTATCAGACCCTTTGGTTCCACTTCAGTTCTGCCGTGCGCTTCTGGCACATCATCAGGTAAAAGTGAAGTGAGCGATTCTCTGTCTGATCCCCTTTGACTCTCTTCCGGTTTGGTTCCAGCTGAAAGCTCCTCTTGCAAACTACAGGACTGGAGCTGCGGATCTATTTCTGTTTGGTTACATACTTCCTCACAGACTAATCTTGAACTTGCTGACAGGCCTGCAGAGCTGTCTGGGACGTAAACCTCTGGAGTCTGCACAGTGTCGGCGCCCTCCTCCCCTCCCTCCCCCCCCGTCCGATGGGTATCCTCAAAGCCTAACGGGAGGTGATTCCTCTGGGAGACATCTTGGACAGGAGGGGCTGGGTGTAAGTTATCATCATGACTTGCTACGTCCTGTTGGGAGTGCTCTGAAAGGCCTGGAATTCTTTCAACAGCTCGATCTACCTCACCATCCTGGCATCGTGATGAGAATGGACAAACTGGACTGGAAGGTTTAAGAGAGGGCGGTGTGGGACTAACCTCCTCAAACTCAGAGGAGTCCAGGACAGGAGCTGAGGGATTGATGGTGTCTGACTGAGAGAAGAAAGAGGGGGGAGTTTCTTCCTCTTCCCTCAGTGGATAAGAGAGGCTTATTTCATCTGAGGAAAGGGACTTTACTTCCGGTTGAAATTCAGGAGA
The DNA here is from genome assembly GCF_949606895.1 of Notothenia rossii. Taxonomy (NCBI): domain Eukaryota; kingdom Metazoa; phylum Chordata; class Actinopteri; order Perciformes; family Nototheniidae; genus Notothenia; species Notothenia rossii. Next base: position 19,967,144 of record NC_136911.1, on the reverse strand, counting down.
GGCTGGACAACTACGATCAAGAGTTGAAAAGGGATGCGAGGACGGTGAGGACTCAGAGAGGGAATTCCCATGTGAAGCCAACTCAGCCCGTTTGGACTCTCTGTTCCCAGAGGGGGAGTCGGACTGCGAGGCAATCGGCGCAGAAAACAAACAAACCAAATTTGGAGAGGGAGATGAGGCAGGAGGAGGAGGAGGAGGAGGAGGAGGGTCACTCAGGCATGCTGTGCTCTCAGAGTCATGGGGTGGACCAGAGAGGTGGGGGTGTGGAGCATCCTGGTCCTCAGTGTTAATCTCCTCTGAATCTGGAGTTAAAGAGGCAGGCAGCGAAGCAGAGGAAGACTGATCCTGACCACGTGGGGTCTGTAAACTCTGCAGGTTGGATTCCAGGAGACGCGATAAAACGGGAGATGGGGAATGGGGGGAAACTAACGAAGGCTCTGGAGAAAGGAGAGACTTGTCCGCACCAGAAGAGGTTGGAGATGACGAGAGTGGCAGAGATGAAGCGGTATGAGGGGAAGTTGGAGAGGTGGAGTCTGGATTCTCACTGCTCTGGCTGTCGGTGCTTCCTCCCAGCAGGCCCGACAGAGCCTGCGACCAAACACACGTTACAGACAGTCAAACAGCCGGAGACATGCAGTACATCACATTAAAGCACATTGTCAGAGTGAGTGATTTAAAAGGGTACAGAAGAATTGGCATTGCATTTTATAGTGAGAGGAGTGCGTTATTAGGAGACCTTGAGGAGATCTTGTCCCGGTGCCGCCTGCTGACTGAGGGGGGGGATGATGGGCTCCTCTAAAAACCCACTGCTGTCTGACTGGCAGCTGGTGGACCGCATGAAACTCCGCGCTGCTCACACACAAGAGAAAGGGAAAGCAATCAGAAAGAGGGACAGTGTGTTATATTCACAACTCAAAGGGGTCCTATTATACAAATGTTCAGGTGTATATCAGTATATAGTATCTCTACTTTAAAGAGTCCTCTCCTGCTGGTGTTCAGGTGTATATCAGTATGTAGTGTCTCTACTTTAAAGAGTCCTCTCCTGCTGATGTTCAGGTGTATATCAGTATGTAGTGTCTCTACTTTAAAGAGTCCTCTCCTGCTGATGTTCAGGTGTACATCAGTATATAGTGTCTCTACTTTAAAGAGTCCTCTCCTGCTGATGTTCAGGTGTATATCAGTATGTAGTGTCTCTACTTTAAAGAGTCCTCTCCTGCTGATGTTCAGGTGTATATCAGTATGTAGTGTCTCTACTTTAAAGAGTCCTCTCCTGCTGATGTTCAGGTGTATATCAGTATGTAGTGTCCCTACTTTAAAGAGTCCTCTCCTGCTGATGTTCAGGTGTATATCAGTATGTAGTGTCTCTACTTTAAAGAGTCATCTCCTGCTGATGTTCAGGTGTATATCAGTATGTAGTGTCTCTACTTTAAAGAGTCCTCTCCTGCTGATGTTCAGGTGTATATCAGTATGTAGTGTCTCTACTTTAAAGAGTCCTCTCCTGCTGATGTTCAGGTGTATATCAGTATGTAGTGTCTCTACATGTCTCCATGCTTTAATGTTCAAAAAGCTCTGTATTGTTCTCATACTGCCTGTGCTGCAGCACCTCTTTTCACCTTCAGTCTGAAACCAGAGCCCAGTCTGCTCTGATTGGTTAGCTGGCTGGCTCTGTTCTGATTGGTCAACCGCTTAGAGATGTCCCGCCCCTTAGCCTGTCACGTACAATGTATTGGAGCGCGAGGTTTACATAGAGAGGTCACTATGTTTTGGCCTGACAGAAAACCATGCAGTATAACCAGCAATGATGCCCGTATGGAAATGACCAAAGCCTCTAATGCGTTTGCATTTTTTGCATCATGCGAGATTGTCCAATGATGCTGAAACTGTATGCCGGTGATTTACATATTTATGTTCCCGTTGATAGTTCTATCATGTAAAACAAACACTCTAAGTCGAATAAGCGGTCTGTGTTGTAAAGTGTTATTCAGGTGTGATAAAGTTTTGTTAAGGAACTACTTTGCCTGTGTTCCAGTCGTGGTAATATAGAGAAAGCAAGCGAATTGTGAATACTTGAATAAATAATGATTTAGAGACCCACCTAAATGTTCTGATCCTCCTGTGTAGCTCCCTGTCGCACTACTTTCATCAAAACTGTGGATCTGGAATGATACATATAAAAAAGGATAATGTTAACAACAACAGAGATGTGTGTGGGAGTATGAGTTATTAAATGCATATTGCAATCCCATTGGATCAGCTCTGCTGCAAATCATATATTAGTTAAGATATAACGTTTAGTTTACAGAAATGTGTTATACATTCAACACTTTCTATATTAAGGGTACGAGTTAGTGACTTTGTTCTACTTGATTGCATTTTATTATCTAATTTCAATCATATCTCCTAGTAACTGCATTAACATACAACTAACATGTTTAATGTATATAAAGTTAAAAACACAAAGATACTGATTTTTCCAACCATCAGCATTTACATCATGCTTTATTGTCAGGAATGGAAGCTGAAGGTAAAGAAATAAAAAGAGATGGATTGAGATATTGTTTTTTAAATAGGGTAAATATGAGCTTTTGTAAGTCAATCAAAATGTGTCATTGTAAAAGAAGAAATCGGGGGAAGTCAGAAAATAAGAAACTCTTCCCTTCCAACAGGCAAACCTACAAAGGATGCTATTGCTAGAGTTGAAATTGATACGCTTTGAGATCTTTGGCAGTTGCAGTTCAACTTGCCTCTTCCATTTCAAATGATTCCCTGGCCGGTCCTGTGCTCCTCTTCCTCAGTAAAACATTGGTTGGGGGTCTGGGTTGACCTTCTGTCAGGGGCCCGTGTCTGAGGGCTCCCCCCTGGACTGTGAAAGCAGCCATATTAGGGTCCGGACCGGGTCCTTGTTCCTCCGCCAGAGGACTCAGACACACGGTCTCCAGGAGTCCAGGTTTGGCTCTTTTTAAGGCAGATTTCTTGTCTCCAAGGCTGCATGGAGTTTGCATAGCTTCAGGTGGATCAGCAGCCGGTGTGGTTAGGTCAAGAGACTTCTGGCTGTGGATTTGGCTGAGGGACTTCTTTGACGCTCGCCTGAACAGCATGCCCACGTGCCGCCTCTTCTCCCGGGCCTCAGGAGTCAGGGCTTTCCCCAGGGGGGCTCTGAGGGGGGAGGAAGGCCCAGCCAGGGAGGAGAACGCTGTGGTCACCTGTTGGAGAACCTCGAGCTGTCTGAAGCGATCTGGAGGGAGAAGACAGGGAAATCTGGTTATCACTTGTGTTATCAGGAATGATTCTTCACATTCATGTACCGGTGGTCATGGTGCTGAAATCCAGACTTACTGCTGACGTCTGGGTTCTCCAGGTCCAGCCGGTTCTGCTGGGCCTCCAGAAACACATGCAGGTTTATCCCTTTGGCCTGAGACTGGTAGTTGATGAATCGAGCCGGGATGCGTCCGGAGAGGTCAGGCTCGTCGCAGCCAAAGCCCATCTCCAGCAGAACCTCTTCCGGGTCGTCGTTCCACAGGTTCAGGATGTCCATCACACTGACCACAGGGAGGAGGAGATCAAAAATCAGGATATAAGGTAAATGCATGACTCGCCCCCCCCCCCCTAGCATCTCGCCCTGACAGAATTCCATGCAGTATAACCAGCAATGATCCAGATATGGAAATAACCAAAGCCTCTAATGACTTTTTTGCATCATGCCAGATTGTCCAATGATGTGTGTGTGTGTGTGTGTGTGTGTGTGTGTGTGTGTGTGTGTGTGTGTGTGTGTGTGTGTGTGTGTGTGTGTGTGTGTGTGTGTGTGTGTGTGTGTGTGTGTGTGTGTGTGTGTGTGTGTGTGTGTGTGTGTGTGTGTGTGTGTGTGTGTGTGTGTGTGTGTGTGTGTGTGTGTGTGTGTGTGTGTGTGTGTGTGTGTGTGTGTGTGTGTGTGTGTGTGTGTGTGTGTGTGTGTGTGTGTGTGTGTGTGTGTGTGTGTGTGTGTGTGTGTGTGTGTCCAACCTGAGTGTTCCGGAGTGAGCTGAGATTGTTGAGTTGATGCTGTTCCACCGGCTGAGGGAATGACTTGACCGGCTCCTCCTGAGGAAGTACAAAACGAAGAAAGGTTTCACAGACCATATTTCAAATTGTAAAATATGAATTAGCTCTTCATACAAATGTAATATGTATATATACTGTATACCCTGTCGAGGGAATACAGAATTCATCTCTTATTGTGTAATGATTGATCAATCAAACTACATTGACCAGCTGACATTTTATATTTGTGATTTGTGTTATTACTTACTTTCAGATTTAAGAACTACTGAGACACGGACTAATTCATTGTTGGTTTTGCTCTTTGCGTGAGATTTGTCGACAATTATAGCAAATACAGAAGTCATTAATAGCTTTTTTTAGTTTACTCATTACAGCCACTCATTGTCATTTGACACTGGAATCATTCATAAAATCATACTGTTAAAAACTCAAGGTAAACATAAGTAGTAGCTTAACTTCTGCTCTTGTTTGATAATCACTGGCCTGATAAGTTATAGCTAATAATAAGAAAGTTCAAAATAAAATGCAGCCCCCCATCAACACCCAGCGGGTCAAATAGGTCAAATGGGTAAGGTCTGAATGAATACTGGTCTTCCAAACATCACAGAATAGAAAGCAGCCATGCAGTGGCTATCAGCTGTGTGTACTCACATTGTGCTGCAGGTCTGTGTCGATCATAACCCTGTGTGACATGTTTTGCTTGATCTTTTATACTTCTGCCCTCTTCCAGCTGATTCATATTTTCTGCTCAGCTGTCAGGCATTGTAATAACTTTCCTCGGACGCTTTCGCTTTCTATGCAAACCTGTGTGGGCAGTGCAGCTTATTTGCCTGGTAAATATGACTTGTAGGTATCTATCTGCCTTTCTGTTCAGCTCCAGAAGCTGCTGTCACGGCCTGAACCAACAACTGTCAGTCAAAGAGTTCAAATCCAACAAAGAGCATTTCTTTATTCTAAAAGTTTATGTAATCAGATAGGTATTAAAACATTTCGTCCTCGTAACAAAGCGCATATCTTTAAGTCATTACAGGAACAGCTATTGAAGTGTTCTCCCTATTTGCACAAGGTTATCAGGTGTGGTGCAGATTACACTGTATGTGATGCTTTCATGAAGCGCCCTGTCTGCTTTAAGTGAAGTTATGTAAACTGTTTATCTTTATAATATGTTCCACCCTGTCAACCCTTTAATCCCCGGACAGTAGAAATGTAAACTTTAAAACGTATCAATAACATTGAAAGCATTTTACAATAGTCAAAGTAAAGACTTAACCAAAAATGAGATGTAACAAAAATTTAGCTTTAGCCTTTTACGCAAAACACTCAACTGAACATGGCCCTATAAGCAGAACTTGTATAGATTTTACAGCGTGTTAACCTTTTTAATGTTATGTATAGGGTGATAGAGCTGGGCTTCGCAGGAAGCGTCGCAGACAGCTTTCAGTGGTATTTAGAAGAGGGAACAGATGGGGAATGTGCTTACATGAGCTAACACTGCAGCAGCGCTGGTCACTTAGAAAGTTATTTTGTTAGAATATAAATCAACCAAGAAGCTTTGTGTTTTAGTATCTTTTCACCAACAATAAAGAAGTAAATATAGATTACATTTCAAACAGTGTTAGCATGGATTCCAGCAGTGTGCAGTGTGATAGAGATCAGCCTCCCTCTGCACTTCTGACAGGAGATGAGAACAACATGAAGAAGAAGAAGAAGAAGAGAGGTGTCCTTACCACAGAAACTCCTGGACCGTCCTCGCCCCCCGGCTACCATATAGAGACGCTGCAGGAGAGAGAAGTCATGTCATCCGGACAGACGGGGCACATGAGGCCGGACATGACAGAGAGGGAACATCAGTAAAAGCAAGAAGGCAGCCTCCTTGATTCTCAGCTGGTTGAGAGTCAGCACATCCTGTCCAGGTCTGTGTCAGGGCTCCTTGAGCTATATTAGGAAAGTGTTTCTCTCCCCCCCCCCCCCCCTCTTTGCTCTTTTCCTCCACTGGGTGTTTGGGTTTTGGCAGTTGCCTCCGCCTCTCTATCCCAGAATCCATTTGACACTGGCATGGTGTCAAGAACCAAGTTGTCTGTCTTTCTGCAGTGTCGTACCTTTTTGTTTTAATGCACACATCATCATGTCAGAAATCTACTCTGACTGACAACCTGAATGCAGTCCTCAGAAAAAAGCTTGTTTAAGTTGTGTGCTTTGATGTGTTTTAAGTGCAGACACGGATGCAAAGGTATTTAAGGTACTTTTAGTGTTAATAATTTGAATTGAAATTTTTTGTAATGTTTTTTTTTATTTTTATATATATATACTTTATTAATCCCCGTGGGGAAATTGTTTCTCTGCATTTGACCCATCCTAGTGTTAGGAGCAGTGGGCTGCCATTTTGAACGGCGCCCGGGGAGCAGTGTAGGGAACGGTGCCTTGCTCAGGGACACCTCGGTAGCACTTGGTCTTGCTGGGACTTGAACTGGTGACCTTCCAGTTGCCAAGCCAAGTCCCTATGGACTTCGCCACCACCACCGTTCATCGTCTCCAGCTCATTTCTTGAATCTGCTACAATACACCATCCATGCAAAAGCATCAGCAATTATCTCAAAAGTGATTGATATTTGTTTTATTTAAGGCAAGTTTATTTAAATAGCACTTTTCAGCACGCAACAACTCAAAGTGCTTGCTTGAGTACTTTTTAGGAATAAATAAAGTAAAAACACATTTATATAATGGCATTTTACAACCGGCATTAAAAAGCAAAGATAATAAAATAAACATACAATACATGTTTAAATGGCATACTGTAGTGCGAATATGAGCAGCTCAATTAAAAGCAGCGGCAAAAATATATGTTTTCAGTCTTGATTTAAAAATAGTACGAGTTTCTGCATGATTTGGGTAGTTTGTTCCAGATTGTCGGGGCACGATAGCTAAACGCTCCATGTTTTGTTTTTACTCTCGTAGCCGGCAGCTTCATCTTTTAAGAGGATAATGAACCATACTACTTCTCAAATTAAGTTAGTGTGCCCTGCCCTTAAATGTCCAACATACAGTTCAGGAAAAATATTCAATCCATTTAGAGGTCTGGACCTGTGTGTACCCTCAGTACCATCCTCAGTGTAAATACACAGGAGATTCTGGCTATCCTCTGTGTGTGTTGGTGTTAGATCCACACATAAATAAATCATTGGCTTGCTTTCCTAAACGGCTGAGTGTGTGTGTGCCTATAAAGATTCCCTGCTGAAGATGTCACCTTACAAGTCCAGAGCGGGAGGCTGTTTACCTTCTAGCCCCAAGGCCAGGTCATCGTCACTGCTGGCGCTCCTCTTCAGAGGCTCTGCCGGAGAGAGAGGACACAGAGGACATGAGAAACAGGACATATGACGGAAGAAAGACTTCTGTTATGGTTCAGCAGCATGGGCTCGACAAATGAGGAGAATAATCCCTCTGCTTAGGACTGGATATATCTTTTGAGTTGCTATGCATAAACAATAGTCTTAAAAACGTTTTTGTTCAAATATTAGTGTCACCTATGACCTCTGTAGTCAAGGGATCATGAAAGACTACAATTCCCACGGCACCAGCCTTTAAGAGACACAGATATGGGTGGGAGAAGCTGCAGAGTTTTTAACTGTTAAATTATATTACATACATAATTATAGAAAGAACGACGATGTTAGTTTGTTTATCATTTCACCTGAGTTTTGACTATTGCTATTTTATTTGTTAATTCTCTGGAAATATTTTGTTTTAATTAACCACGAGTCACATCAAATCATCGCATCATCAGAAGCCAAACAAACCATCACAACTGAAACCAATACATTAAAAAAAGACAACACTTTAGAAATCTCATCTGTTTAAAAGTCTGCTTGAACGAAACAAAGGAAGGAATCCTCGACATATTTATCAGAAAGGGTCGAGAGAAAAAAAAATTGGGTCCCAGTTTTCTGCTTTTCAGCAAAAAAAGTACTCTATTTATGCTCTTAGCAGTCCAAAAATGATTTCTGTTGGAGCCTCTACTGCCACCGTGAGGTTAGTGTGTGGCTTTGAGTGAAACCACTTTGACTAAAGATCGAATATCTGCTGATCTGATGTATTTAAAGGGCCCATGTCATGCTTTTCTGGTTATCACCCGTCCCCTTGTGTGTTATGAAGGTTTCTCTGCATGTGAACGGTCTGCAGAGTCACAAACCCTCAAAGTGCACCCTGTAGGGAGTAAAACTCTAACACAGAGAAGACCTGTCTATGCTGCCCCAGAACGCCTCGTTGGAGATTTCTCTTTTTCCATTGTTTGCTTCCTGGGTTCTGTGACGTGTGAACACCCAAATCAACAACAAATGACCGGATTGGCCCAAATGAACCAATCCGTGGTCACCTCACACACCAGGACCCCTTGGCTAACTAACAGGGAGTCCCCATTGACTTGCATAGAGCTCCCTGGTTGGTAATAGACGAGTTGGGATGGTGGAGAAATGCTCTCTGCAGACCCATTCTCTCAGCGTTACAAACCTTTTTCTTACTCAATATCAAGCCACACTTATTGTTTTTACTTCGGCTGTGAGTGTTTGTGTGTGCTCAGGATGAGTTTCGCTTGTTCTCGCTGTATCGCCGACCCGGAAACCTGTCCGCTCCTCGCAGCAACGAGCCTCGCAACGTCCCGAACAATCAGAGCACACTGGGCTCACAGGGAGGCGGGGGCAGGAGCTCCAACAAGCCGTTTAGGATAGAGAGTGAATACACATACTATACAGAGATGCTGTTTGAGAAACCAATGTGAGTTTGGAACATTTAAATCTATTCTAGTAGACCCTCAACAATGGAAATATGATCAGTAGAAATGGCCATGACATGGGACCTTTAACATCCCAATCCCAGAGCTATTGAGACCTCCAAGAGCCCCAATACAGTGGACAGAGTTCTCCTGAGTAACAACAGCAAGGCAGCGCTGCTTTTCTTGAAGGTGACGGAGAGAGAGGGGGGGGGGGGGGCAGCAGACGCATGAGGAGCAATTTGCCGTTCCCATGGTTTTCTCAACCACCATTTGCATGCCGTTTGAATGGGCTGGCCTCGGGGCCGGTGGGGGGAGGAGTGTAGTTAGGTAATCCACACTGTGTACATTCATCAAAGAGAGGCCTTTGATTTCAAAACCACAGAATTGTCATTATTAAGAACATTTGAAATGGACCATTATGGAAAGGAGAAGTGTAAGACACTCCTTAACAAATAAAGTAGGAGGGTATTAACACAATACCATTTTTAAAAGAGCATTACAAATGTGATTAAAAAGGAGAACTCTTATCATTTCTAACACGAGAGCAACAGGAACTTATCCTATTAACCAGTGTTATGTATCTGGTGCTGCACAGCTGCTGTATACCGCACGTCAGCTACTGTTCGTCTGCGTTGTCTCACACTCGCTAATGCCTCGTGTGACATAACACTTTTAGCCAGCCAGTCATCCCTTAAAGATTAACCTCATCACACTGCACTCACTAAAACTACTACAGAAGTGATCCGAACCAAGCAAACATGTACTCACCATCATGTGCCGCTGAATCACACAGGGAAGAAGTCGATATAAAGTTGACACAGTATAAAGATGACAGACGCCTCCCTGTTGTGAAAGCAGAAAGGGATTTCCATTGGTCTTACCTGCAGCTTCCTGCAGTGGCTCATGCTTTGCATCTTCCCTGCAAACACAGGTCACGTTTTATTAGAAGGAGGGACAAGGTTTGAGAAAGCACGGGGTTGGAAGAAGCACTCAGATTACATGGAAGAAGCACTCAGATTACTTGGAAGAAGCACTCAGATTACTTGGAAGAAGCACTCAGATTACTTAAGTAAAGGTAGAAATACTATGGTCTTAAAACACTCCTTGAAATACAAGTAAAAGTCCTGAATTCAAAATGTTAGCCCTCCTGTTGTCTTCGGGTCAAATCTGACCGATTTACTACTTTCATCATAACTTTTTTGTTTTACATTCGACTGCATTAAGGCTTCATGATATCCTTCACAGTAGACATTTGAACATAACAAATTGCTGATCACCACTTTCATTGCATTTTGGATGATTTAGTCCACTTTGTAACACCCGTGGTGTTCCCACACAGACACACACACAGACACACACACACGCACACACACACATACATACATACATACATACATACATACATGCACACGCACACGCACACGCACACACACACACTCTAGATGTGTTCCCCCCCTCTTACAGTATGTGCTCAATCCCCCCATGTGAATCACACCTGGCTGGCACACACAAACACACACACAAAACAATTTGACACATTTCCCGCTCTTATGTGCCCATTAGATTCGATTGCATTAAGGCTTTATGATATCCTTCACAGTAGACATTTGAACATATACAATTGCTGATCACCACTTTCATTGAATTTTGGATGATTTAGTCAACTTTGTAACCATGGTGTTCCCGGTCATAAAGAAAAGGAATTAGTAACCATCCGGATCAGATAAAGCACGCACGCACGCACGCACGCACGCACGCACGCACGCACGCACGCACGCACACACACACACACACACACACAACAATTTGACACATTCCCCGCTCTTATGTGCCCCTCCCCCCACATGGATCACACCTGGCACACGTGATACATGTTCAGTGTCTGTTCTTTGTATATTTACTGCAGTGTTTCATGTATACCAGTAGTCTGATACAATATGTACAGTTTGAAAGGGTGTTAAATGAAATTTGGTGATGAATGGTTTTTGTGTTAATGTAATAGCAGTTAAAACAGTGACCGCGAACACCAAAGTAAGGGGGGGGGGGACGACGACGAAGACAATAGGAGGGTTAAGTAAATATACAGAAGTATTATAAGCTAAATGTTTTCAAAGTAGGACAAATAAAGTTGCTTACTATGAAGACTGGCTCTTTTCACAGTATTCAATTATCATAACACATGACATAATCCTGTTTTTATCACCAACTAATACATGTAAGAGCATTTTACTGTTGCAGTTTGACACTGTGGAGCCAATTGTATATACTTTTTAAAATACTGGTTTGTATTTCGATTGAATTACAGTACTCTTATATGATATGTCATATAATCATATCAAATGTAACTAGTAACTAGGAGTGGTAAATAAATGTGGAAGAGTAAAAAGAATTGCCTCTAAAAGTGTGTGGAGCAGAGGTATAAAGTGGCAAACAATTGAAATACTCAAGTGAAGAACACAGGTGTCAAAATAGTACTTAAGTTTGGTACTTGAGTTAATAATAAACGTTGTTACTTTCCACCACTTGAGATCACACACACATACGCACACGTTATGAGGGCAATACATTATGATAATTGTGTGCGGTGTACTTTATAAACATATGGTTTGGCTCTTGGAATGTACCACCCAAATATATATATTTCACATACAGCACATAGCAGGAACTGAAGAAGCAACAAATGGAAAAGCGTATTCCACATTTCAGAAGAGATGATTAAATTGGAGAATGAACATTACTACAGCAGCCTATATTCCCATGTTAATACTCACTCTGTGGTGGTGAGCCATTTCCTGACACTGTCCTGCCTCGAATTTCCTGCGGTTGACATGATGCAACACATTATAATAATGCCGGTGACAAGTAACCACTGATAGCAAACACATACTGTAAAGCGCCGGATAGCCTCAGAGCTGCTCAGGCACTACATTTGTAAATAAGTGAAATAATTGAAAGTCTGTAAATAACTAGTTACTGATAAGAAAAGGATAGTCTATAGTGGTTGTCCTTTATGTGACATGGCTAAGTTAAAGTAGTGCATCAATTCAATATATGATTATTAACTGGAGCTCATTTTGGTCAATTTCTAGATCCTTGCCACAATTCTTTATTTAATGCTTTTATTAAAATCACTGGATTTCAAAGAACCATATACAGTATATAATCAGCTACAGCTTTTGATGTCTTTCCCAATTTTCGATGTTTCGGTCTTCATTTTGGAATCCATCCCAGTATTATCCATATTGCACACTCAACACATTGTGTCACTGTGCAACAATAATAGAAAACCTGATGTTCACTGTTGCTAACTCAAACAAAGTTCAGAGTTTCATGGGTTCAATTAAAAAATATGTATATAAAAGCACAATTTTGAAAATGATTAAAAATAACTTTTCTTTTAGGTTAACTTTACTTTATTTCTTGTAAATAAGGTTAAACCTGCAACCTGGTTTTGTTGGCTCACAAAGACTATTTGTATGGCGTCCGTACCGTGATGGTCCTGGTCCTGGTCCGGGGTGTACTCAGGGAGGTCAATGTTGCTCCAGTGGACCCTGGAAGCAGCCAGGTTGCTCCTCTTGGCCAGAGCTCCTTCAGACGCCATGGAAGTATCAACAGCTCCTCAAATAATAAGCAGAGGATGCACAAAAACACACCAGAGAAGCATGGACACCTGTGGAATTGGAGGTATGTCTCCTGGTTTCACATAGTCCCGAGCAGCAGCAGCAGCAGCAGCAGTGGAGTTGTTCCCAGCAGAGAGGAGGCTTTGTGGAGATGCAGAGCGAGAAATGCAGCTCTCATTCAGCTCCTGTCCCGCATGGTAAACATACCGGAGCAAAGGAGGGACATGCAAATGAGTTGGTCAGACTTCTCAGCCCTACAAGGAAATATTACATCCTGGCTGACTTGTTGATGCCTTCCTGCTCCACTTTTATCTGCTTCTGCCTGCCTGTGGCCAGAGGAGGAAACAATACTCTTCATGTTCCTTTATTAGTACTTTTCAATATAATGTGTGTAGCATACAAACTAATGGAAGCAGCAAGTTACACAAGTTTGTCATGTGTTTTTAAAGGTGTCACTGTTTCTCTTGTCAGTGTTTGTTATTTGCATACTGCTTTTTTCCCGCCCCAATGACACCCTTTCTGTCCGGCCCTAACAAGAGCATTTGTTTGGCGTGTATATTTATAACATTATGCAAACGTTGTGGTTTTATGATGTCACGCAGGTATGCTTACTGTCACTAGTATTTCTGACATTCCTGATATAAAACAGCTTAGCAAAGTTAAAAAATAGACTTTGTAAAACTTTGGAGTTTGAAGCATTATGAAAAGATTGGAGTTTTAGGTTAGGTCTGCTATCAGCAACACTTTGTATGACTGTGCAGGCCTCTGAGCTGATAGGCTGCCTTTAAAATGCTAATTGTTCCTCTTTTAATAGCTAAACGGTGTGTACTAAGAAGAAGAGAAGAAATAAATGAGCAGAGCAAAAGAGAAGCCAGTGTGTGTGTTTGTTTATGGATGTGAAAGCAGTCATTGTGTGCGACCTCTGTCCTATTTGTTTCTACCACCAGGGGGCGACAAAACCTTTCAAATCCTAAACAAAGTGTCTGTAACTCAAAAACTAGTGCTGTCAACTTCAGAGAATTTAGATAAAACTAAGCAAATGTACTAATGTCAACACAAATATAAAGTGTATTCATCAGCCCAAACTGTCATTAAATAAACTAACTTCAAAGTGTATGTTAAGATTATTTTAAAGGACTAATTTAAGTATAGGTTAAGATAACACTGTAGGAATAGGGAAATGTCCCTAGCTGCACAGTAATATATTTTACATAGATAAAGGTGTTCCTGTGTTACTCCTCTGTGGTGCTCCTGTCTGTATAATTGGCTGAATTACACAAGTATTAAAAGCCACACCTGAACGTAAAATGTCTGTAATGCACTTGTCATTTAATTTCTCCGAATAAAAAACGCACATTTTTCATGAAATTGCTGTTTTTTTTAAACAAATGTAGGCCCTGAACTTCATCTCTGCTACACACTGGGACCGGAGGCTTCTGAGAGGAGGCGGCCATATGCACAGCTTGTTTGTGGGTGGCATGGCACCCAAGGGAGTCAGTAGGGGAGTGGGCAGAGTGCAGGGGGCCCAGTCCATGACTAATCAGCACCCTGAGCGAGCTGCCAGATGGGCCCTTTGGATCATCTGTGGCTCAGGAAGACCGTGCCAGTGGCCAACCAATCGCAACAAAGCACCACTCGGAGAACACTGTGGACGCCATGTGGTCGTTACATGTGTGGCTGTTTGTTTGAAAAATGATTTGATAATTAAAATGTGGTTCAGGATTTGGTTAGGCATTATGATATCAGTGGGTTTGCATTTTAAAGCTCTTTATTTGACACCACGGTCAACCATTTAGTGTATGTTGAATTGTGTGGACTTCTTTACACTTCCCCTTTTTAGAAGATGTTACTTTGTCTCCCCTGAAGATCACTATGGAATAAGAGGCTGGTTGTCTCATGACGTCAGTGACACTCACTAAAGCAGTATACTTCCTGCATTGGCACTCGATGTTGGCATAGGGTTAGCCATTACTGTAAAAGCAAGCTGTGTCACTGCCATGCTGAGCTCTCCCCACACACACACACGCTCCTCAGTGTAACACGGATCATTAAGCCGCTTCATTATAAAACACGACTTTTAATAAAAGAATCATCATCCCGCTGGAAGATGGAGATAGAGCATGCTTAATTACTTAGCTTAAGTACACAACAGAGAAGTCTACATAGTGCTTCATGCAAAGACATAACAAAAGAAAAGCTAAATGATGGAGTGTGTGTGTGTGCGTGTGCGTGTGCGTGTGCGTGTGTGTGTGTGTGTGTGTGTGTGTGTGTGTGTGTGTGTGTGTGTGTGTGTGTGTGTGTGTGTGTGTGTGTGTGTGTGTGTGTGTGTGTGTGTGTGTCAGAGGTGATTGCAATGCTCTTTATACACTAATTATCGTCAACATGTCGTCGGTGCTGGTTGAGCGGTTGTGGCATTTGTATCTGAAGAGCAAGAATCTATGCAAAGCTTCAGTTCCAAATGGGCCTCCCGTTAAAATGGCTGGTGTTAAGTGGGGGGGATTCAAATCTACACAATTAAATTGGCCTTGGAGCAGGGGTTTCATGGTATAGGACTTAACCTGACTCCATGGTGGCTCATAGCTTTACACAGCCAATCAATAAGTACAAGCGTTTTGTAGGGTTATGAAACAACACTATTTCAACGTATACACAGGCTCCAAATTGCACATTTATTTTAAAAGTCTTATACTTAGAAATTGAATCACACGTCCTGTAACTTGTATTTCTCATTAAAGTAGTATGCCTCAGATGCTTCAGAAATGAAGGATTCACTTAAATATCATTTAATTTGGTTTCACTAAAACACCCCACTGACAGCAGAAAGTGTAATCCCAGCCACAGGGTGTGAACGCTCCGATCCTCATTTACAGGCTGGCATCCCATCACTTTGTGTTTAGGAGCAGGGAATGTGATAATGAAGTCACTCAGGACTGCAAGCATTCTTTAACAGCGAGTCAGGGGTCTTTTTCTTCACCCGCTATTTTAGGATATGCCGGCTTGTGTTTAAGGATGTTACATTTTTTACGTCAAAATGGGACGATGCCTCCTCTTTGTCTCCTATCTGCCGCAAAATGATTTATCGTTCCCAAATGGCCACATAGCTAATTAACAGAGTAATTAATTAATATGAATTTGCATTTGCAATTACTGCCGTGAAGTAATTAGTTTGAGATGGAAGAGTTTGACTCATCAGATGTTGGTGTGTGTACTGGACTAGAAGGACCCGCGCCAGCTGAGGCTTCATGGGGGGGGGGGGGGGGGGGGGGGGCACATCAGGAATGGATGTGGAAGGTATATCAAATAGAAGTTAGGCAGGTTTTGTGGACAGATAATACAATTAAAATACAATGCTACACTAGGTGCTTTACTATGACGTTGCATGTGATGCAAGCATATTGAAAGAACTAGATGGGTGCCATTGCTGCAGAAAAACCAAAAATTATAATTTAAAATTCAGTTTTTTCGACAATTGAACAATAATGTGGCTTTCTGGAGTGCTTTCTTTAGAGGAATGACTTTTTCCTGAATAAAGTCCAAATGTGAATAAGATAATAATAGAAATACAGTTTTTTAGACAATTTATATGGCTGTCTGGACTTTTTTCTTTTGAGGAAGCCTCTTGCTGTGCCTGAATAATGCCGGAGTGTGCATGTTGACAGCACAGTGAGTTAATGAAATGAGAATAAACTAGTGTGAACAGATCCCCGAATATCATCGCTTCACAAGATCATGTGACTCAGTGTGCTCAGACTTTCATCTACAAACTCAAATCTGTCCCCGGGGAGTAAGACTGGCACCGAATCCCCGCACTGCAGTCAGACTGGGAAGACTGGGAGAGAGGCATTTTGGGGATAGAGAGATACAAACATAGGAGGGGGAGAGACAGAGTGTCACACAGAGAGAGAGAGAGAGAGAGAGAGAGAGAGAGAGAGAGAGAGAGAGAGAGAGAGAGAGAGAGAGAGAGCTAACCTGCCCGTGACGTCAGCAGCAGATGGCATCAGTGTATTATTTTTACTGCTGGAAGAAGAAGAGAGACAGAGGAGAGGAGAGGAGGAGGTCTGATATCTGCTGCTGAAAGCCTGTCTAAGCTTCTGGAAGCTTCAGGAAGATGCTCTCTGGAATCTAACACCAAAGCTGGGTGAGAAGCTCGTCCATGTCCTCGGACAGGAAGTCAATACATTTAAGATTTAGTAGGTTTTTTTGCAGGAAGTTGACTTGCCTTATTATGATAAATAATAGGCTACTATTAAAAACAGGGGCTCATTATGCTTGGTATAGATGCATGACAATTCTGATTTTTCTTGTCGTGGATTTTTGCAGTTTTTTGTGGAAATGATAAGGCCGATAATGTGGTATGTTATTGTTGTGTGCTTTGTATTATGCTATGACATGTTTCTAGATTTAAGCTGGTGAAACAGTTTCTCTGATTTCTACTTCAACAGTAACAACTAATAACCTGTATTGCTTATATAATAAGAATAATAGTAGTTTATTTGTTAGTTCTTCAAGGTAGGCTATACATGAGGCAGTTTAGCAAGCTTATTATGTCTGCAAATGTTTATATTTCCGGATTCAGTAGCCTACAGTTTAATTGTATGTGTAATATACATTTTACTCACGTGCCGCAGGAGATCATGCTGACTTTCGATGAGCCCCCCTCCACCCAGACCAGCAGCTCCTTCAGGAACAGCTGGGCCACCAACCAATTAAATGTCAAATGTGTTAAAGCAGAGCCCTGCGGAGCCCTGGAGGACACGTTAGAGTCCCGGGGAGAGGAGGAAGAGAGGCACGGTGGCGAGGGGGACGGAGAGGAACAAGGTGTGAGGAGAAGGGGGTCTCATAAGAAAAAGTTTAACCAGGCACGGCTGGACCGGGTCCGACTGCGGCGAATTGAAGCAAATACGCGGGAAAGAAACCGCATGCACAGCCTGAACAGCGAGCTGGACATACTGAGGAAAGTAGTTCCGTGCTACTCCAACACGCAGAAACTCTCCAAAATAGATACACTCCGCCTTGCTAAGAACTACATCTGGGCCCTGAGTGAGACTCTGAGCATTGGGAAAAGGCCGGACCTACTCACCTTCGTGCATACTCTGTGCAAGGGTCTCTCCCAGCCCACCACTAACCTGGTGGCCGGCTGTCTGCAGCTGAACGCCCGCAGCTTCGTCTCGGAGCCCGGCGGGGAGGCTTTCCCCTTGTACCCGGGGTCCTATAACCACCCCCGCGGGCCTGAGGCGGTGGGCTCCGGCTCGGCGGACAGGCCTCCCCGGTCCTTCGGCTCTTTCTGCGGCCCTGCCCTGTATGACAGCCCCTCTCCGGACAGCCCCCCTGATGCAGGGGCACTGAGCCCTCCTATGAACTTCAACGGGATCTTCTCCCTGAAACACGAGGAGCCCGGGGACTACCGGAGCTGCCACTACGGCCTCCGGTACTGCTCCATCGGCCAGGGCTCCTCCGCGGACCCGTATGACATCCACCTCCGGAGCCAGTTTTACCAGGTGCAGGAGGACTTAAATAAACCTTTCCATAATTAATAACGATAGAGATGTTGATTAAAAACATTTAGAAATGATATTTTTGGGGGGCGTGCTAATTTTTGCTGCCTCCTGTTGAACGATAGTCAATTAATCTTATTTAATCTAATTAAATGTTCGTTGTCTGGGGATAGCTGTGGCAGACACACACTCACACTCACACACACATTTGCAAACACAGGTGGGGACACGCCAACATTTATTCGTGGTTTGTTTGGTGGTTTAATCTTTCCTAAAAACGAACCACAGCGTAATAACACAAAGTAAGGCACAGGGACCTATGCAATCTGCATTTCTCGTTATTTATTAATTTAATATGATAATCAATGTTGTTTTCCTGTGTGAAACTTGTATTGGAAATAGGGTGTAAATAACGAATTATATGTGTGTAAGTGGGAAGCTGGAGTTATTCCCACTGTATGTAGGCGTGTTGTGGAATGTGCAGCCATTAGGCCCATTGAGTTAGATATTGGTGGTAATAATGTCGCATTACACTCAGGCCTTAACATATTTCAAAGATTCCTCTATGACTAAATAAAGCAGAATAACAAAAATAATTACCTGTAATTAAATGTAGAAACACTGTTTTTTGCTCTAGCTGGGCCGACATAAGAATGTGCTGTTGACATGTGATGTGATATCATGGTGATTTATTTGGCCCTCAGTGGGTGTGGCAGCTGTTTCTCTCTTACTCTTTTTTAAAATTGATGAGTCTGCCTTCATTTGGATGCCAGACAGGACTAATGAAAACGTGTTTGTCTGTAATGTTGGCGTTTTATTGGCAAATTGATGTCAGATATTAAGTCGATTGTTGTGGATGAACTGTTCTGGTGCACTTTGCTTTATTCAACTTTGTTTTATACAACAAATAAAACACAAGTTAAAACCAATGATGAAAGTATGAGATATTCTTAATGTATGCATGTTGTTCTTAGATTTTTGAAGCATCAACCAGTTGTTATAAGGTATTGGTGCTGTTTGAAGAACTTATAAGGCCTATTAGAGATTGTATTTATCATGTTGATCCTATAAATCAGGAGAGAAGTTGACATCTTGAATATTTGTGTGTGCATATATAAATATAAATATAAATGTAGCAGCACTCGCAGTGTTTTGGCTAAAAAATTGTAACATAACCCTGCTCTGAATATAGCACAAAAAAAAATGAAAAGGTTCATTCATTTGTATAAATGAACATCCAACAAGGCTATGAGAAATTCATGTTTACAAATGTTCACCGTCCAACGTAAGTTTCCAGATTTGGGAATTTTTTTTAATTCATCGTCAGATTTACTGAATGATAACCTGCCCTCATGTGGCATGATAAGAAAATCCTATCAAAACCTGGTGCATCTATTCCAACTCTGGTACTCTTTGTTCTTAAAAAATATATATATTATATTTGGGGTTAAATCATGTCTGCAATTATAACACACATTTTTTTAATATATTAAAACCAAATCAGTGAAGTACCCGACTGTGCGATAATGGTTGATTATGTGCTGAGAGTGTCTCAAAATACCGTAGTTATTTTTCACACTATTCTCACCCTATGCACTAAAGGATGACAGGGTAGCAGCCAGTACTTCATCTTCACACCTTAAATATCTCACTTATGCTAACATTAGCTGCAAGGTGCCAGCTTGATAGTCAAACCAAATAACACGTTCCCGCTCTGTGCAATCTGTGGTTGATCTTTTTGTAAGCATCAAATAAATGTACATTTAAAGGAAATGTTTTTTTTAATTTCAACCTACTTTTGAATATTTGTTATAGTCCCCTCTATGAGTCTTTGTCTGCATGTGTCTCTCTGTGGAGAGCACAGATTCACATGTATGAAAAAACACACTCCATTCTCTCCTTCTGTCTCCAGTCCCGAGTCACAGATGGTGTGGGTCGTACAATTTCCTCCATTCAAATCTCAATAATCTGCTTTTTGGATGAGGAGGGTGCAATGTAGCCTGGTGGAGGGATTCTAGTTTTAATTAGAGGGTTTAAGACGCTAAGCCCTTCAGAACAGTGGCCCTCCAGAGAGGTGGTTGCAGGTGATGCTTCAAAGCTGAAGTCACACCGTGGTAACAGCCAACAAGTAATTTGCATTTTAGACTGGAGTCACTTTGGCATTCATCCTGCTGTCCCCTGGCCCCGAAATAACTCCCCACATTTCTGTGTTTGGCACTGTCCCACATTTTGTTTTGGCACGGCTGTTTGGCAGTCCTGGATGGAATGATCAGGGAACACTATCGAATAACTAGGGCGTATGTGTGTTTAGGCAAATAATATCAAAACAGTATTTCATATTTTGTCACTTATAATGTAATCAAGCATAAAAGGGGAAATGAGGAAGTGGCTTAAACCTGCATCATTTGTATTGGCCAGCAGCAACGATTCCATTGGTTACAAAATAGGTCAGTTTGTACAGAAGTCTATAATAAAACGACCCTACTCCTCACTTGATTTTTTACTTTAGTAAACATTTTCCTAATGAGTTTTTGGTCTCTGTGCTGGCAGAGATTCTTTCATATTCTCACCAGCAGTCTGTGCTGTTGTTTTTTCTGTTTGTTTCTGCTGTGTGGCAATAGCCAATAGGAACGCTTCAGGTTGTCAGTAAACAGGAAGTAAACCTCACCTGTTCAATTAACGCCAGAGTTCACTTGCTTAAAATGACCTCCATCTTCTTCCGTTGTTTGATGGAAAGCCTTGCTTGCTTGTGAGTATTTTCAGTCATTTAGATGTTGCGTAGAAGTTCTGGATGACTATCTTTCAAGTGTTTAACCTTATTGAAACGACATTTTGTTTAATGCTGAACGTATTGCTGCAGTGTGTTTGTATGTAACTTTAGAATTTACATCTTCTTTATAAGAATTAACATTAGAATAAATGCGAAGTATGTAAATTACCCATTTTATTTTGTTCTTTATTAATCACTTTTGACGTGTTTGTATGGGCTTCATGCATATTTAGATACTGCATACATATATTTGTATGTGGGAATGTGATACTCATAAGTGTAACATCCAAACAAAGTTTACTCGGTTGACATTTCAATAAAGAAGACGATACACCTGTCCCTATGTTGAGGAATTGATTCAGGTTAAACAGTGAGGGCAGAGCAAGTTGAATTGCTAGTTTGAAGTCTTCTTCAACAGGAGCATTGATAGTAAAAAATGTTTAAGGGCCTGGCTACATTGTGATTGAAAAGTTGCTATCAGTGTTGTCTGGTTTCATTATTTTCCGTGTTTTTCTGTTGGAATTTAGAATATGTCTTTCACTTCATGAAAGGTCATTGTTAAGTATTGGCCGTCTTAAAATGTGTCGTCTCCAAAAGGAGAACTTGATATGGCAGTGTACGAACCAAAAGTGGACATCACTGTCTTTGTCCGTAGTATAAATATTCAATTAACCTGTCTGCACTCCATACATACAATACACTGACCCATTACTCAATTGTCAGGATCTTAGACATTCTAAAACCCTTTAGATCTGTGCACATATTATACAAAAGAGCACTTCAAGGTTGTCCTCTAACACCTCCACTGGTACCATATGTGTTTTCCATTTCCTCGAGGCTTTATATTCCAAGCTAACCGTTAGCCATGTAACCATTTTTCTCCTTTTAGTTTTGATATGCTTTTTAACCCTCAGTATTGGTTTTAAGACCCATCCACAGTTGTTGCTGCTTGAACATAACGTATATCAAAACCAGTTGAAAAGATTCTAATAATAATGTCTGCTTCTCTCGACACCCCACTGGGCGTCTTGATTCTCATGTTGAGAAACTTCTAACTTTTTACCTCAAGGACAGGAACATGTCCGTTCAAAGGCCGGCACTCCAACAAGTGCCTCGTGGACTGAGAGTGAGACCAATTGAACTCATCTATCTGAAAGCTGTGAATAATAACTATCAGTTCATACTTATAAAATATGTATGAACGGATCTTATCCGGACAAATTGCATGAAGTTTGTCTGTCCTTGACTCGGGCTAATCAGGGCCACATTAAGAGCTATTTGGACTGGTATGTCATACAATGAGGCCATTTTATATTACCAGCTAATACTGACATCCACTAACTGCTAATGACCCCATCAAAGCCCCTAAAAATACCATTAGTTTCTTCCCCCATTTAACATGAGAAGATGTATTTAAGTTTAATGTGAAATAATTCTGCTTTTAGATAATGTGTCTGTGAGCACCTCAGATCACACACGTTTCCGACATTAATGGTTCCTAGATGATGAATCTTTGTAGAACGCCTAACTTTTCCTCTAGACACACAAAGCTAACATTTCTCCTCTTTGAATAACTCTTTCTATAACTTTGTTACCTGATGCATTATTTTCAAACTATTCTATCCAGCCACTGACCTTAAATGGTATACCAATGATAGTTTAGAGCAGCATTTTCTTTTTACTTCAAACATTAATCTAGAATGCTGCTATAAATTAAAGGTGACCTATCATTCAAAATGCACTTTTGTACGTCTTTTAAACATGAATATGTGTCCCCGGTGTTCCAGGGAACTCACCAAGTGTCAGAAAACACAACCCTCTCTATTTCCCTCCATACCCAAATCTCTTAAAAAGGGGCTGCAACGGACCTGATACAGACTGATCCAGATTTGAACACTTCTATGACGTCACAGAAGTGGCGCTACGGCTATTGGGCCAACTCCACCAATCAGGAGGAGACAGCCATGGACATTGCCGTTGGAAAGCGCTGGAGACGCTCTAGTACATATGCCAGGCCTGTAGATGGTGCTGTTCTCACAGAATCAGCCCATGATGAAAAGACTGTTAAATTCAGCGAAATGAGCAATGGCTAAAATGCAAGATCTGTTTGGTATTTTGAAAAATAAAAAGTATAAAAATGCCTTATATACACTGAACAAAAATATAAACGCAACACTTTTGCTTTTGCTCCCATTTTTCATGAGATGAACTCAAAGATCTAAAACATTTTCTATGTACACAAAATAACCATTTCTCTCATATTGTTCACAAATCTGAAAAACATCTGTGATAGTGAGTGGCCTGTGTTCATCGTCCATAACATACGTCTGCCCATACCATAACCCCACCACCACCATGGGCCACTCGATTCACAACATTACCCCAACCCTAACCCTAATCCTAACCCTCACACCAGATACTGACTGGTTTTCGGACCCCCCCAGACCCCCCTCAATAAAGCAAAAATGAATGTTTCAGAGTGGCCTTTTATTGTGGCCAGCCTAAGGCACACTTGTGCAATAATCATGCTGTCTAATCAGCCTCTTGATATGCCACACCTGTGAGGTGGGATGGATTATCTCGGCAAAGGAGAAGTGCTCACTATCACAGATTTTTTCAGATTTGTGAACAATATTTGAGCGAAATGGTTATTTTGTGTATATAGAAAATGTTTTAGATCTTTGAGTTCATCTCATGAAAAATGGGAGCAAAAACAAAAGTGTTGCGTTTATATTTTTCTTCAGTGTAGGTATAGGTATGGTCCTACACTATATTATTTAAATATAGCATGATAGGTCACTTTAACTATTTGCTTTCTGCAGGTGGGACTTTGCCCCTGTTTTGTTACATTAATTGCCTCTTAATTGTGTTACGGAGCAGAAAGCAAACATTTTCTGGAAGCTATCGGCAAACTGTAGGTGGTGACATCAGATCAGAAAATGTGTGTGTAGGTGCAGCCCCCTCCTCCTACCTTGCCAATGTGGTTCCAGTAAGTGCTCAATGTCCATGGTTGACCTTGGTTTTCAAACCAAAAAGCACTAAACCTTCAACATATGGTAGTTTTTAGACATCACTTGTAAGTCCAAAAGCTTGTTTACAGGCAATAATGTTTACCTTTTCATGTATTTGTTCTAATGTAGAAGTGATCAAACATAGAGGAGGTGGTATCTCTGTGAGAGTATAGGTGCTGTTTTAAATATGCAAACATCTGTGAAGGGATCTGTTTGTTTTTCTCTTGGTACCTCGCATTTCCAGATGGGCGCGCACACACCAACTCCGGCCCACTCAAAGACCAAATGGTGTGTTGGCAGTGAACCCACATCTACGATCTGCAGCTTCGTGTGAGACGGCAGACGAAGTAGAGCTGCCTGCAGTAAACAAGCCTGAAGAAAACATTGAAGAATCTTTTTGGCAGGCCTATTTTTTAACGATGAAACTTTACTTTGTTATAATAACGTCACTGGTCTATGAGAAAAACTGCCTCAATGCAAGGACATCACATTTCATTGACTCACTGACACACAATTTGCTTCAATAGATCAAATAGTGTCCTAAACGGAGAACTGCACCTATGCACCACAGAGTTTTTGCTTCCAAAAACGATTTATTTTCTACAAAAACAGAGGACTGAAACATTTAAACTCATAAATGGATGATTTGCTTACTTGGTTCAAAGACAAAGAAGATGAAACAAGTGAGTGGAGAGACCAGGCAGTTGTTGGGAATGCAAATGAAAGGCAGCACAGATGGCACTATGTGCTCCATCACTCTCTCTGTGGATAACACATGGAGGTAATGCAATCCCTCTGTGGCCGAGCTCCCGCAGAGCACCATCACTGGCTGGGGCTGATGGCGTTTAATTTGTGTGGAAACCCGCATATAAAAACAGTCTTATGCACATGATATATAGGCGCACATATCAGTGTTTGTGAGTGGATAACATTCCTCACAGGGGAGGATTCCTGATGCACTTTAAAGGTCCCCTATTATACTGTTTTTCATCAATATATTATAGGTCTCAGACACTGTATATACAAAACATGTCTCTGAAGTGTTTGGCTCCAAACACCAAACAGGTCATTGCAGCATTACCCATAATCCTCTCTGTTTCAGCCCTGTTTCCAAAGTGCTGATTCTCTCTGTCTGTTACCTTAGATGAAAATAAGGAGCCCCTCCCCACGCCCCTCTGAGAGAGATTTGGTTAAAAAGAACACAATGGTGCTCTAGGAGGAGATTCAGGTGATAAGGGGGGAGGGGGGTTACCTTGGTTGCTGATTGGCTAATGGTTACACAAGCCAAAAAAAAATTATGACATCATAAAGTGGCCAAAATCTGATCAGCTCATTTTCAGACAGGTATTTATAGAAATAGATCAGGACAAAAAGTGAGAGAATCTTTTTTCCTGAGCTTTTCAGAATCTCTTTCCACAGAGGGGATGTTGATGTAGAAGAGACATGAAGAAGTGGATTTTGCATACTGTAATAGGTTACCATTAACAAACGTGGTCCCTCGAAACAAGTGACTGTGATGATCACGATCTCCATCCTCTCATCTCACTTGTGACTGCTGTCATTGTTTAAAGTGGACCTATCATGCTATATTTGAATAATATAGTGTAGGACCATACTTATAAAATATATATTTATACTTTTTATTTTTCAAAATACCAAACAGATCATGCATTTTAGCCATTCCTCATTTCGCTCAATTGAACACTGTCTTTGCATCATGGGCTGATTCTGTGAGAACAGCACCATCTACAGGCCTGGCATATGTACTACAGCGTCTCCAGCGCTTTCCAACGGCAATGTCCGTGGCTGTCTCCTCCTGATTGGTGGAGTTGGCCCAATAGCCGTAGCGCCACTTCTGTGACGTCATAGAAGTGTTCAAATCTGGATCAGTCTGTATCAGATCCGTTGCAGCCCCTTTTTAAGAGATTTGGGTATGGAGGAAAATAGAGAGGGTTGTGTTTTCTGACACTTGGTGAGTTCCCTGGAACACCGGGGACACATGTTCATGTAGAAAAGACGTACAGAAGTGCATTTTGCATGATAGGTAACCCTTAAGTTGACTTTTGAGGTTGTGACCGACACATTTTATATTAGAAATAGCTGTATAACTCAGTCCTTGAGCTTTTTATAAGTGAAAAATAATGGATAACACAAATAAACGTTTTGATTTGGGATCTCTTCTGTATTTTTAGCCAACTCCCAAAAACAATCAATTAATCATTCAACAGGTTTTAAAAATGTAACATGTTGACTTTGACTTGACTTTGATAGCAGCACTGTTACTCCAGCAACTAATCACATGTTTTATTGGCTTAAGGCACTTTATATTGATTTTTGCATGTACTCCCTTTGGTCTTTTGTTTGGGCTTTTGGATGAGGACAATACACAGTTGATTAATACAATTATTCTTCTGGCAAAAATACTTTTTTTAAAGCTCAATTAAGACAAAATCTGAATTTTTAAGGTGTGTGAAAAGTAGATTAAAAACACAATTTATTTTGGAAAGGATGATTGCCACAAAGAATCAAAAGGTGGCTCAACACACCATGACATGGGAAACAATCAGCTCTAGCGAAGAGGGGGATAAAAAGGAATAATAAATGTTTTTTGATGACATTGGACTGTCGACCTATTTTTGGTTTGTTTATGAAATGTTGAAGTGACCAACTGACTGTTTTTTTTGTTTTTTTGTCTGAGATAGGAATGTCTCATGTTGTCATTGTAATGTCCATGTTTTGTGTCTGTAGCCTGTACAATAAATAAATAAAATTAAAAATTAAAAAAACTAATCACATGTTTGACACTGACCAATCAGGGGACAATGTAATAACGCTTCTCGTCACCCATCCCTAGTGATGTACATTTGCAAGATGTTTTAAAAAGAACGTTACAGGTCTGTAGTTGAGATTGAAATGAAGGCAGAGTTTGAAGATTGTTGTGGTCAAAGCTAAGGTACAGAAGTATGGCAGTAGGAAAGGGGAAAAGGTGCCATTTGTATGTTCAAACTAAAAGACAAAGACACAAGGGTTAAAAAATAGAGACAAACCCGACCCCTATTTGAATGATCCGTGTTTTCTTTATAAGATCATACACACATTTGAGAGTGTGATTGGACTGGTTTGCCATCATAAAGCCGTGAAATAGAATTGGCATTTGGCAGCCAGCATCACACACATGCTCCTATTAACCAAACATTTCTGTATTTTCAAGTTGGCCAACCAGGTTATCTCTTACTTTCTTTGTCTTTCTTTTTTTCTAGCTCATCCCGTCTTCATGTACAAATGGCAGTGGAAGGCAGGATGTAAATGAGATCCTTATTACAGCCGCGTTCATCAGGCTGCTGCTGGAGCGACATCAATGGCTTGATGAATATGCATGCAAATTTGTTAATTAAGTTAATTATTCTGCTGAAATCCATTTGTCTTGCGGAGAAAATCTCTCCTGCGATGGCTCTTAGTACGTTTCAGTCATTAGTCAATCGCAATGCTATTTAAAAAACACTTTGGTTCATTCCTTTTTTAGGATGAGAAGAAGGAGGAAAGTCGGGCCGGGGTGGAGAGGGAGGAGGAGACATGCTCAGGAGGTCAGCTCAGAAATGAGATGATGGATGTTCCTGATGAACATCCTGTCATATAGAAAGGCAGGCCAGTATCAACCACTCAAACATACAGTAAGCTGGAGAGTCAGGTAACAGCCCCGTAAAAACCTCTCTGAGCCAAGCTGTTAACTTTATGGGCTGTCTCACATGATTCCAGGAGATTGCACACATCATTCTGTGTATGTTTGTGTGTTAAATGTTATTTAACGAATGTGCTTATGCTTACACAACATCATAAAAGCATTTTCCTTGAACGAGGTTTATAAGGAAGTTCTTATCAATAGTAAAAAATGCTTAAAAAGCACATTTTCTAAAACTGGTCAGGATTATTAACCTGGGCAGTCAATCCTGAATGGACACCTCTTAACACGCCTGCTACAGTACTTGTTGCATAAAGTGAGAGTTATTCAGGGTATTTTCTGATACGGCTAGAAAATGACAATGTTAAAACATGGGAGTTTTATTTGACACAATAAATTGCAAACATTAAAGTAATACTGACGGGAAATAACACAGGGTCATGAATTATAGTAAGACTAGTGCTTTACAGCAGACAATAATGTTTGATGCATAGACTGTATACTGTAGGTTTGATGTAAAAAATAATACAAAAATATTACAAGTTTCTTCAGTTTTTATTCTGCTAAAAGAAATGTTTAATAATTTAATCAATTCATTTCCATTTGATATTTGTATTAGGGACAATTATTACCACAATCCAGCCAGAATCATTCAAATAAGATGGCCCCTTTTTTAATCAGTGTGTTGTTGATTTTCATTCTTTTATTAACAAAGTAAGATGCAAACAATTTGTCAGTGTAACTGTTAGAAATAGAATTCATCATTTTCTTATGATGTCTTTTTTAAGGAAGGACTAAAAACCTCTCATGAGGATGATTTGAGTTTATTTTCACCTTAACCCCTTCTGACTTGTATAAAGCCCACGCAGCAGGTTACTCATCTCCTGATCATGTGAGGGACGTTCTCCTTCGACAACACAGTTAACCAGCTTTGGAAAACTGAGGAGAGCTTTATGGTGGTTCTGTCAGGTCAAAGTCTTGGCACTGAGCATTAGAGTTTATGCAGCACTTCAGACCCCAGATAGGAGGTTGTAGAGTTTATGCAGCACTTCAGACCCCAGTTAGGTAGTTTGGAGAGTTTATGCAGCACATCAGACCCCAGTTAGGAGGTTGGAGAGTTTAGGCAGCACTTCAGACCCCAGTTAGGAGGTTGTAGAGTTTATGCAGCACTTCAGACCCCAGATAGGAGGTTGTAGAGTTTATGCAGCACTTCAGACCCCAGTTAGGTAGTTTGGAGAGTTTATGCAGCACTTCAGACCCCAGTTAGGAGGTTGGAGAGTTTAGGCAGCACTTCAGACCCCAGTTAGGAGGTTGGAGAGTTTAGGCAGCACATCTCTCTCTATGGCGGGGTCTCTGCGGCTCTCGTGGCTTTTCTTCGTGCTCATCTTTCTCCTGGCGGGGCTGCAAGGAGAGCCCAGCGACACGGGAGAGAGAAGAAGCAAGAGGACCGCCAGCAATGATCAGTGAGTTGGTAGTGATCAAACTGGGATGTCTTGTATGGTGGTGGATCCAAAATGAAGGCCTCCAACAGTATTTAAGCTGGGCTGTATATACATGTTTTTATTTCATTTTAAGATGGTCAATAATTATCTTTGAAAAGCAAAAATACTTAACCTTTATTCTTTAATACCCATTGGTAATCAGGCTGTCAAACTTTTTGCAATGTTAGCTTTTTTGTTTTCCTTTTTTTTGTTATCAGTGTGTAGTGCCATATGGTCTGTCATCATGTTGGAATTCTGCTACTTCCTCTCGAAAAACATTTTATAATTGGATTATTGTTGGAGTAATGTCTTATTTTTCCCACTGATTTTGAAAATGATAAATTCTCTGAATACAATATGAGTTTTATAGCCTGATAAAAAAAGTTTTGTTTCTTAATGTCGACACATGAAGCGTAACCCTGATTGACCTAAATGAATCTCATCGGTACAAAAATGTGAGATTGATTGACAGTTGATGGAATTTGTGATTTGCCCCTGAAGGCCTCGTATGCTGTCGGATAATGGTCACCTCGTCTTCAACACTGGGGACAATAAAGAAATCCGCTTCCAGACGGCAGCCAACGGCCGGGTCAAAGTGGGGGAAGAGG
Organism: Notothenia rossii; assembly: GCF_949606895.1. NCBI lineage: Eukaryota > Metazoa > Chordata > Actinopteri > Perciformes > Nototheniidae > Notothenia > Notothenia rossii. The sequence continues at coordinate 19,937,677 of NC_136911.1, read as the reverse complement.
ACCTCACACTGCTCATGAACCAGGTGAGCTTTTTACAATATATGAACATACAGTACACACTACATGTGATGGAATAGCCCGAGTTTCACATGATAAACCACAGTTTAGGGACATGTAGCACTATGGTTAACAGAAATGTACGGCAGATACAACTTTGGTGATGACTTCTATTATATAGCTTTCTGCGTGGTCACAACAACCAGGAAGTATACAGTAAAAGTTTAGTGTTTCTTAACATTTTCAAATCCTTTTAGGCTAAGGATATCCTTGCAATAAGAAAACTGGGTACCACTTTGCAATAAGACTACCCTTATAAAGGGTTTACGAATAGTTTGTAATTCGGTTGCTTGCCAAATAGTGAGCCAACATGTATCTGTACTGCTAAGCCTTATTAGAAATGGTTGTAACTCATTAATAAATGGGAATGTGTTTTACCAAGGATCCCTTTTGGCAACTATAAATGTTAGTAACTCATAAATAAATGGGAATGTGTTTTACACTCTACAACAAGGATCCCTTTTGGCAACTATAAATGTTAGTAACTCTTAAATAAATGGTCATAAAGAGATGCCAAGAAACATCAAGATGGAAGGGGTGGGGGGGGGGGGGGGGGAATCAACTCAGTGAACAACAGATACCAAGGATGTTGGCTGAGGAAGAAGACGAAGTAAGCTAGGTAGCCAATATAAGGCTAAGTCATCTTGCCAAATAGTGAGCCTGTGTTGATGTATGTTACAACTGGTTTATAAATGGTTCTTAATGATTAATAAAGTGTTTACAACCTAATTATAGACCCTTTATGAATCCTTTATAAGGGTAGTCTTATTGTAAAGTGGTACCGAAAACTGTAATGGTTCATATCCTACAAATTTAAATTCCCACACAGATCAAACACTTTCTTCACAGTTTCGAGGAAAACATATATTTTAAGATTACTATCACAGTAGTATTTGTCTTTATTGAAGAAGGGTTGTTCTCACCAACATCACAGCAGCAGCAAACTCATTATCTTCTCCAAACAAACCACTTTACTGTGTAACGGTCTCATTATGACTTCTTGTTATCAGCTTTACACAACTTGAAGCTTGCTGCTGCTCATATGAGGCTGTGAATGATTGACAGGTTAGGAAGCAGACGCAGCAGATTACACAGGGCCAAAGGTCAGGGGTCAGGTGCATTACAGTCAGTGGATTCTTATAAAAAATAACTACTAGAAACTTCTTTAACATGTTTTAAGTACATTTACTAATACATTAGCTATCTGATGAAGTGTTATTTAGGGTGCCGTAGGGCTTTCTTTTCTTTCGTTCCCCTCATTCCACTTCTTTGAACTCATTGACCTTTTTTTTTAAAGATATATAGTTCTCAATTTGTGTTTGATTTGTAAATCAAACCACACTACTGTACTGATTTTATATAATGTATAAAAAGGGAAGGATTTCTTCAGGGAAATGTCTGTCCTCAGCTTTTGTTTTTTATTTCCGTAACTGTGTGATTCCAGATCAAAACCAACAAAGCTGATATTACTGACATAAAGTCTCACGGAGGTGGAGTTTCCCCCGATGTCACCAATAAACTAAACCAGCTGGATACCAAGGTAGGACATCAAAAACGACTTCTGTTAATGATTTGCTTATTTAAAGCCTTTTTATAAAACATTATTTGGTTACTCTGTCCAAATAATGTTCCTATTCTGAAAACAAATGCTTCTTCCCATGCTTTCCAGGTGACAGCTCTTGAGGGCAAAGTGTCTGCACTTGAAATCGTAAGTCTCTTAAGAACTTATTGTTGATACGGCTCAAATAAAAACACTTTCCCACTAATGTCATGTTTCTCTCCTCTCCTCTTTCCTCCTGCAGACCGTGCAGAAGGTGTCCTGCAGCAGTAATCCCTGTCAGAACGGAGGAACATGTCTGAATTTACTCAACGCCTACCACTGTGTGTGTCCCAACAACTGGGCTGTGAGTCTCTCAGTTCTTCTCTAACAGCTGCCTATGTATCGAATTATAGGCTTTATTTAATATCAATTGGTATAACGGTACGGGTGCTGATTGCAATCCCAAATACCTCAAGTACTGTCCACAAAGCAGCCCTATTAGAAACATAACGTCTGTAATATTATTTGGCTATCCGTGCAGGTTTCTTATGTATGTATATAAAATGTTAGTGTGTATTGGCCTGTATAACAATTATCATGAATTTTTGTCTTATCTATAGTTCATATTTTCATCTGATTGTGAACCAGGTGTGTGTTTCTCCCCTCTCCCCTTCTCTTTCTGTGTCTCAGGGTCCTAACTGTGCGACAGATGTGAATGAATGTCAGGTGTATGCAGGAACATTACAGAGTTGTCAGAATGGAGCAACCTGTGTCAACACCCCTGGATCATTCACGTATGTCTTCCGATAATACGTTTGACATACATTTTTGGAATAAAAAACATTAGCATACAAACCGTAATCACCTTATATAGCTAAACTGCTTCAAGGTGAGGTACTGCGGTTGCCACAAACGATACAGAAACAACTTTACACCAGAGGGCAGTAGAAAGATTCATAAAAGCTGTCTCTGAGTTTCATTTTCCCGAACAGTTGTCAGGTATTAAACGGCACCACTCTGTCTGGAGAATGGAGATGAGTTGTTTTGTGTGTGTGTGCAGCCCACTACAACAGATTTGGGCCGGTGACAGCTTGTCTCAGATAATTTGGCTTTTTAGCAGTGAGCTCATTCTGGACCGAGCATTATGGTGTGTAAATGATATTTCTGTTGGTGTGCAGTTGTACCTGTTCTCCTGAGTGGTCCGGGACTCTCTGCACGGTGCGTTATGATGACTGCAGGGACGCAGGGCAGAACCTGTGTGAACACGGCACATGCATCGATGCAGACCGCACTACACCTGGACAGGTAACCTGACACTAAGCCAGCCTGGTTCACACATGTGACCTGGAGATGTCTGCTGTTTTTGTGTGTTTTGATTTTTTTTCACACTGACTTTTCTCCCCTAATGAACAGCCTAAATATAAATGCATCTGTGAGGATGGCTGGGAGGCTCCAGCAGGGAACCCGTCCTGTGTGGCCGATGTGAACGAGTGTAACCTTCCCACAAAACCTTGCTCCTCCAACCCCATTGTTCCCTGCTACAACACACCGGGGTCCTTCTACTGTGGGACCTGTCCTGCTGGTAACACTCAGTAACACTCTCTGGGCTTAGGGTTAGATCACTGATGTTGTGACTTTGAGGCACATGTGTATTCCTCGCAGAGTATAGCCAAATCTAGGCAATATTGGAGCAGGATTAATGGAGTTATGAGCATACAGTATGATTTGCATTTGATTTGTGACTTTATGTATATTGGAAGGAGGAAAATTGGCTTAAATATCCTCTAATATGTCTCAGGTTGGCAGGGCAACGGCTACAGCTGTCAGGATGTGGACGAGTGTTTGACCAATAACGGCGGCTGCTCCTCAGCTCCCATGGTGCAATGCCTGAACACCATGGGCTCCTTCCACTGTGGGGCCTGCCCTCCAGGTATGATGGGAACATTTAAGGGTTCTAAATGTAACCAGTGCTATGAATTCTGCTATAGACGTTTTTTAACATCCTGACATCTGGTGTAAGGATAAAAGTCTTTAAGGAGCTTTTTAATTTGCAATTTTGAAAATGAGTGAATGGGGGATACCTATTCGACCTTACCCGTTCTGGTCTCCTAAATTAATCTGAGACCCTGGTTTTTGTGCAGGCTATGAGGGGGATGGAAGAACTTGCACCCAGAGCAACATCTGCGCCGCCAACAATGGAGGCTGTCACCCATTGGCTTCCTGCACCTCCAGCCTAGGTAAGTGTGTGTTGATAGCAACTTGAATTTGTGGCCTACTTTTTGAATAATCGTGCATTGTCTGTTTAATTGAAGAAAAAAAAAGTGTAATAACTTCCCACAAGGTCATACTTCTCAAAAAAAGGACTGATACATTTTATTCACGTAAATGTCTACAGTCTCCAAAGTATGATGTTGGCAAAGTACCTAACTCTCTTCCCTCTCCTCCCTCACACATCCACCAGGCTCCAGCCTCCCTGTATGCACCTGTCCTCCAGGATACATCGGTAATGGCTACGGACCAACTGGCTGCACCCAGACCAGCAACATCTGTACGACCAACAACCCCTGTGTCAACGGGCAGTGTGTGGTGAGTGTGTGTGTGACATGATGGGCTTTATATATGTGAGTTGTGCTACAAGATAAAACTCACACAAAGTTGTCCTTCCCCTTTTATTATATCTGTAAGACACTGAGTTTAACCAAAAATCCTCACTTGATACATTCTCAATGTCTGACTGCTGCTGCCCCCCCCACAGCCCACCACCTCCTCTCCTGGCTACGTCTGCTCCTGCAACGCCGGCTGGCAGGGAGTCAACTGTGACCAGAATATCAACGAGTGCTTAAGCAACCCGTGTCAGAACGGAGGAACGTGCGCCGACGGCAGTAATGGCTTCACGTGTACCTGCACCACTCAGTGGACCGGACCCCTCTGCCAGACAGCACAGCAAGGTATACACACGACAAGAAGGGAGGGGAAGGGAAGCAGTGGGGGCTGATCAGGGTGTGATTTTGTTAAATATTTCATCATCACTCATTATTTTCATTGCCAAAAAAAATGCTATTATGTTTATATGAAAAAATAAGGCTTATAAAGTCCCAGGCTCCTCCTATAATAACCTTAAGACATAAAAAGAAAGACATAAATATTGCAAGCGACGAGATGGTACAAGTAAAATGCAGGAATAAGTAGCTATCTAGCTAACTATGTACATTTAAAATCATTAAGATTAACAGAGAATGTATAAGTTTATAAAACGGACAAGTCAAATCAAGCAATCTGATTGGTTCTTAGCCGTGATATACTGAGCGTATACCACGGGTAGAATTGTCATTACTTTTCACAACAAGTCAGTATCCCTCCGCGTCTGAGAAAAACTGTATACAGTTGGACTGAAAAGCAAACTGCCTCCGCTTCGTGTCGGGCCGAACCACGCCCCTTAGCTGTGATATACTGAGCATATACCACGGCCTGTCGTGAGCTATTGCTTAAGTATAGTAGAATCAAATGAATGCTTTCTGTAATAATATACAGTATTTTAAAGAATCCATGTGTTTCCAGTGTGTGGAGGGTACCTGACGGGCCCTGCTGGTAGCTTCAGTTATCCCAACACGCCGGGCCATGATGAGTACGATCACCAGGTCAGCTGTGCCTGGGTGATCCGCACCGACCCCAACAAGGTCAGTACGTCTCTTTCTCTTTCCTGCCATTTGTTGACTTTGTTTCTCTAATGTCCTTTTTAGCTTCTCGGCTATCAAAGCACTTTTCTGTAAAGGCTTTTCTTTATTGAATACATGAAATCAAATGCCAAAGGAAGATCTATATGTTGTCTCTTCTTCAGATCCTGCGCATCACCTTCCCTTTCTTCCATCTGGAGAGCAGCACCAACTGCAACTTCGACTTCCTCCAGATCCACGACGGGGAGAGCGCTTCTGCTTACCAGATCGGGAAATACTGCGGCACAAATAACCCCCAGGAGCTCTTCAGTTCCCACGATTCACTTTACTTCTGGTTCCGCTCCGACCACACTATCAGTGCTGACGGATTCACTGTTGTTTGGGAGTCCCGGGACCCAGGTAGGCTATGTTTAGGATTATTTTTTTAATGTGAATTATAAGGGGAGGTATATGCCACAACAAAAACAAAATGATGTTCTAAGTCCTTTTTTGTCATCTGTGAAAATGTGGAGTAAAGACATTTAACCTTCTTTGAATTCTCCTTTTCCTCTCAGTGTGTGGAGACGAGCTAACTGCCCCATACGGCAACATTAACTCGCCTGGTTACCCTGGAAACTACCCACCCGGCAGAGACTGCTATTGGTCGGTTACAGTGGATCCCGGCCTCCTAATTACCTTCGCATTCGGGACTCTGAGTCTGGAGCAACACCCCGACTGCAACTTCGACTTCCTAGAGGTGAGGAATGCTCGATAAGCTCAAATCAGTGAATGAAACAATCTCTTTCTTGTGTGTGTGTGTATTTTTGTTTTGTGTCAACCTGTGACATTTCTACCCAATTCCTTTGCACTTAGACTGGCACAGATGTTTTATATTTTCCCATTTGTTTGGTTTGTGCCACAAGCGATATCCCTTTTAAAGCGACAAGCTCAAACAATACCATGGAATTACAACTCCTTGCCATTACTTTTCCACGTTTTGCCTTTGCCTAATATTATAGATCCGGGATGGTCTCCTACCTGAAGACCCAGTGTTGGGGAAGTACTGCAGCACTGGGTCCCCTGCCCCCCTGCAGACCACCGGTCCAGCAGCATGGATCCACTTCCACACCGACCACAGTGTCTCTGACCGAGGCTTCCACATCACATACACAACGTCATCAAGTAAGAAACTGCCTACCAAGTAAACCACTGAAGGTTATTCTTCACCGTGGGAGCATTATAACAGATCTATATCAAATGTCACACCCTTGGGTTTGAAACCCTCTCCTAATCCTTGGTTGTGTTTGATCCTAGGTGACCCAGGTTGTGGGGGTACCTTCACTGACAGTGAGGGCGTCCTCATCTCCCCCAACTGGCCCAACAACTACGCCCACAGCAGACAGTGCATCTATTTGATCAAGCTGCCGGTCGGTGAGAAGGTGTCCCTCAACTTCACTGACATTGACATCGAGAGTCACACCAGCTGCACATTTGACTATGTGGAGGTAGGACTCGCACATATGTATCCTGATTCATTTATGGAAAAAGAATGTGCTTAGAAAGTGTTTAAATACCGACACCCCTACAAAATACATTCAGATAGTTTGCTTTCTCAAACTACCTTACCTTCTTTTCCTTCCTCTTCTCTTTCTTTCCAGGTGCGCGATGGCAGGCTGGAGACTGATCCTCTGATAGGGAAGTACTGTGGGACCACTTCTCCAGCTCCAATCCGCTCCAACTCAAATTACCTGTGGATTCGCTTCAGGTCCGACAGCTCAGTGAGTCGGGCTGGTTTCAGAGCAGTCTACACTGTTGGTGAGAGTTCACACATTCACACACACATGTTAAAAGACATCATGTTTATGTGTGTGTTTAGGTATTATTGCTTGTACTGTGAAACATGTTGTGAGGAAATGCTTATAATCAGAATATAAAGAAGGCATTCAATTCAAAGAACATGGGTGGTAGTGGTCTTTAGGGACTTGGTTTAGGAACATTGAACGTGATGTGAAGGCGTTATCACGGGCAAAGACTTGAACACCATTCCCCCTTCCCTCACAGCTTGTGGAGGTACTCTGTCTGGAACTGGGCAGCTGCGCTCCCCCTACCACCCCAACGCCTACCCCCACAACAAGGTGTGTGAGTGGGTCATCAACCAGCCGGAGGGATATGAGGTCACCCTCAACTTCCTGTCGTTTGACATTGAAGGAGGAACCTGCCGCTTTGACTTTGTTGAGGTAAACAAAAACAATTCACAAAATCATAACTAACACAATAATTAAATAATACTTTTCTGCCCTTTTTTGTACTTAATTATTTTCATTTTTGTTCAACTGTTTATATTGGTATGGGTGGTTATGATCATAGCACTAATAAGGAAACTTTGATCAATATAAATTGCAAACTTGGTCCTGTTTTTGCTATAACGGGGAATAAAAAAACACACACATACTGTACACAGTCTACATGCCGCAATGGCTTTATCCTCACCATTGAACATTGTTTATGATTCCTGCGTCTTCCAGGTGAGGGACGGCTCCTCTTCCAGCTCTCCTCTGCTCGGGACGTTTTGTGGTATTGAGATACCGCCCATGCTGCAGTCCACTCAGAAATCTCTGTACATCCGCTTCAAGACCGACTCCTCCGTCACCAACTACGGCTTTGAGGCAGCCTACGGCTCCTTCTTGGAAGGTGAGAACAAATATTTAGGATAGGTTTTAGAATCCTACTGCCATTCTATGCTTAAAACAATTTTCTTTAAAGCAACATTATCTAGCAAAACTGTGGTTTTATCTTTGAGCTTTCAATATTAAAACGTTGTGGTTTTATTTAGGAGTAGTTAGATTTATGCTTGTTTGATTCCATCCAGAAAATACAATTTTTTTAAGCTTTGGTTTGTTTGAAGGTAATTCCCTCTCTTATAATAGTTAGGGAAATATGGTTAAAATGTAAAACCTTTACTAAAATATCAGAATCAGAAACAGGTTTGTTACCAGGTAGGTTGACACGTACGAGGAATTTGACTCGATGTCATGGTGCATACATAAAGTAAAGCAAAAATTAAAAACACAGATAGAGAACTATTTTAATAAAACTATAATAACATTAAAAAATATTTAAAATAATGAAAGATATAGTAAAATCTAGCAGTATTTACATAGAATATTCAGCTTTTAATGAGCTGGAGTTCCCCAAGGCTTTGTTCTGGGCCCTGTTCTACTTTCCATTAATGCTAAAAATGTACAAAAACACCAACACTTATATTGCTGATCCTTAAAATCTACTTAAAAAGTCATACGATGTTGACCAGTTGTCCTTTTCCTCCCGTGCCAGGCTGTGGTGATACCCTGACCGCTCCTTCGGGCTCCATCACCAACCCCGGCCACCCCAACAACTACCCCCATGGAGCCAACTGCACCTGGTACATCAGTGTTTCCCCCGGCAACCTGATTCGACTGTCCTTTGACTCCTTCAACCTGGAGTACCAAGCCAACTGTAACTATGATTACGTGGAGGTGTACGATAATGGCACCGTGCAGACCGGAACAAAGATCGGAAGGTAGATTGTATATATATTCTTGAAAGAGGAATCCTGATAGCTGCTTTATATATGTTCTTGTTGAGTAAAGAGATTTCTCGTTGCAGGTACTGTGGGCGTTCAGTGCCTCCCTCCATCACCAGCACAGACAGACTGCTCACTCTGCTGTTTGTGTCTGACACAAGTTCAGCCACAGAGGGATTCTCTGCCAGATATGTCTCGCTCAATGCCACCACAGGTACTCAATCGTTTGGCATTAAAGGTCCCCTATTATACTTTTTTTCATCAATATATTATAGGTCTCAGATATATACAAACATGTCTCTGAAATGTTTGGCTCCAAACACCAAACAGGTCATTGAAGCATCCCATAATCCCCTCTGTTTCAGCCCTGTTTCAAAAGTGCTGATTCTCTGGCTGTTTCTCAATCGCGAGGATACTGGCTTGGTAGTCGCATACTTCCAAGTCACTTCCTTCAGAAACGAAGCCAGTATGCTTCCAAGCCACGGCTTCGGAAAACAAAGAAGAATGGAACAGGCTAACAAGTGTGCCACTCTCTCTAACGGTTTCAACATAAACTGTACCGAAAATAAATACCTCACGATGTCTATCTAATTATGAACTTGCTTTACTTTCATGGAACACATTTTTGGTGATAACAAATGCAACAAAGTGACATATTTACCAACACATGTTCTACGCCAATACATATACTACACACACATTTAAATGTGTGCTGCGCTGCGTCGGTTCAGCCATTCTCCGCAAGGGTTTTTGAAATTGGCCCGTGCGCAAAGCATTGTGGGGATTTGAAGGACGCGAAGTCTACCCATGTGCAGCCTCAAAATTACCCCCAAACCAAGGACGTGGCCTATGCTGGAGATTGGAACAGTCCTTCGGCGGCACTCGATGACGTAGTATCCTTGAAATATTGGCTTGGAAGCCAGTTTCCTCGCGATTGAGAAACGGCCTCTGTCTGTTACTTTAGATGAAAATTAGGAGCCCCTCCCCATGCCCTTCTGAGAGAGATTTGGTTAAAAAGAACTCAATGGTGCTCTAGGAGGAGATTCAGGTGATAAGGTGGGGGGGGGTTACCTTGGTTGGTGATTGGCTAATGGTTACACAAGCCACAAAATCGTTATGACATCATAAAGTGGCCAAAATCTGATCAGACAGGTTTTTATATAAATGGATCAGGACAAAAAGAGAGCAAATCTTTTTTCCTTTAACTTCTAGAATCTCTTTACACAGAGGGGACACATGTTTATGTATAAAAGACCTGAAAAAGTGGATTTTGCATAATAGGTGACCTTTAAAGTTTTCTTCTTTAGTGAATATATTTCAGATATATTATTAATAATTAATTAGAAATGGCGAGCAGACAGTGTATCTTTATTTATCCTTCTAAATGTAACTCACTATTTAAATTCTAGTTGTTCTTTTTGCAAGGCGACAACAACGATGGCAACTTTTATCATCTGATTACAGCCTTGTGCTTTCTCTCCATCAGACTGCAGTGAGACTTTCACCACCTCTACCGGCTCCTTCTTTTCACCAAACTTCCCCAGCTACTACCCCACCAACAGAGACTGTATCTTCAAGATCATTGTTGAGGTCAACATGCAGATAATGCTGAACTTCACCAGCTTTGACATGGAGGGCTCTCCTCCCAGCTGCAGATATGACTTTGTTGAGATCAGGTAAGGATGAAAGTGGTAGGATTTGTCTTTAATGTGGAGAAGAGCCAGAAATCTGCTGTGCACAAAAATCTAGATTGTAAAATTTGAATGCCTTGTTTTGTTTTTGCAGGGATGGTGGCTATGAGACGTCTCCCCGGATCGGAAAGTTCTGCTCCAATCAGGGGCCTCCAGTCCTGGTATCCCATAGCAACCGTCTTTGGGTCAGATTTCGCTCGGATAGCCGTGTCCCGCTTAGTGGATTCATGGCCCACTGGGATGGCACACAGACGGGTGAGTGGTTAATACTGTACTTTTTAATATTGTTAAATGTACAGATTAAGCAGAGAAGGTAATGGAGTCACGCCCGCTACCACTGGAATTTGAAAGTCTGTATTAATGTCTAATTAATTCTCAAATGTGACGAATTCTTGGAAATACATACTTTTTTTCATTCAAATTGAACGTTTTTGGCCCTGTACAGTAAGTATCCAGAATATTTTCGGGAACAGTTATAACGGTATATAAAAAAAACCTAACTTTAGTCCAAGTGGAAAGATTTGTTACGTTTGCTCTTTGCATTTCATTTTGCACATTGAAACTTTATTTAAATTGAGTCAAAGCAATTCTTTTTTTCCCTAGCTTGATCACATCCACCAATTCTCTTAAAAAAACGAAACACATAAAATGCCTCATTCCTTTGCGTCTTCCAGTCACTAGTTATCTTACCGTTTCATTGATTTCATTCCTATTTCCAAGGCTGTGGAGGGACGTTGGCGACGGTCTCTGGAGGATTCTCCTCCCCTAACTTCCCGCTGCCCTACCATCCTAACGCTGAGTGCTACTGGAGCATCAGGACCAGCGAGGGCAGCAAGCTGCAGCTCTCCTTCTCCGACTTCCACCTGGAGTCCAGCACCGCCTGCTCTTATGACTACCTGGCTGTGAGTACTGTCGCTCAGTGTGGGAGCATTTGTTTTTAGAGAAATAGTTTCCAGGCTGAACAGTGTGGTAGGTAGCAAAAACAAGGGTAGAAACACATCAATACATTTTTTTAAGGTATATTTATACATTCCCTGACTAATCTTTAAGTACTTGAAGGATAGATTTAAGTAAAAAACGACCGTAAAAATGTTTTTTCGTAATGTGTTTTGTTTGTTTTGATTTCATAAATGTAGGCAAAATTTGAGTTCTGCTGTTCTTTATTTTCTGGTAATGCAATAGTGTGATCATTGGTGTGGTTTATCTATCTTCTTTACCTTGTGTTACCATTTAAGACCTGCCTGTGTGTGTGTGTGTGTGTGTGTGTGTGTGTGTGTGTGTGTGTGTGTGTGTGTGTGTGTGTGTGTGTGTGTGTGTGTGTGTGTGTGTGTGTGTGTGTGTGTGTGTGTGTGTGTGTGTGTGTGTGTGTGTGTGTGTGTGTGTGTGTGTGTGTGTGTGTGTGTGTGTGTGTGTGTGTGTGTGTGTGTGTGTTTTCAGGTGTATGATGGGAACAGCAGCACTTCTCCAGAGCTGGCCAGGTTGTGTGGCAGTCAGCCGCCCAGCCCCATCAGCTCCTCCAGCCATCACCTCTACGTCAAACTGCGCACGGACAGCAGCGTCAGCACAGGAGGCTTTGTTGCATCATACACCGCCAGTACGCAAACACACACACACACACACACGCACACACACACACACACACACACACACACACACACACAATCACACACACACACACCCGCTGGAAATATATTATAAAGGGTGTGCAGATGCAAGAAAAGATCTACATTTTGGTAGCTTTGGAACATTAAGTCGGGCTTTCTGTGCAGCTGCTCCTCGTCTGTGGAATTCCCTCCCAGACCACCTGAGGACTCCACAGACCACTGATGCCTTCAAGAAAGGCTTGAAAACCTTTCTTTTTAAAAAAGCTTTTGATTAAAATGTAGTTTATTTTGTTTGTTTTTATTATGCCTCATGTACAGTAGCACCTTGGGATTGCTGTGAGCAATGAAAGGTGCTTTATAAATCGAATTTTTTATTATTATTATTATTATTATTAAGTGTTGAGTTGCATGGGCACATTTTACTGAACTCCCAAGAAAAGTGTTTCAATTTTATTGCAGTGTCTAATAGTGTCTGGTTATGTTCTTGTCAGATTGCAGAGGCATCCTGCTCTCCGGCCCCAAAGGAGTGGTGGAGTCCCTGAACTTCCCCAACGAATACCCGTCCAACAAAGAGTGCAGCTGGACCATCCAGGCCACCACCGGGAACACCGTCAACTACACCTTCACTGCCTTCCAGGTGGAGGCCACCTCAAGCTTTTGCCACTATGACTACATGAAGGTACAAAAATCGATGTATCAGCTGAAACGCATAGATCAATCATATCTATTTTCTGAAAGCCCTACATTTCCTTGTCATTTCTCCAGTGTTAGTTTTGTCTATGCACTACTCTCAGCTCAAAACACTTTGTCCCTAGCTCTTTGACGGGCCGAACCTTCAATCCCCTGTGATCGGTACCTTCTGTGGATTCAATCCCCCCCCCGCCAACACCACCACCAGCTCAGCGCTGACCGTGTTGTTCAGAACAGACGACTCGACGTCCCTGTCAGGCTTCAGGATGATGTGGTATCAGAATGGTGAGAGGGAAATGTTTTCAATTTCTTCAACATTCGAAGAGAGGGTGTTTTGCCTTTCTGGAAGTCTCTTGGTTGGAACAGATTGAAAACCTTTTCTTTATTCACCTGTGAGATGCTGTGTGTCCCTGCAGGCTGCGGGGGGGAACTCTCCGGTCCCAGAGGCTCCTTCAACAGCCCAGACTATCCCAACAAGTACCCAGAGAACAGGGAGTGTATCTGGTACATCAGCACCTCACCTGGCAGCAGCATCACCCTCACTATCCACGAGTTCAGTGTGGAGTTCCACCAAGACTGCAACTACGATGTCCTGGAAGTAAGACATGGACCCATCTGCCTGCTATTGTGATGGTTTAAAATTCTGACTATATTTAAGTGAGAAAATGAATGGAGGAAAAGTGTGCTTTTTTCATCTTAATCAGAAATTCAGTCGAGGAGAATCAGTTTTTTTTCATTTTCACAATGTAGCTGAGTAACACAGGCAGTGAAGCTGGCAGGAAAAGAGCAGCAGTTGGTGACACCATGTGTCGGACTGTGGTAGTAGCACTTTACTCTAGCTGCTTGAAGTGGAGGTAACTTACTTTACTTCTCTTTACACTAGGAGAGTAATCTAAAAGAATGCAATGCATCATCATTTATAAAAAGGGTAGTGTTTCTATTTTCTATACTGTATCGTAACCTGCATACTAACTTCCCTACTGGACTTAAACTCCCACTGTACATTTTACATTTATATTTAATTTAACATTGAATAATCAATTTCTTGCACAATAATATCCTGCATTATATTTGCTACTGGGCATCTGTATTTCCACATCTATATTCTCCACATGTATATATATGTTTTAATGCTATTTTATTTCTATTTCAGAAACATTTTGGACTGTTTATTTCTTGTGTCTTAATTTCTCTTATGTACATTGCCTTGTTTTTTATGCTGCTGCAACGCAAACATTTCCCCAATTGATCAATAAAGTACCTATCTGTCTATCTAAGAAAAATTGTATGACTAAAGAAATGCTTTGAACCTATTTTTGAAAATGCGAACAGTATCGGATTTTCACCTTTGCCCTTTCATTTGATCTTCCCCTCAGGTGTATGGAGGCCCTGACCTGTTGGCCCCTCAGCTGGCCAAGCTGTGCACCACCACCTCCAGCCCGCTGCAGGTCTCCAGCACCGGCAACCTGCTGACGGTGCGCTTCAAGTCCGACGGCTATGTCAGCGGGAGAGGATTCAACGCAAGCTGGGCCGAGGTTCAGGGAGGTGGGTGGACATCACTGACCGGAGCCTCTGTGACTCTAAAGCACATTTGACAATATAATATGCTCTGTATCTGTATCATAAGGGGGTAAGAGTAACAAGTTCATCAGTAAAGTGAAAATGCAAATGATGTTTATGAATGCAGAGTGTATTTTTAACTAAAAGAAAAAAATAGGGCGAAATCCACTTTTGATTTTGTGTGTGAATTTTTTTAATGCTAAACAAATTACTTACTAACCATGGTCCTTAATTTGAGAAGAGGTGGTACATCAGAGACTCTCAGTTAGCTTTAATGGACTGTCGTTCTCCCTGCAGGCTGTGGAGGGCCCGTCACTGCTCCATCAGGCGAGATCCACTCTCCGTTGTACCCCAGCAGCTATCCCAACAACGTGGACTGTTCCTGGGTCATCAGCGTGGATCCCAGCCACCGAGTCTTCTTAAACTTCTCTGACCTGGATATTGAGTTTCATAGCAACTGCACCTGGGACTATGTGGCTGTGAGTGACTGAATTTGGAACATTTAATAAGCAGTTCAACACAACTCCCAGCTCTTTCCTTATCCTGGGGTTTCATGTGGGTAGGTTACATAAATCTAACGAAACACTATTTGTATCCCTCTTTTAGATCCATGACGGTCCAAGCATATCTTCCCCTCTGCTTGCCCTTGTGTGTGGCACCACTCCTCCCTCCATCACTGCCACCCAGAACACCATCTATGTTCGCTTCAGGTCCGACTCCAGCCGCAGCCACCGTGGATTCAGCGCTCGCTTCTCTGAGGGTGGGCCTCCTTTAACCTCTCTGTTAATATCACTAGAACATTGATGAAATCCATAAATCCAAAACAGTCCACACTCAGATTTGCTTTGTTGTTCACATAAAAAGACATTCTTTAGGTCTCAGGAGACTGAGAACCTACGGGTAAATGCACAACTGATTTCAGATTATTATAAGATTTTTGCTCTTTCCATAAATGAAGCAACGATCGCAATGTTCAATGTAAACACACAGGAAGTCACTGTGTGTTGAATTGTATTAGATTATTGTGTTGCAATTCTGCCTTGCATACTCAATTTATGTATTAAAAAAGAGGCTTACACATAGCTTTAAGCAATTCCAGTGATAAATAAACTGAATGAATACATCAATTTACCTCTCCAAAGATATACTCTCCACAATAGCATCATTTTAGCCAAAATCCATTACTTAATTTCAGCAAAAACAAAGCATATCTGTCTCTTTAAAACATCAATTCTCAGTCTGTAAATGTTATTCTCAACAGCTTGTGGTGCATCCATAACAACCAATGATATCGGAGGTGCCATTTCCTCGCCCCGGTACCCATCACCATACCCGTTCAATCAGAACTGTAGTTGGATCATAAAAGCCCAGGAACCATGTGAGTTGGGTTATTTAATGACTTTAAAATAATATGCATAACATATGTTGTTCTTCTCACCTTTGCCTTGTGTTTCTGTGGCCAGTCAATCATGTGACGCTGTCCTTCACTGACTTTGAGTTGGAGATGATTAACTCCAACTGCTCCCATGATGCTCTGGAGGTCCTGGATGGAGACAACTACCAGGCGCCTTCTATAGGTAGTTAATGTGTGTGTGCTTGTGTGTGAGAGAGTAAGATAACAATAGAACTGTATTTATTAACATTACTGTGCTGAATTTGGTTGAATGCAACACGTCTACTAGGGCTGCTCAATTCATCGTATTTTAATCGCAATTACGATTATGGCTTGCAACGATTACGAAAACAACGTAATCGAAAAAAACAACCATTATTTTTTTTTTTTTTTTTATTGGTTTTTCAGTTGAGTTATACTTAAAGTAACTGTTAAAAACATACTGTTCACATTTTTTTTCTCAATAAATTGACGTTTTTAAACTAAATGGATAATTGTTTTTAATAATTGGGGTATCAATTATTGACCCAAATAATCGAGATCATGATTTTTGCCATAATCGAGCAGCCCTAACGTCTACTGCTTGTTGAATCAGAGAAACGTGTACATTCTAATGTAATGTCAAATGTTGTCAGGGCGCTACTGTGGCTACGAAGTCCCTCACCCTGTGACCTCCTTCAGTAACGCCCTGGTGGTAAACTTCATATCCGACCGCTCGCTCTCCAAAAGAGGGTTCAGAGCCACCTACTCAGCCTCCACCTCCAGTAAGATACACCGGTGCTGCTACACACACACACACACACACACACACACACACACACACACACACACACACACACACACACACACACACACACACACACACACACACACACACACACACACACACACACACACACACACACACTGATATTGACTCCATGGAAACTCCTTTTTACTCAGGTTGTGGAGGAGAGCTGGTGATGGAGAGCGGTGCATTTAACAGTCCCAACTATCCTGATGCTTATCCGCCTAATGTGGAGTGTGTGTGGACCATCAAGAGCTCACCAGGGAACCGCCTGCAGCTCTCATTCATGTTAGTCCATTTGATGTAATATTATAAATATATATTATTGTTCTTCAGTATCAGTGACAGTCTTCTTGTGTTTTTGTTCAGTATCTTCCAGCTGGAGGGAGACCCGTCCTGTGACAATGACTTCCTGGAGATCAGAGAGGGGAACTCCGCCGGGCCTCTGGTCGGTCGCTTCTGTGGCTCCTCGCTGCCCTCCAACTACACCTCTGTGGTGGGGCACATCCTGTGGGTGAAGTTTGTCTCAGACGCCTCCATCAGCGGAGCCGGGTTCAGAGCCACCTTCGCTCACTGTGAGTGTGACACACATCAGATTCAGGTTTATTGCGGAGCAGGTTCACACATACTTTGCTTTGGTGGATAATGGTGCATATACGAAAAGAGAGAGATAAAACCGTATAAAATATTAAAATGTGCAAAAAAAAGATACAAGTATAATACATATATTTAAAAAATGTAATGTGATAAAAATAATTAAAAATAAATATATAGAGATAATAAGCTCAATAAAAATGTGCAAATTGGACAAAAATATATAACTGTGTTGCTTGAATTAATTTAACAGACAACACATACGAGAGGAAGAAGAGAGATTATATATTAAGAAAGGAAAACAGAACGGTCATAATAGAATAAATATAGAACTATTATTTGAAACGGTTTAACATTTAAAGGATTCAATTTAAGGATTAAAAAAGGAAAATATTGTTTTCAAGAAATACAAATATCATAGTAAAACAAGAATATCATATATTATGTGAAGTATATCTGTAATTCAAGTAGTTTTAACGTACAGCAACTGAAGCAACTTGTATTTAGAGAATAAGAAATCTAACTTTGATTTCCTCCCTGTTTCTCAGTGTACGGTAATGATGTGACGGGGGAGATTGGTCAGATAGCGTCCCCGCTGTACCCCAGAATGTACCCCCACTACTCCCACTACCGCTGGACCATCACAGTGGATGGAGACAGCTTCGTCCAGGTCCGCTTCCTGGACATGGACATAGAGGACACGCAGGACTGCTTCTACGATCACCTCCAAGTGAGATAGCGTTGATGTCAAATCATATACATCTCCTTTATTTAACCACCGAAATGTCCGTTAATACCTCGTCCTTTCTTTCCCTCCAGGTATTTGATGGCCCCAGTATTCATTACTACCCCCTTGCAAAACTCTGTGGTCTGTCCCTGCCCTTTCCCATCAGAAGTTCAGGAAGCGCCCTCACCCTGCAGTTCATGTCAGATCCAGTAGGGACAGGAAAAGGTTTCCTGGTGGAATGGACGGCTGTTCAGGAATCTGGACCCACACCCACTGTCCCCCCAGGTCAGACAGTTCGTCCCTTTGAGTCCTTTTACATGATCCAAAAAACATTTTAAAGCACATTTTAACAACATTTTAAAGTGTTTTTCAGCATGTCTAAACCCTTAAATGTCCATGTTTCAAGTAATTTCCTGCCTCATGTGGCAAACAGAATTCATGGCAATATTTATTTGTGGATATCCTGCAACAATGACATATAATACTTTGCCCCAGAAACCTAGTTCAAGTTTTTTTCTGCAACTAGTCTCCTGATTGGTCCAAAAAACAAAACTACAATTAAGACCAATACTTTAACACACTTTGGACACGTTGACCTCCTGATGCCTTTATTCTTCAACAGCTTGCTAACAGTGTCAGTCTTTTTTGTGCTATTCGAGTGAGACTGCAACATATGCAAAGTTCATTATATGCATACATTGCTTTCCTGACTAAAAAAAGGGAAATGTGATTTAAAAACTGAAAAGTACATAATTAAATCTTAACCAAATCACTGTGAACCAAATTTACAATAAATGACTTGTGTTTATATTACCTATAATCTATTATTGTATAGTGTATGTTTCTACAATAACTGTAACACAAGGTCGTCATACTTCTTCAGTACAGTGCTATCTGCTATCTTAATAAAAGTGTGTTTTTCGTCAGGTGCCTGTGGCGGCGTGCTGATGACGGAGGAGACTCCTGGCTTCTTCTTCTCCCCCGGCTGGCCTGAGAACTACCTCCCGAACCAGGAGTGCACCTGGCTGATCCGCTCTCCAGACTCCACAGTGGAGCTCAACCTGCTGTACCTGGACATGGATGATCACCCCATGTGCTACTTCGACAGCCTCGTCATCAGGGACGGTAAGACGGTGTGGAGAAAAAGAACCAAACCTGGTTTCACACATTTGAATTAGCTTGTTTCTTTTTTTACTAATTCTCTATTTAAATTACGTATATTAAGTAGGACTTCAAGTAATTGTTATTCTCACTATCAATTAATTTGTCGATTATTTTCTCAATGAAATAGAAGTTTGGTCCAAAAAACGTCAGAAAATGTCGATCAGTGTTTCCCAAAGCCCGAGAAGAAGCGTCTTAAGATGTGTCCTTTACTCAAAGATATTCACTTTACTGTCGAACAGGAGTAAAGAAAACAGAAAATATCCAAATGTAAGAAAATGGATTCAGGGAATTTTGGCTTTCATCGTAAAAAATGTTTTACTCTAACCTATTAATCAAGTATGTATTCCTCTTCACAGCTTTAATATGAAGCATGTATTACATAACATAACGTGTGTGTGTTGTCAGGTGCTTCCAGTGTGTCCCCAGAGCTGGCCACAGTGTGTGGGCGGGACCCTCCGTCTTCCCTCCGCTCCACAGGAGACACCATGTACATCCACTTCTCCTCCGACAGCAGCGTCCACGGCCGAGGCTTCAACGCCTCCTACTCCAGAGGTAACAGCAGAGATCACATGACCTCCTCTTACAACTTGTTTTATTATGTTTATGTTTTCTACCTGGCAATAAAGTTGATTCTGATAATAAGATGAAGTAATAGAACTACTGAGAAGTCGGTTATTGGTTGGTCGGACGCCATGTTCATTATATTAATCGTCTTTTTAAGGTTGTGGTGGCGTGTTGCATATGGACCGGGGCGTGCTGAGCAGCCCCCACTATCCCCAGAACTACCTGCCCAATCAGGACTGCAGCTGGCATGTGATGGTGACGCCGGGCTTCAGGGTGTCCGTCACCTTCCAGAGCCCCTTCCAGATCGAGGGCTACGGGAGTGTGTGCAGCTCAGGAGACTACCTGGAGGTACGCCCGTCATTGTTCACAGTCCAATTAGCAGGTTAAAGCGCGAGAATGGAATTGAGAGATAACGTTCATTCATTTAGGAGGTCGTTCCTCCCTGTGGCCATTAACAGTCAACGTCCTACCCACCTCTATAGACTGGCACCAATGGCATATGAAAACAAGCATCCGTTTTCTGATTATGATACGACATAACCTGCATTCATATGAAAATATCTGTTTTTAGAGAACACAAAAAACGTTATCTTTTATCTTATTTTCCCCTCTTTCTGTCTGATTTAGATCTAGCATTAATGATCAGTTGGTAAATCATGTATTGAATTACTTCTCTTGCTTCTGTCTCCACAGCTCAGGAATGGTCCGGATGCTTCCGCCCCGCTGATAGGGGGACGTCTCTGTGGTGCGTCCGCCCCCTCCGTCCAGCAGACGACCGACAACCACCTCTTCATGCGTTTTGTTTCTGACGCCAGCAACGAGGGCTCCGGCTTCAAGCTGACCTTTGAAGCCCACAGTCTGGGTATAAGTTCCATTTTATCTGTCGCAACAGCATTCATCGACATGTGTGGTGTACGTGCAGCAGTGCCATATAATGCCATTAAGTGATCAATGACTTTTCAATGGAAAGCCCAGATATTGACGTCGTGATGGAGTGGGTGGAGTGGCCATTAGAATACCAGGAAGTAGTATCTTGATGGACTTCTACATTTAAGCTTTTATGTCCGTAGTGTCCTAACAAAGGGCTTTCTTGCTGTCTTCCTGCAGCCTGTGGAGGCTTCATTGAGCTGAATGATAACGACCCTCCGGGGTACATCACCTCCCCCAACTACCCTCAGAACTACCCCAAGAACATCGACTGTGTCTGGGTCATATCCGTGCCCAACGGAGAAGCTGTCCAGATCGACTTTGAGGGTGATTTCTACATTGAACCCAGCTCCAGGTACAGATGCTACTCAAAACTGTTATTTGGTCATTTTAACATTTATTTATTGTGGTTGTTGCTATATTTAAGTTTCATGTTCGGATTTATTAAGAGGTGGATAGAAAATCATCCTTGTCCCTGCAAAGAAAGGTATGATCATTTACAAATGAGCTGTACACATACCTTAGGCCGTACATTGTTTGAGGACCCCTACCCTGAAACCTGATGAATATTTTAGGATTCTCTTCACTTCTTCCAGCAACTCGTTGGTGATCACAACATGTTACGTTTTTCTCAGCTGTGCCTACGACTATTTGGAGCTGCTTGACGGATCCACTTCCAACGATGTTGTTATTTCGCATCTCTGTGGCAACACCCGGCCGTCTACCCAGCATTCATCAGGCTCCTCCATGCTGCTGCGGTTCCGCACCGACACCGCCGTCACGCACAAAGGCTTCAAGGCAAAGTACTCCATCGGTAGGCAAATATCCGAAAATATTTTCCAAACCCTATTAAACTCTAATTAGGACAAAGTTGGCCCTAAGCTATCAAATCAAACTATATATAAGAAAAACATGTATTATCAATGTCAGACTTTGTGTTACCCATTGTTTTGGTGATATTGTGGTGTCAAAGCGAGATAGCTCTACATAAAATGTTTAATATCAGGTCTAAGATTGTACACTTTGAGGTTTTTTGAGATGCAGTAAAAATAACTTTTCATGTCAGAACTTTAGAGAACAAAATATAGCCGTACATCGCTGAGCTTTCCCTATTTTATCTCCTATTGTTTTACAGCCACCTGTGGAGGTACCTACATCGGTCAGAGCGGTACAATCAAAAGCCCTGGTTACCCAGCAGCCAACTACCCGGACAGCTCCAGCTGTGAGTGGTACCTGGAGGGTCCGACGGGACACTACCTCACCCTCAGCTTTGACCTCTTCAACCTGCAGAGCTCCTCAGGCTGCACCGCGGACTATGTGGAGGTCAGAGAGTACAACGCCTCAGGTGAGAGAACACAACCATCTTCAGCTACCACCGGAGATACATGTAATACAATTGGGGTTGGAAATGGTGGAAAATGTATTGTATGTATTCACTGTATTGGTGAATAAAACACCCCTAATTACAGTGTCATTGACCCTACAGTAAATACACTGTCAACAATCATAGTTGATATTCATTGAGAGAGTTTATGAATTCATTGAATGGTTGGAAATGGACCCAGGTCATAGAGCAACTATCACATACATTTCCTGTGTTGTACTTCCTGTTTAGGGCGCATCTTGGGCCGGTTCTGCGGCAGTAACACCCCCGTCTCCATGGAAACGTCTGACAGTTTTGCCCACGTTAAGTTTGTTAGCGACGCCAGCGGAAATGCACCCGGCTTCAGTCTGACGTTTGAAGCCAGCGTTGAAGGTACCATCATTTCATTAGAAGAACATTGTTATTGTTGCTCTATCTCAGTTCATTCTCTCACAGGTTTGGTCATTACAAATAGTTAGTTGCATCCCCTTACTTCATTGATAATACAGTATTTAGTGCATTTGTTTCCTTCTATGTGTTTAGTTATTGATGTAGTTATACGTTTCTTTGCTTTACTCTTCCTCTTTCCCCACGGCAGTGTGTGGAGGCGAGCTGAACGCTGCCTCAGGAACCATCTCCTCCCCGAATTACCCCAACCTGTACCCCCACAGCCGGGTGTGTCACTGGCAGCTGGTGGTGCCTCATGGCCGCCGCGTCACCCTCACCATCAACGACCTGCGGCTGGAGGGTTCTGGGAATACCTGTTCATTTGACTACGTTGACGTGAGTCCTTTACTGAGAATATTCCATTATGTTACTTTACTTTTGCCAATTATGCATTATAAATGTAACCTCTGGAGTTGACTTTTAAAGCCCTTTTTATGAGGAAACCGAATTAAACAAGGCATTAATTTCATAATGGCGTTTTACATGTACCAGATTTAAGTATGTGGATTTTCAAAAGTGTTTATTTGAACATTTATTATTTATTTCTCTCAAATATAATCCTCTGTTTCTTCCAGGTTCTGAACGGGTGGTTGGAAGAGGCCCCCCGCCTGCAGAGGTTCTGTGGGACAGTCCCAGCAGGTACACAGGTTCGCTCCTCTGGCAACACCATGACCGTGGTGTTCAGCACCGACTCCTCTGTGTCCAACGGAGGCTTCACGGCCTCCTACTCCTCTGAGGAGCCTGCAGGTAATGAGCATGAATGGTTCTGAGATGTGTTTCTTAAATGACTCATCAACAAAGAGGTTGTTTTTATTTTGACTGTGCCTCTCATTTTTATGTGGCCCTGTTTGTCAGAGTGTGGTGGAATCCTGAACAACCCAACAGGCGGGAACTTCACCTCTCCTGGGTACCTGTTGTCCAACTACAGCAACAACCTGAACTGTGAGTGGCTGATCCAGAACCCGCAGCACGTCAACTCCTCCATCGTGGTTCTGATAGAAGACTTCCACCTGGAGAGCCACCACACCTGCGCCTCAGACTACCTGCAGTTCCGCTTAGGTGAGTAACAGAAAGTGAGCATCGGGGAAGGACGTTATATCACATGGGTCAAAATTAAGTGTTATACATGTACTGTAGGAAATAAATATGAGTTTGAATCATGGTTTAGTAAATAATTGTGTTGATAAGGGCCAATATGTATTAGGAAAAGCAAATGTTGTCAAATGTTCTTCTCCTTCCCTCAGGTAACGCAGATGGGGAGATGTTGGCCAAGTTATGTGGGCAGACCGCCCCCAACATTCCCATCGTGGTCTTCACTCCAGAACTCTGGGTCCATTTCCAGACTAATGCTTTCCAGCAAGACCTGGGCTTCCAGGCCAAGTACTTGTTCTCAGGTAAGAGACACAGCTTATTCTTACGTGGCATTTAAATGTGTCTGATCTGGCATCCGTCTTACAAGAAGGGTTTTCTCTTTGCAGAGTGTGGAGGCTGGCAGACGGGTGAGGGAGGGGTTTTATCCAGTCCTAACTACCCCGCCATCTACCCCAGCCCCAGCCGCTGTGCCTGGCTGCTGGAGGCCCCGCCAGGTCACACTATTAAGGCGAGTCTGTGCCATGGCATATTAAAATGCTCTTACACCAACCTACCACTGAACAGCAGAAAGGCTAATCTATTGAACCAATCGCAATGTTGATTTCCATTTACCTACAAGCAAATATCTCCTGAGTCATTTATATATAATTGAACAGCTCTCGTATGAATAGAAAATGGTGTGGTTGTGTAACTGTGTCCCAGGTGAGGTGTACTGTAGAAGGGATAGGGTTCCTCAGATTTCCTTTTACGAAGAGCAAATATGCAAAACAAACTCCAAATTCAGAATCAGGGGGATATCTTTGACCCAAACAGTAAGTTCTACTGGCGGTGAGATATCTGTTGGATTTGGTTTATCACAGACACTAGCAGAGCAACACCGTGCATGAATAAGCAGAGCAGAAACAACACATCATTTGTTTGACTATATTGTAAACTGCCTTGGTTTCTACACCCTGACTTCCTGCAGCTCACCTTCAGCTACTTCAACCTGGAGCCCCACTCTCAATGTGGCTGGGAC
The DNA here is from genome assembly GCF_949606895.1 of Notothenia rossii. Taxonomy (NCBI): domain Eukaryota; kingdom Metazoa; phylum Chordata; class Actinopteri; order Perciformes; family Nototheniidae; genus Notothenia; species Notothenia rossii. The sequence continues at coordinate 19,913,244 of NC_136911.1, read as the reverse complement.
TCGGTCACCATCTTCAACGGAGGGTCCCCTGGCTCCCCTGTTATCGGCCAGTACTGTGGGACCACCTCCCCAGGAACCATCCAATCAGGATCCAACAAGGTAGCTGTGGCCTTCCTGGCTGACCACAGTGTGTCCAGTGGGGGCTTCAGGGCCACCTGGTCTACTGATTCCTCAGGTGGGTTTACACTTCTGTACTGAACTGGTAGAACTAACTACAATGTGTATGCCTCCTAATTGTTATGTTTTCCCGGCCAGGCTGTGGAGGGGTGATCCACGCTGATAGTGGAACCATCAAGTCTCCGAACTATCCCCAGAACTTCCCGGCCAATGTGGAGTGTTCCTGGCGGATCATCGCTCACGAGGGGAACCACGTGGAGATGAGCTTCAACTCTGACTTCCAGATTCCTGACAGCAGCGGGACCTGCCAGAGCAGCTATGTCAAGGTACCAGCCCTGAACTACAGAAGAAACAAGTTCAGATGTTAGTTCAGGGGGAAAAAATGACTAGTGATATTTTGTTCCTTAAGTTCAGACACCTCTAAATGTAAGTTTAAAGTGTCCAATTACATATTTCAGATGCGTACAGACTGTATATTTGAACCACAGTTCCATTTGACAATTTCTGAAACAGTATGCATTTCCCTGCAGGTGTGGTCGGGTCAGACCCAGAACTCTGAGGCTCTGCTGTCTACAGGCTGTGGCTCCGTGGCCCCGCCCCCCATCGTTGCTCCATACAACACCATCACCAGCAGATTCCAGGGCACAGGAACCCCGGGGAAAGGTTTCTCCGCCTCCTTCATCAGCAGTAAGTCAGTCAACCCAAACAGCTTCCGGCTGTCCATATTGATCGATTCATCAAATGAAAAACACTATACTGGTGTATGAGTGGTGAGCTGGCCAGTCACTACAATGTCTGATGTCTTTTTGTTTTTTCAGGGTGCGGTGCAAACTTCACAGCCTCCAGTGGCCGTGTGGTTTCTCCTAATTATCCGGCTGAGTACCCCTTCAACTCCAACTGCAACTACATCATAGGCGCTGGAGAGCAGACGGTGGTCGTCCTCACCTTCAAGGTCTTCCAAATAGAAGGCAAGTGTAGCTTTTGCAACACACAGGACTTTTTCAAAATAAACGTTTCGTACAATATATTAAAGTTGTGGCCTGTCTGTCTGTTGTTTAGCTGACTCCACCTGTACATATGATGGTTTGAAGATCTACAACCTGGCTGCTCCTGGTAGCCCTCCTATTGCCACGGTGTGTGGGAGCAGCATCCCGGGGCCCTTCTCTAACTTTGGGCCGATGTTAATCAACTTCTACTCTGACTTTGTGGTCAACGACAGTGGCTTCCTGGCAGAATACACAGCCATCCGTAAGTAATGAGTAGAAATTATTGTGGATGATGAAATTAAGCTATGAACAGTTGTAGTGAGATATGAGTGTTTTTTTTACAGCATGCGGAGGCATCTTCAACAGCACCATGGGTACAGTGAGCAGTCCAGCCCTCTCCATGACCAACTACCACCACAACATCAACTGCACCTACCACATCATGGTGCAAGCAGACAGAGTGGTGGACCTCAAGTAAGATCATAATCATACGATTTATCGCAATTAAACATTTGAATCAACAGCCCTACAGTAGTTCCTTTCAGTGCAATGACATATATGGTGTGAACTCATTATTCTTCACTATAAGCACTTGTTAAATAAACATAACATCTAATTAAAGTTTTAAAAAATCCCCGAAGCAACTAGAAAAATGTGGATTTTTACACATTTATATGTTACTTTATGAATATTTTTACAAAATCAAAGCCTTTCCTATTGGTCCCTTTTGACTTTAAGTCAAATATATAAATATATAAGCTTATATCCAAAAAAGACCCAGAATGAAAGTCCTGGACTTAAGACACCCAAAAGAGGCGACTCAAAAATGAATTTCTGCCCTTCATGTTCTCCTTTTCCCTCCGTAGATTCAACACCTTCCACCTGGAGTCGTCCTCTTCCTGTCGCTATGACTACGTGGCAGTGTATGACGGACAGGACACCTTGGCCCCCCTGCTGGGGCGATTCTGCGGTGCAGTTCTCCCTCCCAATCTGCTCTCCTCCTCCAACCAGCTGTTCATCGTCTTCAGGACAGACGCCACTTTGAATGGGATCGGCTGGAGGGCCGTCTACAGCCAGACGCTTGGTGGGTCCATGTTACTGAAGTTCTGATGAAAGTTAAGGATAGAGTAGTGATGTCCATTTGGCAGCAGCTCATACATGTAATGAAGCAAACACATTAACAAAATGAGCTGTGGTCCCACACTGACAAAGGACCTTCCTAATACACACCTCTTCCCGGGTCTTGGTCAGATCGATTAGCATCTGATCCTGATAAGTTGAAAGAGGACCCAAATGGCATTCAATGAATTCAATCCCAAAACACCAAGCATATATAATGTTCATCTGATCAGTTCACACACTATAGCTTTGAAGAAGAGCCTAAAAAGTCTGATTTGCCTGCAGGTCCAGCACAGGGCTGTGGGGGCTACATGTCCATGCCCATGGGTAGATTCGGGTCTCCGGATCCGAACCTGGACGACCGCTATGAGTTCCGCATGGACTGCATGTGGACCATCGAGGTGCCGCTCAACAGGGTCGTCAACCTGACCTTTGAGTCCTTCGACCTCGAGGATTCCCCTAATTGCCGCTACGACTATTTGAATGTAAAGAACCAACAGCCAATTAAATATGTTACCTTTTATTAGAACATAATAACGGAGCATCACACAACACAAGTATGAACAACTGGAAAATGTGTTTCTTCCTATCAGGTGTTTGATGGGGACAACAATAACGTCCCTCTGTTCGGGACATTTTGTGGAAGCTTCCTCCCGGCTTCCTTGGTATCGAGCGGAAACTTCCTGGCTGTTCACTTTGTCACAGACAGCTCAGTAAGCAAACGAGGCTTCAACGCTACCTACAGATCTGTGCCAAGTAAGAAACTCCCCCTGCAGTTACCCAAAACAACGTTGTTCAATCTAAAATCCTCAATGTGCCTGCTTTCCCTCAGTGCTTTGCGGCGGGACCCTGAACGCCACGACGGCCGTGCAGACGCTGACCTCGCCTTACTACCCCAACGCCTATCCTCCGTTCACTTCCTGCCGCTGGATCCTGGATGCTCCCGCCCAGGACAGCGTCAAACTGTCGGTCCAAACCTTCGTCCTGCAGCCCAGCCAGAGCTGCTCCACTAACTACCTGGAGATGAAGGACTGGCCTGTGGTGAGTCTCATGTTGGGCCTAAATTGCAGTTGGGGGGAAAAGGGCATTTATTAAGGCATCAGGTGCAACAGATAAATCAATAAAAACCTCCTGCTTTTTAATGTAACCATTATTATTTATTGTGTTTCCAGGGAGACTACGGACAGTCTCATAAATTCTGTGCAGCAGATGCTCATCCACCCGACTTCTACAGCTACGGCAGGACAGTCCTCGTGCAATTCAAATCCGACGCCTTCATGACAAGAAATGGCGTGAGCTTCACCTACCAGATCGCCGGTAGGTTCCTGAAGTAGACCTGTGGCAAGAAAAGGTTTTGCATCTTGCTCAAGTCGAGTAAATATAGCTTAGTTGTTTTTTTTAAATCTAGGGGAACTGTGATTCATAGAAACTGTCTGCTAATGGAGAGCATATTCACATCTTCTTATAAATCAGCAACACTTCCCTGACATAGGAAATTACTTTTTAGTAAATATTGATGTCAGTACTACATATTTTGAAGGACTGGGATACCTAAACTACAGAAAAAAACAGATACTTTTGGTTAAATGTTCCAGGTTTTGACATATCTGGCTTTTGCCTCTACGCCAATAATATGCATTTAAATATAATTTATTGTGTGCTGTCCAAAGCACAACACATCTCTTTCCGAAAGACTCCAACATTTCTTTGGATAAGCCCCAATGTTACAGTTTTCATGACTCCTTTCTTTGAATAAATATATAGAAGTGCACAACAGCTTTTGAAACAGTATGATGGGTACTGAGGGAACTTGGTTTCAGTGCTCTGACTGTTTTGGTGGTGATTTTCAGGCTGTAGCCGAATTTATGAACAGCCGTACGGCTACCTGAAGAGTCCGGGCTGGCCTAACGTCTACCCGCACAACATGGACTGCACCATCATCCTGAAGGCACCACAGAACAGCTCCATCTCCTTCTTCTTCAACAATTTGGACCTAGAGAGCCACAGCCGATGTCAATTTGACTCCCTGGAGGTAAAACATTAACTGACATATTTATGTAAAATATCTATATTCCCCATATCATCTCATTGTATTCAAATGTGCAAACAAATCACATATATGTTATATCCTGTCTATGTGCCAGTGAGTCACAACAATCTGTTTTCTCACAGATCCGAAATGGCAGTACAGCAGAGTCTCCTCTGATTGGTCGGTTCTGCGGCAACACTTTGCCCAATCCCGTCTTCCCAAAATCCAACGAGCTCTACCTGCGCTTCAAGAGTGATTTTTCCATGGCCCGTAATGGCTTCGAGGCCACATGGACATCCTCCCCTAACGGTCAGAACTAAACCTTTTTTACAAATGATTTTAAACCACATCGGGTGGATTATGATGCCATGATAAATAAAACTGCCTTAGAGTGGTATCAATGGGTCTTCATGTTTGCTCACCCGGTTCTCTCTCCTAGCTGAAGCATCTTTGTGTTTGTGTACCAGGTTGTGGTGGCACTCTATACGGAGACCATGGCTCATTTGCAAGCCCCAACTTCCCAGGCACCTATCCCAACAGCACCCACTGTGAATGGGACATCGTGGCCCCCAGAGGCCGGGTGGTGACGGTCACCTTCGCCCAGATCAGCATCGATGACCCCGGAGACTGCCAAAACAACTTCTTGAAGCTGTATGACGGTCCTGACGACTCCTCTGCGCCTGTCGGGCCGTACTGTGGATCGGTATGTAACCCGAGGGAGCTTTCAGAGGAACAAAAAGTGTTGAACTTTAGATTTGACTTCTTTCTCTTGTGTTGTTTGATTAGGAAACCAACATCGCTCCGTTCACAGCTTACTCAAATCACGTCTACATCGTTTTCCAAGCCCAGTACGCCACGCTGCCGTCAGGATTCAGACTCATCTGGAGCAGCTAAAAGAGCACCGACGCCATTTCATAATCATGTTTGTAATTTAATCAACTGTTGTACATTTATTTTTTTAACTGATCAATGTAAAACTAATAAAACTATATTGACATAACAAATACATGATGCGTCATTTCTGATCTTCAGCTTAGTTTTTATTCATTTTAACCCTACTGACCTGCTGGTGAGACAGACTGTACAGAACCTTGTTCAAGCCTAGGTTGATAGAGATTCTAACAGAGTTCACTTTAACACCTTATTTGATGGAGGAATGATACAGTATCAGGGTCTACTGACTTGACTCTTTTCACAGTGTATTAAAAATGATTCAGGCCCAATTACTCTACTAGGAAAGTTCAAAATCTCCGTTTTGAATATTCCGATTGAGGGTCATTTTGCATTCTGAGTGGAGATTGAAAGCTGGTGTCAAATACCATGACGGCCAATAGAGGGCACTGTTTGCCTTTGAGTGCGTTTTTCAGTGTGTGTATCAAACTGTAGACAGTATGTGTGTGTCTTCACATTATAGATACACATATAGCAGTCAGCCGAACACAAGACATTTCAATAATGACTGCAAAATGTGTTATTCATAGAATGCAATGATATTTCTGTTAGCTGAAGGGCCTGTATTAAAAAAAAAAAAAAAAAGATATTCATTTTAAGATGCATCAAAACTACACTCTGTGTCTATTCAAATCTTTTAAGCTTTGAGATTCATTAACACTTTCATACGATCTATTATTTGTTTCTGTTAAAACTCATAATGGGCTCAGTATGATTTAAAAAAAACTTTTGAAATGTAATGAACTGTGAGTCTCACAGCTATTCAACCAGCATGCGTCATACGGCGGTGAATGTATTTGCCTCAAATGAATACCTGTGTGTGTAATTAAGTGGATGTTAGACAGCAGGAGGGCTGTGGGATGCAAAGAGGGCTCTTATGTGCCCATGTGGGCGGATGAAGGGATTGATCTTTTGGTATATTACATGGAAACTTGGCTTGGGAACCAGAGGGGTTTTTGTTCAAGGTCCAAGTCCAAGAGTGTGTGCTGGTACTCTGAGATGTGCCAGTTTATCCAGGCACCGTCGAGGTGACCTTAAGCAAGGCACCAGACCCCCACTCTGTTTGTGAAGTTGTATGCTCCTAATACTACGGTTAAACGCAGAAGCTACTTTTCTCTGTATGTGCGGTGTTCATGTGCTGTAAGTCAATTGTGTGTGCATGTGGAAATGACAATGTGAAGTATTATCGATCATTGAATCAAAATCAGCCTTTTTTTTTTCTTCAGTCATGAAGTGTGTGTGGTGCCAGCAGCAGCTTGTTACTCAGCTGTGTGTTCAGCTGCCCTGTCGCTATGTGCTGCTAGAGAACAGTTCATCCATCTGTCACTCTTTTATCCATCCATCCTTCTTTGTCCATCTCTCCATCCATCTGTTCTTCAGCGTTTCCAATCAACCATGCTTTTGGCCAAACAGACCTTTTGGATTTTTCCAGAATAAGGCAAAAAGGTCCTTCAGAAGTCCATGCAGGAAGTGTGAGTCATTACTAACATATCACCATAATGTCCATTTTGATGGTCTGGAAGCCGACCTGTTGTGCTGTTTAACTGACATGAGTCTAACTCTGAGGACCATGAATGTCTGTCAAAAACTATAGGCCTACTACTCCAAATTCAAATGTAAACTATACTCATGCTGAAATATAACCTGCACCTCCACCACTTTTTTCTCTGGTGTAGTCATTCCTGAAATGAACTTCTAAAATGCAAACATGAGTAACACAGCCTTATCTTGAAGCTCTGAGCTGCAGGACACATGTGTTCGCAGCACTGAATGCATGACACTGAAGCTATTTCCGTCAGCTGATGCTAACTGGCTAGCTATGTGACTTCAGTCAATGGCACGAGGCTCTGGAAGCTAGAAGCCAAATACGACAAAGAGGCGAGACATGCTGTAGCTAATAACTGGGACAAGACCGCATCAACATCCATCAAACATTCTCCATGTGCACACAGGAAGACATGATGTTCTTGAACACATCACACTCAAAATACAGAGTGTAATTCATGTTCAGCTCTGGGCTTTTGGAACATCACTGTATGTGCTTTCTGCAGGTCAGGCAATGTCAGTCTTTCAGGATTATTCATTGATATTGCCAGAATGCCAGGGTGTAACTTTGGTTTGAGAAGTGGGGGGCACACAAAACAGGGTGTCCTCCGCAATGAAACATTGTTCTTGATTTAATTCAATTTCCTGTCCTTCTACACATATATATTAGGGACTATGGTGTTAACTAATCCAAGAAAAATGTGTAGTGTATATAATGAGTGTGCAAACTTATCTATCCATGAACCTGTTTTATTTGTGATGACCTCACATCCTATAGGGGGGTCCGGGAGCATGCACCCCCGGTAAGATTTTTTTCTTTAAATTGAAGTTAAAGGCATCAATCTGGTGCACAAATTAAGAGATTTATGGATACAGCTCTCAACACTCATATGAAACAGACCTGTATATATTTCAATACTCCAAAAACCATTAAAATATTCTCACAACCAATAACACATCATTGATATACTCCTCTCTCCTATCTTTATCTCACCTAGTCTGCATTCTTTCTTTTTATTTATGCATATTTTACTAATCACTCCCCTTTCAAACTGTGTTTTTAATTCTTTACTGACATTGGAATAATTGTTTTACTTATTTTGAACAACTATATTAAATAGACGGACATATTTGTTTAGACCAAACCGTTTGAGACCCACTGAGATAACTTAGACTAAAGGTTACAATATAATCACTCAGCGAGTCCTTTACCTCCCTGAGCTGATGTTACCTCTGCCTCTCAGTCCGACAGGAGAGGACTCTCCCTCTCCTTATTGTTGAAACAGCTTCTAATCTCCGTTAGCTCCGAGCTAGCACCAGATGCTAACAACAACCCCCGTAACTCTCTCTGTCTCTCTCTGTCTCTTTCTCTCACACAAAGTGCGCTCCTGCCACACACACACAGATGCTCCTCCATGACCACTTTTAATTGCGTAAAAAAAAAAAAAAAACACATTTGAAAAGTGGGGAGGACACAAACTGGATTTTGAAAAGTAGGCGGGACATGTCCCCCCTGTCCCCAGTGGAAATTACGCCCATGCCAGAATGTATCGACCCAAATCCACACTGTTTAAAATGGTTTAGGATTTTGAAATTATCACAATTTTGCGAAAACGTATTTGACATGTATGCACAACTTTTGCAAGCTCTAGAACTAGTAAGTCGACCATGAGTTTAGTTTTTGTCAAATGCCTAGAATAAACTGTCAATTTGTGAGTCAACATGAAGACTTAGAAGTGCTAAAAAATTGACATTTTAATGTATCATTTCAGGGCAACAAAGCATACTTCATGTAGAATTTGATAGCCAAAAGCTTCAGAAGCAAATACGAGGACTTTTTTGTGGATTTTTTTCTGTGAATTATCAGATTATCTGTTCTCACAATAGAAAGAATCATTGTTTTTTCATATCTTTCATATCCGTATGTAAAATGGCTAAATAGTCATATTAGCAGGCCTTAAATCAAAACATGGCTAAATAGTCATATTAGCAGGCCTTAAATCAAAAAATTTGAACTGGTGCTGACATTTCAACTATTGCTTATTTGTTTTTCAAAGAATAATCATCTATTTGTGCGTATCTGTTATGTTTCTGCTTTGTTGTGGTTCAGCAGTGCACATAATTCCTCTCCAGGACAGAATGTGAGTGGGTGGGAGCTGAGGATGTGTTATGAAGGCCTCTTCAGAGAGAAGGCAGCCTTACATTATGCCCACTGACTCCAGCGCAGATGCTCCATACATTTCCATTCATTAGCGACACGGTGGAGAATGTGGCACGGTCATGTGGCAGGAGAGCTGCGTTTGGCGGGTGAAGTCATCTCTTCCTGTTTGTCTACTTTTCTGGGGATATAAAATATGTCTGTATTGCTACGATAATTTTTATCATGAAACCAGATTCGATTTTCTCAGCTGAAAAGCAAAGTTTGTGGCAGAGTTGAGTTAGTTTTGCTTTGGACAACAGTGGTCTGGCAAAACTCAATTGAAATGTATTTATTTATTATAGGTTGCTACTGAATGTGCTTATATTCTATTAGCTGAAGTCCCAGCTGCAACTCTGATATACATTTAACCTTTTTGTGACTAGTTAACTGGTATTGCAGGCTGGAACATGCTTAGCTTAGCTTAGTTTAGCTTAGCTCAACAAAGTGTGGCTGTGAAAAACAAGACATACAGCAAAGGACACACCTTTTTTAGCACTAATTAAAGTCATGAACTATCATTGTATAGAAATTACGATTCTTATTTGTAATATAGTTCTATTTATAATGTACAGTAGTCAAAAAGCCATATTCTATAGGCAAAACAAATGTATTGTGCAGCCAGTGAGTGAGGTAATTGATAGAGGAAGGTTATAAACTACAGTCTATGGTTATAAATCATTGTGACATGATAACAATACAGCAATACAGCCAATATGTTTAGTCAAACAGTGATTGAAGTTCTTGTGTGTCCATATAGCTACAGAATAGACAATATAATAATGTATTTTTATTTGTTTGTATCGAGTATTCTCTGCATTCAATGTCACTCAGTAGCTGTAGCCCTCTCTGCTTTTGTCCTTGCTGAAAATTATGCCTCAGTTTGAGCTGCCCAACTTTAGTGTTTATGGCTCTATCTTTAGACCGGAGCAGCTAAGACACTTTTCATTTTCAGTGGTTGCCATGGAAACGGGGCTGCCAGCCTAGCGGCATTGGAGTAGTTCTGGCGTATCAATGATGAGAACAAGATGATGATGATTAAATGATAAAAATGGCTGTGCTTTGAATGATTTAATTTGGTGAAGCAGGGTTAACCTTGGTCTTTGTATGTTGGTGCCCTGTATGTTGTAGTTGATCATGTTCACAAGAATGTCATTTTAAGCAAACAGATTTCAATCCCAATGTTTTAGCCAACATATGAGAAGCCTTTGACTATAAACATTTCAAACGATAGCTACTGTACTGAGTGGGCCTTGTGCTGAGATTGTTTCCAAAGGCAAGACTAAAAGCTATATGGTGGCCAGTTAGCACAATTTCAATTCCGGTCCTTTTGAAAAAACACTGACATGACAATGAGGAAATACAAACAACACATAATACAGGCACAATTACAACAAAAGCAACAGCATGAAAGACACGCATGCATGCATGCATGCATGCTGCAGGAGGATTTTTACTGCAACAGGAGGAACCAACATATTGTTGCAGTGCTACAGTGAGTACATCCAATTTTGTGTGCATGCAGCTCACAAAGCAGTACAGAGAAGCAGGACATAAATAAGTAATACTGTAGTTATTCACATTTTGCATAGATAAGCCATGCAGACCTACTGCGGAGGAATGGTGGCATTGGGGGATACTGGAGTTATAAGCATAAGGAATGTCATCATATGTGGGACCAATGTCTGCTTCCTTGGACTCATATATGAACTAAATAAATGGTGGTCATTCTGTGACTGGAAGCAGTTTTATTCTACATTGTCCATGGTCAATGTAGAATAAAACTGCTTCCAGTCACAGAATGGCGTCGTAGGACATTTTCCTCAGAAATCTTATGACTGCAAGCCACATGATCATATTTCTCTTTTGGACACAATATATCTGGACATATCTGCAGATTGTCAGGGATGGATCAGGCATGAAGTATCCCAGCTGTGTTGGAAGAGAGGACATAATGTGATGTTGATGAGAACTTGTGGACATATATGCAGATGACTGACATTGTTGTATTTCTGTATCTGTGGCCATGCAAAATTCAAGTGTGTATGCAATGCTGAATATTTGTAGTTTAGTATGAGGCTCGAAAATAATTGTAATGTAAAACGTTTGATTTTAAGTAATATTTCAGTTAAATACAGTGATTCTGCTTCTAGAAAAGTACTGCATGTGAAGCAGATCTATGGGATGCTTTCCTCCTCTGGTCTCTCTGCAAACCCTGTACACATTTGGAGTGGGCTATGTTGCCATGGTAACAGCAACCTCTGCAATTAAAGCTTTAGTTAGAGCAGTATTTCAAAAATGAACTCAAGAACAAACCACTATTTTCAAACATAGTATGAGGTATCCGATTGACACATTGTTTTTCTGTACATACAGTATGTCTCTCTGACAGCCTAATGGCTCTCAGTGAGTCCTGTACAGCAGCCACAGATTAGGATGTATTGTTGGCCCGTGATACCTGGAATTGAGTCACAAAGGGAATGATAATAGATGTAAGCCCTCGGCACTTCACTGATCACACGCTGTGAGGCTAAATGTGGAGGGGTGGTGCACTAATTGTTTGTCAGCGCTGATGTCTGTGCACGTCCATCATGGGCAAGGACAGCTGGAAACACACACAGATTTGCTTTATGCTGCCAATCAAACTGTTGTCATTTAAACTTTTTTAGAAAACCAAACTTGACTTTGATAGTCTAACATCACATCATGGAGCCACACAGTTGCACTGGACGACATGTTTCTTTATCACCATGAACACAGTGATTGAAACCCTCCCATGTAGTGTAATAATTACTGTAAGAGAGCTAGACATGGCTCAGCCTGTCAATCAAGTGGCCAATTAGCTCCAGTGGGCAACTGTGAAGTTGAGACAAGAATATCCCCTGTGGTACAAAAGTAATTACCCATAGAGTGATGTCAGGACAGCTTGAGCTGCAAACTCTTTGAAACACATCCTTAATAAGTGTCTGAAAACAATCCTAATTTATTACACTAGATTTACTGCGTACCATTTTATCTGACCGTCAAAGACCTTCAATAAAGTACAATTCTTAATATTATACTTTAATAAGTGTCTGTGGGTGCTTTAGTTTAGTTTTCCTGAAAGAGTACTACTATACCTCAGTATTTGAAAAATATACTATATGTACATTTTATTTAGCTTTGTCCTAAAATGCCTAATTGTTACTCCCTTGGTAATTTAGGTTAGTTAATCTAGTTTTCTTTCACTGTATCTATATGTAATTTATGCTAAGCAGTGGAAGACTGTAACTATGTATATTTATTTACTCATAATCTCCACTTTAATTTATAGTATTTGTAATTTTTTACTGTACTTCTTTGAGTGTTTATATTTTGTTTAAATAACATATATAAATATCCATTGTCCGAATGTGATGTACTTGTTCTTAATTTTTCTTCTCCCCTACAGTACAACTCAATAAGAAATATTGTACTTTTGACAGGTGTGTGTGTGTGTGTGTGTGTGTGTGTGTGTGTGTGTGTGTGTGTGTGTGTGTGTGTGTGTGTGTGTGTGTGTGTGTGTGTGTGTGTGTGTGTGTGTGTGTGTGTGTGTGTGTGTGTGTGTGTGTGTGTGTGTGTGTGTGTGTGTGTGTGTGTGTGTGTGTGTGTGCGCATATGTGTGCATATGTGTGGAGAAATTGTGTTGGCAGAGGTATTTCAGGCGCATGGTTGGGAGTGACAGACTCACGGGGAGCAGATAAAGAGAGAGAGGAGAGAGGGGGAGAGTCTTCTCAGCTGGTCTGAATCTCTCTCAGCCTACACACACATCCTGGGCTCAGTAATGTTGAACACGCTGCGAGAGTGAGCTCTACCTTCCTCACACACTCTGCCATCACCTGCCCGAGGACACAGCACCACACACACCCGGTGAGTACACCTCTGATTCACTGATCCTGTTTGCATGTGCCTCTGTAACACTAATGTAGAGCATCTATTTGAAGCTGAGGGCTCTTGTCAGATCAGATATATCACTTTGTACGGCGATAACCACTGTATGTCCACTTCTCAACGTCCATACTCTCTAGTCTATTATCCTGAGGTAACTTGTTTCAGGAGCTAAAATGAGCCACAGGGTCTTTTGATACTATAATCTCTTCAAATCCTCTAAGCTGCCGGTTGCTTGGAGCCTCTCAGCAGGGGTCTGGCTTTAACTAACAGGACTTTTGCTTGCAGGTGAAAACACACACACAAACAAACAATTGAATCGATTGAGGAGCCTGAAAATCTGTACATGACATCTAGTCATGTTTTAAAGCTCCTCGGGAATCCTATTTGCATTTGTGAGCATGCTGGGCGTTTTTGTAATTAACCCATGCACACAGGCACACATTCATGCACTCCCACTTACATGCTGTTGTTCTGGGCTGCCTTCAGAAAAACCACTCACCCCGTGCCCTCCTTCCCACTCATGCCAGTCACTTCAACATGTGCAGCTCATGTGGCAAAGCCGAGGAGGGATGCTAATGACGAAGAGTGCTCGTTTTCACACCTCTGTCAGGAATCGAACCATACAGATCGTTTGATGTATTATTCAATACACTAAGCGATTCATTCCTGCTTCAGAGACTTGAAGGCATAATCAAGTATTACTTTGCATATATCTTTATTAAATATCTTTCTGTGAGTGAGATGTTAAGATATCGATGTACAGAGCTGAAATCAGGACCTGGTTAGCCGAGTTTAGCATAAAAGACTCAAAACATATAGGGAAACGGCTAGCCTAACGTCAATGAAAGTAAATCTGAATGTTATCAACTATCACGTTGATAAATTAGTATTATCCCGTAGACTAGTGAAGGTATTTGCTGTTAACCTGTTTGCGGTTAATCCATCAGAGATCAGATTAAGGAAGTAGGAGCAGGGATTAGAAGTCAGGCGGACCTTAGCAGTCGAGCTAGACATACAGGAGGCAGGGGGTCATGTCATTGGGACTGGAGTATGAGCTGGATTATTGGAAAACAGAGAACTTAGACATCAATACCAGACATCTGAACAAATGCTTTCTCTGCCTTTCTCCAAACTACACAGTACATCCTTCAAACTAACCGCAGGTACCAAACTCAAGGTAGAAAGAGACAGTTGATCTTACCTCTGTATGGAGGGTTATTATTGTGTCTTTGTGTAGGATGTTTTTGATTGTTTTGTTAACCATAGGCAAAAGCTGTTGGAGATGGTACTTAGTTTTTGGTTTTACCTCGGTTAGGTTCCAATCAGGCTGGGCCAATACTTTTATTGTGAGGTTCAAGATGATGTCACAACTGTTGCACGAGGTGTTGCTGTGACAATCATATAAGATCCAGTCTTCTTCATTGAGATGTAGTATAGGGCAAAAATTGAATTGGTGTTACATCGATTTGCTTTCCTTTTGAGCGGGTGAGCTGAATCCAAACCAATGAAACACAACAACGCAGGCAACCCTAAACCAAACACACCCAGTAGTAGATTTAGCTCTTTCAGATGACATCACATTCTCAAGTTCCTGAGACATTCACAGCATGCAATGAAGTCACTGTAACCAAGTGATGCATCACAACACCGTAGGAGGAGAGACTGTAGCGTAAAGTATATCCCCCTAATATTAGAATTCCTCAAGTTGAGAGGACAAAACCATGAAAAGTTATTAGAGAGAAATTACTTGTTCGACAATCTGATTACTATTCCTCACATTGTTTTCATTCCGAATGGATTTATCTCCTAGCCCTGCCTCCTAATGTAGCTCACAGTCTGCATACTCAATCACTGTCGCCCCCACCACACAAACCATTACCTATGTGTTGTTTGAATGTAATGAGTAAGGGGGAGAAGTGAAAGTCTACAAGCCAAGACTCTTTGGAAACTTCCCAAACAGTTTGAGCTGCCAGTGACTGTTCTGTCCTTTTGGCTAACTAAACACTTCATTAACTATCTGCGCTGTTATGGCCCCCACACACTGGTGCTGGCTTTGGCTTTGTCCATCACTAGCATGTGCCCAAAGCAATTATAATTGACTCTTTCCCCCTCCTGCTTGATGGGCATGGCTTCAGTCTAAGTGAGCTTCCTGCTTTTTCTGGCATAAAATCAAGACTTCTGGCGGTTGGCTCTGACAGTGAACACACCTCCAAACACACCCAGATTACGTGTTCATCCGGTGTTGGACTGCAGTTAACACCTGATATCATACATTATACTCCAGGCGGGCCTTTCTGACCACTTGTTTATCCACTACGTATGACAGGTGTTTTTCATTCCCATCATCAACTCTTTTTCCGGACCAATGTGTCACCTGCTGCGACACTCTCTGACGCTCACGGTGTCAAGTTGTTCCAGCTGTGAGCCAGGCAGCGTCTCTATTTCCAGCAGAGTGTCAACAGGTGGACAGGCTAACCAGCAGCATGACCTTCAGGAGTCTCTCCACCTTCCTTCCTCCCTCTATCAATCAAATCTCAACCTATTATTTCATCCTGGAAGTGGGCTTTCCCAACATATGTGCTACTATTTTATTACCTCATTGCGTTAGCCTGGAACTTCCATACAAAAACATTTCACGCCGTAGCTACCAGGCTAATTCATATTTAATAGATGTTCTTGTTTGGGATTAGGTGACATTTTGATGATACAGAGTTCATGACACAATTTCCCTCCTTAAAAGTGTATTAAACAATAAAAGAAACACAGGAATTAATAGATAACTTGCTATATATGCTAAATATTTTTAGCAGTTTTAGTGATTCTATACCCTGAGGCATGCTACAGTATGTTATGCTTGTTTCCCTGTTCTGCTGGTATCAGAAGAGATATATATTATTTGTTGACTGTGCGTCCAGTACAGAGAATGAAGGACAAATAACAAATATTAAGCTTTTACTCAATGATGTGTGCGGATAACTACCCTTGGCAACACGCTTCTGAACTCTGTGTGGTTAATAGATTGGATGGTTTGATAGGAAAGTCCGTAACATAGATGTTGACATTTGATGGAGTTTCTTGAATAATCTCAGCATTCCTGCTGCTCCCACTCCCCCTCCCACTCTCTGCTCCTTTGTGCGGCTGAAAGCAATTACAAGTCAGAATAATTATTATGCTCTCCATCAGCGAGACTGTGCCAATTTAGCTGTTCGTTTCTTATCAAATTGTAGACGTTTGGACACTTTGCATGGGGGAAATGTGGCTGCAATAATGAGACCCACTCTTAGAAGTTGTGATAATTGTTATTCTTAAACAAACAAATCATTCAACCTATGACAGGCAGTGGTTCGCTTTTGGGAACGAGAGTCATGCGAGTGTTTTTATTCCAGCCTTTTTTTGTGGGAAATTATTTGCCATTTTGTGTTTTCATTTCTAATTGTGATGCTTTCTTTCTTTCGGCACTGCATATACATACTATAAATAGCACAGTGAGCAGTTATGGCACATTTGGCTCTTTGCAGTAAATGAGCGTGTAAGAAGCTTACATTTTCCGATGCAGAACAGGAATCAGAAACAGCTCAGGCATCGGACACCAGTGGTTGTTTGAAGCATTATGAATTACATAATTCCTTCCTATACTTTCTATTCTACAAGCTGACAGATATCCACTGTCTTCCCTGTGACATGATCGCTGTGCCTGGGCCAAGTGTGGGTGAAAGGCTGACTCCAGTTGGTATGTGTGTGGGTGTGTGAGGGGGCTGAGCATGAGATGTATAAAAATATAAGCACCTCCTTGCATACAACATTGTATTTAGAACAGACTCGTACTGACTTGTGTTCATGTGATACCCCTTCTCAGCTAACAACAGTACGGCCTGTCAAGGACATTTGCCCTGCCTGCATGTGTTCACTATATATCTTCTTTACCCTTAAACACTATGTTAACAGAACATTTGAATACGTTAAACAATGTTTTAAGCTTTTGAATTAGCCGAAATGCATCGTTGGGTTTTAGAATAGGGAATTTGTCTAGGTTCATGGATAAAGATGGCGTTTTTGCCCCTACAATCTGATCCAGGCTCTGTGTTTTACCAAAGATTGAACGACTGGATTTTGGGGGAGTATGGTGCGTCTCACGTGTAAACTAAAACTAATTTGACATGCGGTGAGTTTACCAGGCTCTGAAATCTGATGTGTCATGGTTGGCTCTATACAGTATGAGCTCATGGTGTCGAAAAATCAAAACCATCAAAGAAAAAAACAAACCTGGACTCAAACTCAACATTACATTTAATAACTTCAATAGTGGATTGTAGAAGAATGACAAATGCACTGTGCACATTCTAACCACCTATACTAATTCTCTTTTCCACCAACGCTTCATACTTTATGAATAACTTGACAAGGAGATGTTGAAAACACCAAACATAGCACCACGTGTCAGTTGTCCTGGGCATAAACCCGGCTCAGGTGCTACTAGCAGTGAGAACACCAGCACAACATAATGTAGCTTATTAAATGCTAAGAGTCATGTTACCGCCCACTCTAAAGTGACAACCGTTTAAAGCAGAATATGTTAAAGGGGATTTATGTGTGCTGGATCTGAGGGAAGACGACATAAATACACAGGATGATATTGTTGAATTAGATTACTGTAGTTTAAATATCCAGATCAAGAAGCCTGTCGTAGTTTCTTTAGGTATTTGTACGCCTTTTGACTTTCCTGTAGCCTCAGTTTGGACTTTGTTGTGATAAGATCAGAGCATACAGGTTATTATCATAGGATTCTTCATGGGGAAAGACCTGAACGTGCTATAGTGTGTGTGCTGATGTGTTGATAGCACAGGGTAGAGTCAGCCCTCCATGGACACATTGAATCACATGTTAATAAACAAGTTCACATGAAGCAACTGATGGTGACGCTTGGGAATTCAGAATGTTATTAACATATCTGACCTGCAAGATTACCTTCTAAGAAAACACAGTAGACCTCAGCAATTAAGTTGCATGGAAATTGCAGAGCACCTATCAAACCAGTTGTTTTGCATAGAAGCAATATCATACCATTATCCTAAAAACATCTGTTAAATATGGGGCAAATTAAGAGTCAAAAATAGAATTTCTAAATGGAGATGTAATCCAAAACAACTAAGGTACGGTTGAGGTTATTGATAGATTACACTGAGCTAAGGGTTAGGTTTATATTGTGGTTACATGTTAGGATGCAACTCAAGCATACCACGTAAAAGGCAAACTACATGCTACTTTTTGGTAACACTTCAAAAAGGACTCGATGCTTCCTGCGTCAATACTCGACCATTATACGTGTGGGAGAACACACTTTCCTTGGCCTATTGTGTGTCCTGTTGAGTCCTCCTTGAGATGTGAACCTGCTGCCCTCTTGCTCTGCTCTCTTCCCAGGAGCATCTTAACCTCCAGTGATCATTCTGTCCTCCTCTGATGGACTGTTATAACACAGAACACCCACATGTTACATTCCCTGCACTCATTGTGCCGTTCCTCGGGGCCGGATTAATCACCGTCCGACATGTGACACAGACGTGAGACTTTCTGTGGCTCCCGCTGTCAAGCCTGACATTCGCAAATCCTTAAATCGCAAGAGTGTGTTATAATGTACAGCAGTAGATCATTGGTGGCAGGCACGGACACTGTTTCACATTGAATGCAGAGCTTTACAGTGTTGTGGTTGGATATATGCATCCAGTCACATTATATTTATTTTAACCCTTAGATGCACGAGTGACTGGTCCCTACCTTCTTCCATAAGTGGATCAAAAAGGACCCGTATTAGAATAATATGTTTTTATGCCATTTCTTGTCATTTTGATTAAGAAAAATCACTTTTATAATATTTAGTATTATATTTTGGTTCACACTAGAAATATTTTATATTTAAGTTTTCACTATTTATAATAGAAATTCCATAGAAAATGCATCCGGGTCATTTTCGACCCACTTATGGAAGCTTGGAGTAGTAATACAAAAACTACAATTTGTTTTAATGTACATTTAAAATTTGAATGGCATAATATCCAAAACATGTTTTTTGAGGAATAGCTTGAATATGAAATGATAAAAAAATGTGATTACAAAGATACTTCAAGAATACCACCTCACCGGGTCAAAAAAGACCCACTTATGCATCTCAGGGTTAACTAGCCTATGTATGAGCGTTCAATGTCTTTAAGCGTACTCACAAAACTACTGATGCTGAAGGTTTGAGCCTCGTTGATATAATACTTGGATCACTCACTGTCGTGTAAATTGTGTTTCCTTTAGGCCATCATGGAGGAGGCTGGCCTGCTGAAGGAGAGGCTCCAGGCCATTACGGTAAGGCTTTGTGCTTCTAGTAGTAACAGGAGAAAGTGAAATAATCTATATGTGAAATTGTCACACTCCCTGTCCCTTCTTCAGCCACATCTCCACTTCCTTGAAACCATGCCATTTGCATTTTCCTCGTACGCTTGTGTTAACCACAGACCTTATTTATGGCATCTGAGCAAAAACTCAAAATACATTGACTTTGAGACGAGGGAACCTAGAAGTTCTAATATGCTTGCTCACTTACAGGTATAGGACTCGCTCCTAGTTTCTTAGTATCTTAGGACCTAATGCCATTGGGGGTTCTGATACCAGATCCTACATTTGCATATCTAACCTTGACAGTTTGCAAACATGGACCCAGTGGTCACACTCTGAGAGGTGATTGACGCCGTGTATTTCCTGGCTGTGATAACACCTCCAATATTAAGCACAAAGAGGCAGCTCTGTGGCACTCTGGGAGATTTTCTTTCAGGCATTGCCTTGAAGAGTTGCCATCTGGAATTGAAGAGGACTTGAAACATCCTTCTTGTCTGCTCACTTCTTTTTGTGTCCTCTGGAAATAGCTATTGTTATTATATAAGTGTCTTGCAGTGTGTTTCTGTATTGGGTAATGTTTTCTCTATTTGCACCCTTCCAGTGCTGTGATATGTAGTCTGTAGAGAGTCGTTGGACCAGCGTTGAATGCCCTGTGTCATCGCTATGTCTTGATTTAGTTTCTGCATTTAGACAGACAGAAGCAGAACTGAGACACCGTGTGAGATGCGAGGGAGGGCTTTATATTGTTCCCAGAAGGCAATGCAAACAAGGTCGAGCATGACAGCTACAGCTACAGTTAGCAGTGCAAGATTGTTTATATTGTCCCTTGAGCCCATGCCAGATCAGCTGTCAATCAAACTTCAAAGACCCGCCCACTCAGAGACTTGGAGGCTACATTTTTCTGATGGTTCTCCAAAGACAATTGAATAGTTAATTATGTTGTTTGGAAAAGATTATTGCTGTAAAAAAAATAATAATTGAAAAATCTGGTGTTGGCCAGATGTTAATAATTTGTGGACCCTTGTAAGTATCTAAATCTGTGCTGCCTGATTATCCTAATTCATGACACTATCATTACATCTCAATCATTACTTTAGTCATTTTCCCTGAAGTAAGTCGATGAGGATCCTCCGAAAACATTTCACACACAGCTGATACCTCACCAATATGGTATCCGAACGTGAAAAAACAAAAACATGATGAACAATTAACGCGGTGCCAGAGTCTGAGAGTTCGTCAGAGAGAGACAGCACTATAAATACCAGCAGACGTCACCAGGAAGATCCCCTTTCACTGAGGCTTAGAGCCACTCTGATCCAAGATCCAGAGGCTAATTTTAGCGTGCAGTGACCCCCGTCAGTGTGTCATCCATGAACACGGGGCTTGTGTTTTGATGTGGAGTTAAAGCCATTAAGCAGTGTGTTTGTCTGAGATTATGAACACATATGTGTCCATAATTGAGTTTCCCCATGCCATAACTTCATAGAAGATTTGTATCTTTTCTACAGCTGGTGTTTAGTAGCAGGGAAAGTTCACGTGGTAATAGTAAACAGGTGCACACACACACACAAACAACAGGTAGGGTCATAAAGGTTGTGTTACTTTTTAGCTATTTACGGCCGTCCAGCTGTCCGCTTAGTGTTGAAGCGTCGGCCTGTCAGGACAACAGGTGGAATAGTTTCCATGCTGTCAAGCGTACTCATGATGCAACCCTGTGTTTGATTTCCCTTCGCAGGACAAAAGGAGAATCCAGGAGAACATCGCCAAGAAAAGGAGAGAGATTGAAGAGGAGAAATTAAAACTCCAGTACATAAAGGTACTTTTCACTGCTTTTATGAGAAATGCAGGGGGAAATGTAATACACGGAGTATGTGAAATGTGATTCTAAATCATATTAGAAATGTGTTTCCAGCAGAAACTGAGCAGACTCCCAGGAGGCAATGCAGGATAGAAATGACTGAATGTGCAAGCTAATAACAATGCAGCACTCTCTGTACAAACTGAGACACAATCTGAAGCGAGGCCAGACTTTCATTTCACCAATATTAGCTGGAGTCTCTCAGCCTTATATAACTTAGTAATGTTATTCTTATTCGACACAGCTATTTCCCAACACTTACTGTCACAGTCAACCTCCTCCGGCCCACAATCCCCGTTTCTAAGTGAAACCATTTTCAGCCAATTTACTTCTCATCTGAGGAAGATTAAGGGAGACAGTGGGTGCTCCACAGCAATCGTAGAATGATGATGTGGTGCACCCACATTGTAAAAGTGAGAGAGACAAAAACAAACCATGCTGAGGAAAAACACTGAAACCATTTCCAGTGCGTTTTAGGATTGTCATACAATTATAAGTATATCTCTTGACAATGTTATCCCTGAAAGAATGACTGTGTATCCTTACAAGCTGTATGAAT
The DNA here is from genome assembly GCF_949606895.1 of Notothenia rossii. Classification (NCBI taxonomy): domain Eukaryota; kingdom Metazoa; phylum Chordata; class Actinopteri; order Perciformes; family Nototheniidae; genus Notothenia; species Notothenia rossii. The sequence goes on along the minus strand of NC_136911.1, from coordinate 19,891,596 downwards.
AACCTTATACATAGCTTTAGCCAACCTAAGCTGGGAGAATTTATCCGTGATATATTTTAGTAACTCAGACTCACATCTTACGGACAAATGTACCTCATGTCTTTGCAGATTGTGAACATGTGTTAAGTTAACACCTTGTAAATGGTGATGCATAGTAAGAAAATATAACTTCTTGTAATGAGCTGTATAACTCTTAAATAATACTGACTGTGTATGAGAAACTCTGGCGACATCTAGTGGAGAGTTGGGGGATGACATGGTGTTAAAAACCCCTTGCACCGTGACACCAACCCCTTTTGAATTATGAATCGATGTTTACATACTGAGTTGCCTGTGTGTCGGTGTGTGTGACTGACAGAAGAAGGCCCTGAGGGAGCAGTGGCTGATGGACGGCCTGAGTCAGCAGCAGGAGGAGCAGGAGGCCATGAGGCTGCAGGCTGAGGACGAGCAGCAGCAGAGCGACCAGCTGCAGAGCAACATCCTCAGGTAACCTGCAGCAAATCGCAGCTCATCCCACACTGAACAGGCAGGCAGCTGACACATCGTGTGGGGGAAGAAGGCACTGAGGCTGAGTGATCCCAGTGGGGGATATCACTCGCTGCAGAAGAAGAATAATGTGATGGATTTTAGAGGCGCTAGGGTCAAACAAGATCTATTTTTCTGTTGAACCAAGAGTTGTTTTGCCCTTTTAAACTCGAATATCACAAGAGGGTGCTTGTGGAAGCTTGCTGGTAACACTTTCTGAGTTTTGAGAATGTGTCTCTTTTTTTCCCTCCATTTTCAGAATCAGGTTATATTGTTGCTATTGACATATTTGCATTGGAGTATTATGGCGCATTCATAAAAACAGAAAAAATATACAATTATTATAAAAATACATTTACCATTTAAAATATTTTTTTAAAATGTAACAAAAATATTTAGAAAAACTTAGTAGAATATAAATGTGACAGAACACTTAAAAAAAATCTAATACCGCACGAGAGTTCCTTTGAAAGAACTGCAAACGTGCAGAAAAACTCATCAATATTCAAGTTTAAAGTTTTTTTTTTGTTGTTAAAGAAAGTGGTGGGTCCCTTTCAACTTTAAATCAACACAAGGGTGAAATTGCAATATTGTTAGAGGGAGAAAAAAGTTTTCCTAAGAGGCTGCCAAATGGAAGTTACATCATCATCAGCTTTAAGATGCTTTTTGGAAACCAGATGTGCAGGAGTCTTGGGAGAAGCTGAAGTGCTTTGGAACATCAAACACTCACTAATTCACTGTCTTGTTTCTACAACCTCGACACTGGCACTTTGCCTCCGTGTGTGTGTGTGTGTGTGTGTGTGTGTGTGTGTGTGTGTGTGTGTGTGTGTGTGTGTGTGTGTGTGTGTGTGTGTGTGTGTGTGTGTGTGTGTGTGTGTGTGTGTGTGTGTGTGTGTGTGTGTGTGTGTGTGTGTGTGTGTGTGTGTGTGTGTGTGTGTGTGTGTGTGTGTGTTGCACTGTGGGAAGCAGCGAGGGATTAGGACCAGACTGTTTGACCTTAACTACCCCAGCAGCAGCATGTGTGTCAAAGCGCAGACAGTTTCGTTCATTACATCACAGCACTACTTATCCCGGCTTAGTGTCTGAACACACTCACAACACATGAGGCTTCACACGCTCTACATTAACACAACCCACTGTCCTGCTGTGAGGAACCATTTCCAACAATGTGCAGTGAACCATGACGAAAGGATGTGTCATTTCACCAACAACTATTTAAACCTTTTTTCTATTTCTTTAAGATTTGAATGCATCGTAATCGTGTGTTAGTTGCATATCTTTCAATGGGCCATAAGTGTAATTACTTTTCTATATTCCTTTCTTTTGTCGTGATCACAAAACAATTATTTGGAAGAATATTGGCAGATTTGAATCAAGTCATTATACCAATGTGTTCCCATATGATTTTACTAGGAATGTGTTTAAACGTATTCAAAATCTATGATCGCATGGGGCAGATTAGAGGTATAAAGATATATCAATGTTGTCAAACAGGACCCTGATCCTAAATGTGCCCTTTGACCTGATCTAAAGTGGTTAACGCTTAGATTAAGACCTTAGAAAGGTATAATGTGTTGTTTTGTGAATGTACTATACATTTTACCCGGTAGAAAAATGAGGCTCTTATTTGATTAATTTCTTTAGTTCCTGGGGTAAAACCGCCAAATATTTTTTAATGTTATTTAACACCATTACACACTACTCAACTTGATATGCAACGTTCAACTTAACAGTAGAACCATTTACATGTGTATAGACCTCAGAGCCATGTTTTAAAATGAAAATATGAGCGAACGCAGCAGGACTTCCCAGAATGCTGCGAGTGTGGAAAAAAAGCCCCGAAGCAAGTGTCAAGTGTTTTGCTTCATTAAAATGCATTCAAATGCTCTCTAGCTGCTGCTGTTATTAAGACGAGAAAAACGCTGCTCAGCTCGTTTCATTAATCAACTGTTTATTACTCTCCTGTACAGAATAGAGAAGGAGATCGAGGCGTTGGAAACACAGGAGCTCGACATCTCGGCCAATGAGGAAGCAGTTCTGAAACGGTTAAAAGAAGTGGAGAGGACGGCTGAGGATATAATCAAGGTAGGCTTAAAAAAAAAACTGGCTGCTTTTTATTACTTTGCTCGCTTGTGTTTTGCATACTGATTATTTCTGCTTCAATTCACCTTGAGGCAATGCATCCTGATGAGAACTAACCTTTCTTTAAACTTTAACAAACGGAATGTGAAGTGATTATTCAATTGAAGTGAAGACACAGGTGCATACTTGAAACAATGCCCCTGATACATATTGATGAACAGACACCATGGTAGAAAACACTGGAATAGAAATGTCGATAGGTAGCATTTATGCCGAAAGACAGGGTTTTGAAAATGTTATTTCTACTTAGCTAGGAAGTTCATTATATAACTGAGATGTGGGTTTCTGGTTCTTTTGGATTCTTACGGTTGTTTCTTTCTTTGGACATCAGCAAGACTGCTCGAAGTAGCCATGCTGCTAATGATGTTAACCAAATAACTTGGTCTTATGAAGCTCAAGGGACAGAAAATCTATCATCAACGTTTCTGTTGGGTATTTGTTTGCCAACAAATGTCCTGTTTATAAAACTGAGATTTAGGTTTCTGGTTCTTTGGGATTCTTACGGTTCTTTCTGTTGGGGAATAAATTGACCTGCATGTCCTCCTTCGCCCTCTGATGCAGCTTGAGCAGCCGTTATCTCCCATAAGGAGGGGCTGCCCTAGCATATTGTTGATGTTGCCAGTTTGTGACCGGGCAACTCTCGGTCAGAGATAGTCATTGTGGGACACCTGGAACACATCCATAAGCGACGACAAATGTGATTCAGTGTCCTCAGCTGTTTAGTCTATCGATTGAAGAATGTTGATTATTACACTCTGAACTTGTTAAAACCTGGAGCTACAGGAGGGGTCTCAACCGTGTGGTCAACTCGTGGCCCGTGACATGTCTTGTGAATTCTCCGGCCGAAGCTCCAAATAAACCGTCAGTGTTTGCCATCAAAGCTCCAGCTCTCCTCGTGTCTCTCTGAGTCCTGACTCCATTTGCTTCAGAAGTTTCCCCCACACTTTCTTTCTTTGGACATTAGCAAGACTGATATTAGCCTCGTAGCCACGTTGCTAGCGATGTGTAAACAAGTAAGGCAATTAACTTGTGTATATGAAAATCACGCGACAGGAAATATATTATCAACCCTTCTGTTTCACATGTCTTTGCCAACAAATGTCCTGTCTATATGACTAAGATTTAGGTTTCTGGTTCTTTGGGATCCTTAAGGTTGTTTCTTTCTTTGGACATTAGCAAAGCTGCTTGCATTATTCATGTTGTTGCCGAACAGATAACTTGTTTATATGAATAACAGGAGATTTCTGTTGGGCAGTTTTGTTGCCAACGAATGTCCTGTGTGGTAGATTCTAGCGCTTTCTACAAATCTACTGAAACTGAATCCAAAGGTCATTGTTTGCTACTCACACCATGCCGCCTCTGGCTCTCCCTCCAAATACTCTAATCTGTGCTCGCCTCTAACAAGATGCACTTACTGGGGACTGTGTGGGTGTGCTTGGCTTCACAAGAGGCTGCTTTCAGTGAATAAGGTGGCAGGTAAATGGATTTCTCTCCTGGTGGGCGTGCGGCACACATGCACTAACATGAATAATTTGCTTTCTGGTTGCTGTGTTTGGAGTGAAATGAATAAATGTGGCTTTAATGCGACATGGACTGCTGATGCACCATTAATCTGTAGCACTGCTGTGACGCTGCATCTCTCACCACTGTGACCTTCAACTACTCTGTCTTCACATTTAGGATTTCAACGCAGAATTCCAAGCAGGTACAATCTTCTCTTTACATCTGGGTTTGTTTGTTGTGAGTCTGTAACACTTTTCTTAGGCTGGGTTAACACACTCTACTAATAGATCTCACCTTATTTAAGTGTTTTAACCAACACAAATGAATCTTACTTATTTAAATAGTCATAATGCTTAATCTATTGTTAATATACTAACATGTTAACCTCAATTATTTATAATTCAGACACAGGATAGTTGTTTTTTTAGGCCCATTATTTTGGAACCATGACTTCATAATTGTAATACCATGTTGTTTGGCTACATTCTGGTAAATACAAAAACTTGAGAAAGATTTTCAGATTCATACCGATGTCATGTCTGTGTTTCAGAGATAGAGATTAATCTGAACATCTCACTTTTAGCAATAAAGAGAATAACCATACTGCTCAAACATCTTTAATTATCCCCCTTATTTTATCCTGTTTGGTGGGCTTAACAACTTAACATTCGTTGTTTGTTATTTTGTGATATGTAACTGGGGCATAATGACACCTCCTTAAATTATTATCTTTTATAACCTTACTAATCATGGCATGGCTTGGCATTTATAAAGTTTTCTGGTATCTCACTGTTCAAACTTTGTTCCTCAGATGCGATGCGTAATGCCTCCTCGCCACTCCAAGATTTACCATTGTTCTACCCTCCAATACCAACAAGAAGCCCAGCTTTACATAGGCCTGGTAGTGAAGAACCAAAAAAAGGTACAGACATCATGTACTGCAGAGCCTCTAAACCAGTTAGGATGTTGAAAGTATAATAAAATGTGGTGTACCGTTGCACTATGGGAGATTTTAGATGCCTGCTAGCAATTCCCCAGAGTTCTCGGCACCCTGCTGACATCCATTTTGTGCTCTTTAGGGCTCAGCTGTCTGGTTAAGACCGGGCGCTCTGATTGAAAATGGTTTCAAAATGCTATTTTAAAAGCTGCAATTTTCATCAGGATGCAAATGATGAAGCACTTAGAGTTCAGTGTGAATATAACTGAACATTTCTATGCCTCCATTTAGAATTCTGCTCGAGTCATGAATCATTGACAGCAACTTTTTCATGAGGTTGCGAAAGCCTGCAGCACACTGACTGAGTAAAAACTAAAAGACAGGAGGCAGATGTACATATCGTACTGCACTAAGTAGGCATTTAATCAATAAGAAAACACTTTAAAAGCATTTAGCATTAGGAAATATTGGTTTTCTGTTGATTGACTCTTTTAAAGACATGCCATTGCCTTAAACTGATCACAATTCAAATGCAATATTTGAAGTAAGAGTGTGCAATCGATCAAGCCTTGTTTTTACCTCAAAGTTACACTATGAAATATTCAGACATTGATTTACAGTGAGTCTTTTCTCTATTTCAGCCACGTTTGCGATGGAGATCAGTGTGGAGCATGATAAGAGAACAGGAAAAAGTCAGGTGGTCTCTACAGCCACCATCACCCCAGAAAGCCTCCAGGAGAGGGGGTTAAAGGTCTATGAAGATGGCCGCAAGTCAGTATATGCATTGCACCCAGATGGAGGCAAAATGCCCAGTGGATCAGTTGGGGAGATGACGCCCAAAGAAGTGGAAGACCTTCTGCATCAAGCCGCAGATAGGAGCGTTCCCACTGGGGTGCAGTACCATCAACCGGCCTACTCTGCACCCTACACAGAGAGCAGGCCTTCAACACCCAGGACGCCCAATCAAACACCCAGAGAAACCCCAACCCCAACACCCAGGACGCCCAATAAGACACCAAGAGAAACCCCAACAGCAACCCCAACACCCAGACCCTTTCAGAGCTCAGTAGCACCCGGGAATGAAGCTGAAGAGGAAGGCCAGCAGAGCCAAGACCTGGAGAGATGTAAGACCCCAAAGACACCCAGCCCTATCCAACAAGACTCAAGAGGCCAAAGACCTGGAGAAGAAACCAAGCTGCCCTACTGCCACATTCCAAGACAATCGTTGGGTGACAGGCCTACGATTTCACAGCCACAGTTTGGTGCTCAAACTCCTCGAGGACTCGCCAACAGGAAGACGGGTGCCGGCAGTCCAAAGACCCCGTCTCTTGTCTCAGTCAAAGCCAGATCTGAAGGAATGCCTACAACCGTTCAGCCGGTCTACATGGATGTCGATAGCCGTTGTCCTTCAGTAGCCAGCAGTCTGCTGTGTGATACGGATGCCTTCTTAGAGAGCTCTGGTGAATTCGACAGACTTTCCCCCTTCTGTTCAGAGAGTATCGAGTCTCTGAACTTCGCCAACAAACTGCCAGAGGAGCTGGAATCAGAACCGGTCACCATGATCTTCATGGGTTACGAGAACGCTGACGAAGACGAAGAAGACATCCAGGCCGAACTGGTGGTCATCGGCAACAGCGATGACGATAATGATGAAGAGGCCCAATGTAGTCCTGAAGAAAGGACCGAGGAGTGTCTCTCATACCACCCAGAGGGATACAAGAGCCAGGTCTTCCAACCCAAAATTGGAAAAGCCGACGTTACCGGCCGCAGAGACATTATTGATGATGCCTACTCAGACTGGGAGGATTTAGGGCTCCACAAGCCCACATTCATCCACAAGTCTGGGAAGCCAAGTCCCTACCTGCAGGGGCATAGGGGGGAGACGGCAAACACAGGAAGCATCAATATGGAGGAAATGAAGCTCTGTTCAACAGGAAGATAAGAAGGAGAAACTGGGTCATTGAAGAGGAAATGTAGGAGAATAATTTAAGTGATTTGTTAAGTGATTTTTTTTCTTACAATAGGTTTGAAGATATCTCAGCCTTGCTCCTAACCTTCCTTTTGTTGCATTTATTGTGAAAAGCCTTATCTTGCCATAGTTTGCCTCTAACGTTGGTGTGACTGCAGCACTTTGCCAAAGATATTTATGCTGCAGGAAGCCAAACTAAATCTTTAAAGATGTCTTGTGACCTTATGTATGTGGATATTCATCTTGTTCTGGGCCTTTTAATTATTGGCTGTTAACCTCAAATGCATTTTAACATTTTTGGAAAAAGTGTTGTTCCAGCTTTGTGTCCACATTGTTTCTTTTGGTTTGGTGCACCAAGCCAGCTTCAGAAATTGTGTCCACAGTTATTTGTGGTTACTGTAAGTGGTGGGAGGCTGTGGCTCAGTGGATAGTGTGCTGGGCTTCGAATCAGGGGATAGCAAGTCCCACTGCAGTCAGCATGTCGTTGTGTCCCTGGGCAAGACACTTCATCCCAACACCCCAACGTCGCTTTGGATAAAAGTGTCTAACAAATGACATGTATTGTAATGTCATGTGACTAATTTATGGTGGTGCTTTTTTTTCAATAAAGGTATTAATCGTGCCATGCGGTGTTTGAATTTCTACTTTGAATGTGTACATTAACAGTCCTGTGTGATGACAAACATCTCTTCATCTTCTAATTGTGACGGTGTTGTTTTGGCAGCAGTACCTGATAGTAAAAAATGACATATAGCCAGCACTTAATATCATCAGATGACTTCATACACTTATTTGCATTTTTGTAATATGATAATATGATCTGACAATACCACACCTTGGAAACAGTATGAAGGACATTTGAAAAGATGTCTATTGCCACTTTGAATTAATAAATTAATTATATGTAATAGCACAAGTACACAGCTTCAATTCACATTTAAAAAAACATGAATATTATTAAATAGATGTCTTTATGTGTTTGTCTGAGCGTCTCTGTATTGAGGAGAGTTGTGTCTGCAGGAGGAAAAGGACTGACGGCTGAGAGAATTCAACTTGTTTTTCTGCTGCTCACGTTGAGCACTCGCCCTTGGTTTGCTTTGCGATGGCTCCTTAGACTTTATGCACAAAGGATACAGTTATATAACGGCAATTTCATATGAAAGAAAAAAAAACATGAGAAAGTGAGAAACCTGAGGCCGTCCATTGTCATCGCTGTCACCGAAATATTTACGGTGTATCCGTCTCTCTTAGCTGGAGCAGTGTAGGCACCTTAACAAGTGTGTGAATATATACTGTCTTCCTCTGACGGCAGTGAACGTGCCGTGTTAACAGAGATGTTTTTGGGCTGAAAAAGATGACTCACTCTTCACGGCATTGATTGAGTAGTCAGTCACACATTGTGGATGTAGTTAGCACTCCTGAGCAGCCTTCAATGAGAAAGACACATCCCAGAGAAAGCAGTTTAACGGAGGTCAGTGGATATGCCAGAGGAACATTCATTCTGGATTGAAACGTTGATGTTGAAATGTGATGTTCAACGCTAAATTGGATGCAGGATTGATAGTCATTAACTGAGCTTTTGGTTTATTTGGAAATGTCTTTTACATTTTTATAAACCTCACATTTATACTTTATTCATGTCTGACAAAAATAACTAAAATGGGGTTATATGGTGTTGGCATTTATAGTACCAAGATATCTCAAGTTATTTACTGATTTCACAGAAACAGCACTTTTGGTTCCGTTTGATTTGCCTCTAAATCATCCTGAAACCCTGTGATTGGAACATAAAATCACTGCCAAATGAAGTGCATTCAAACAGCAGGAAAAACACGCTTATATAATGAAAATTCTTGTTTTTAACCTATAACCCAAGCTCTTGAATTAAATATGTAAATGTGGCATTTGAAGATCTTCCTAATAGCAGAGAGTACGAATGTATAATAAGCTGGCGGTTCAAATCAATCCTGCTCCGGGATGGAGTGTGTGTTCGAGCACAAGATGAGCTCCTCTCTGCCTGAGAGTGGGTTCATCAAAGAAAGCTCAAGTATTGGCTGTCTCCAGTACACCCCCCCTCCTCTTGCCGTCCAATCAGAGGCGGCAGCAGCCAGGCAGAGCTGCCAGTGTGATGCTGCATTCAGAAACAGAGCAGAGCCTTCTGCGTCTATCCTGTCTCAGGTAGGTCTATTTACACACACACACACACACACACACACACACACACACACACACACACACACACACACACACACACACACACACGCACACGCGCACGCGCACGCACGCACACACACACACACACACACACACACACACAGCAGTCGAACAAAAGTTTGCAAAGATTTTCCTCTCCGTCAGGCTGCAGATCCATACTGCATCATCTGCTGCTAAAACGGAAAACACCCCATGTGTTTGTTATTGATGTGGACCGAGGGATGCCGCAAGCCTCCCAGCAGATCAGAGTTATTAGGATTATAATATGCTGATCGACTAGCTGCGGTAATGTGTGGGTATTAATGTGTGTGTGTGTGTGTGTGTGTGTGTGTGTGTGTGTCGGCATGTGGGGCTAAGTCTGACTGTCCTTGTGATGACTGGTTACATTATTCACGTTTATGATAAGATTGAATGTTTGATCTTGACACAAGATGCAGATATCAGCTGATTATTCAGTAAAGAACGGGTTAGTTGACCCACATTTGTTTCACTAGTAGTGTCTTGTCATACGGTTGCCTATGGTTTCCAAGTTGGAAGATATTTGTCTGTGAGAAATTAAATATTTTTGTGTAATTTCAGATTATATTTTGCTATGGTAACAAACTGTGTGTTCAGTAAATCCAGTCCTTGAGTGCTCTTTAACAATTGACCGACACAAAGGTGTTCCTGGAGAGCAGACGTTGGTTTTGTTTGTGATTTTGAATGCTCAAAATAAAAAAGGTTGATGTCAGTAGAGTTTGGATTATAACAAAAAATAAGTCTGACAGCTTCACGTCTTGTGCCATGTAGAGCTATCAATGAATCAATCCATTGCATCCAGCAGTTAGTAAGTATTTAAGGGGGGGATTATTGGTATTCCATATATTGGTAGAGCACCAGCAATGTGTTGACGCTTTTAGCTCCATTCCTTTTCCAGATTACAGCCGGACATTTTTAACAGAGTTTACAAGAAAACAGCGCATTTTTCAGGGACTGTGAAATGGTGTAATAATTCACATTCGAAGCTGTTGTTGGTCTGTTTGGGCTGCAGTAGTTGTGTTTGTGTTGTTTGTGATTGTGTGTTTGATTATGCAATGATGTGACTCATTGGTGTTTTGAACATTGTTTGACAATCATGGAGCAGAACGAATGCTTCATACTCTTTTCAGGGATGAGAGAAATTATGATAAGTGCAGATGAGCCTGCAGCTCTCTTTCTCAGTCCGCTGCAATGATTACATATGAATTCTTAGAACAGAGAGGGAGCCGGTGATTTCAAGGCTTTCACGAACAGAAGTGTGTGTGTGTTTGTGTGTGTGTGTGTGTGTGTGTGTGTGTGTGTGTGTGTGTGTGTGTGTGTGTGTGTGTGTGTGTGTGTGTGTGTGTGTGTGTGTGTGTTTGTGTGTGTGGCTGCGACAAAAGCACATATAGACACACACACATACGTACACTTAATACACATACTGATGTCTCTGTCATAATTGTATTGTGTGTGTGTGTGTGTGTGTGTGTGTGTGTGTGTGTGTGTGTGTGTGTGTGTGTGTGTGTGTGTGTGTGTGTGTGTGTGTGTGTGTGTGTGTGTGTGTGTGTGTGTGTGTGTGTGTTTCTCTGCTGCTTTAAAGTCAGCCTTAACAGCCCTTATCTTTTACTTTAGTGTTGACAGGTTGAACTATTTTAAGATCAGAGATCACGACTGGACATTTTAAAATGTTCTTTCTTTTTCTCTGGAGAATGGAATTTCCTATCCAGGAGAAAACGGATGATATAAGCTTTTACATGCGTAGTGACACAAGATCTATACCACTGAGATAAGATCTACTTTATTCCAAGGTCCCTTATTCTCATGAGGATGTCAGCCTTCAGTTTGTAGAATGAAATCTTCTGAAAATGCTTTCACGTGTCCATCCTCTCAACTTCAACGTGCCCTTTTTATGGAGGGCTTAATGTCTCAACTGCTCCCCGCTGAGCCTGGAGATTATCAGTGAACAGAATTGGGCATTCGAAGCAAGTGATGATTCACAGGTTATTCAGCGACACCCAAACAGTCATTTGGAGCTTTTTTATTTGGTGCACCCACTTGCGACACGTGCCGTGAAAATTAAGACACAGAGTGTTGAAAAAACGATTAAAACAACCTTTTAGATGTTTCTTATAATAAACGTCTAGCAGCTTTTATTATGACTGTTGTTCAAGAGCAAAGGTGGAGAAGGTGTGTAGTTGATCATAGCAACACAAATGGATAAATACATTTCATTCTTTGACTGAAAGCCTCTGTCGGCATCTCCTAGAAACAATCAACATTGTTTTATTTGACCTCGTTGTTGCCATGACCTATTTGTGACATGACTGGTCATTAATAGTACATTTTCTATGATTTAGGTATCATTAATAAATGGCATATGTTGATGTATCGTCATTATGTTTAGCTTGTCATTTTTGGCTTCTGCAATATAAAATGCTTGGAAGCAAGTGCTCTTGAAATCAAAGAAGAATAAAAGTAGACATATGCTCTGGCCATAAGTCAAAAGGTTTCCCAGTTTTTTCTGCTTGACTTTGACTTCTTTACCATTCATTACCAGTTATTAAATTACAGTTCTCAAGCTAATAAATAACCATTTTGTTTCTTTGTTAGTGAGATGCAGCTTTGCAACGGGGCAAATGATCAAACAAACACATAAGTTCTATCCAGAATAGTGCTGCTGCAGTTTTGGCACGTACATGCAGAGATGTGAACAGCATATTGGACAACTGTTTGCGACTCGAATGCAAAGCCCTTGAGGAAGCCTGCGACTCAATCTGTGAGTCTGTCAAGGACGACATTGGCACATTTGATACAGATTTGTTTATTATTGTTCAGCTCCCTCTCTAATCTAATGTTTTTCTCCTAACTCACTTTTGATTTGTTGAAATGAAACACATCCAAGGGCTTCAAAACAATAGCATTATTCCCCATGTATTAGCATTAAGTCATTGATGGCTAATGCACTTTTTATTGGGATTGTGTGCTTGTCGGTCAATGGGAAACAGCCTCAGGGAGCCTCATCTCCACTCGGCCTAATCTGAATGACAGTTACACAACTGTGTGTGTGTGTGTGTGTGTGTGTGTGTGTGTGTGTGTGTGTGTGTGTGTGTGTGTGTGTGTGTGTGTGTGTGTGTGTGTGTGTGTGTGTGTGTGTGTGTGTGTGTGTGTGTGTGTGTGTGTGTGTGTGTGTGTGTGTGTGTGTGTGTGTGTGTGTGTGTGTGTGTGTGTGTGTGTGTGTGTGTGTGTGTGTGTATTATGTAAAGTTTGCTTTTACTTCGTTAACACTCCAACAAAGCCCAACCATTTGCATGTGCCTGTTGTATGGCTCGTTTCTATCCGTGTGATTTACGAGCTGTTCCCTGAATATGATTTCCGTGTGGATGATCTACATGTTGACGGTAGGCATTGCTTAGTTTTATAATATGTAGGGCAATAGATGAATCAGTGTTGTTTTAAGCTAACAAATTAAAGGGACATTTATCTACAGCCATAGAATTAAGATTATTTCTCTATTGCTAGTGTTCAGCTGTTCCAGGATGCTTGTTGTTGGTCCTTAAGGAGCTTTAAAAATGCACTATTTAAGCCACACTTAGTATTTTAAGATTTTTTTCAAATTGCATGTTGTTCTTTGTCAACAAAAACACCCCAAACCAACAATCTGTCGATCTGTGTCTCAATATGTTTTGGCTTCCTGTCAGATTTTCCGCCCAAAGCTCACTGGTTCCTACTTAAGTTGTAGCTGTGAAAAAAGGCTGAGTAATTCGCTCGAACAGCTGGACACTCTGGATTTGATTGCTGCTTGCACAGGAGGATGTCGTGTGTTTGTTGTTGACTGTTTACTGGGGTGGATTAATACACAGTATGGGTAATATTGAGCATTTGTGGCAGCAGAAAGGTGTATATATAGGATTGAATACAAATAAACCACAGTGTTTGTTCACAGTAATGAAAGAACATGTCAAGCAGTGATATTGATTTTGTTGAATAATGGAGCTGTATTGCATGGAGGAACAATACATAAGGCTTTTGATTCACACCATGGGGATGCATTCAATGCTGGTTATGATATTTCTTTTGAATTTGATAGCTTAAAGAGAAATGTAGATATAGTTAAACAAATCTTTAAAATGTAAGAATCTTTGGATGCATTAGAAAGAAGATGTTTGTAAAGTATAAATGGTCACAAGGTCTATTTGCAGGTCCATGCAGTCTGTGTCTTTGTACTGTAAAGCAGAAATCCCAGAGATGTTCTCCTGAATTCATCGAGTGAATTCACGACAAAATGGACATTGTTTCACAATCATAGCATCCGTTCAAATGATGGAATATCAAGATGAAATAAAAGAGAATAGGCCATGACTTAATAATGCAATGAACCATGTTTATATATGAAGAGATGCATGTTGGTTTTATGCAGCACTGTGAGAACTAATCGACATTCAGGAGCTGTAGGGATTTGGAAAAATGTACTCGAGCAACTTAAGTTTGTTCATTCATGATTTAATGAGGGAATTTGGGTGTCAGGTCCTGGAGGCATGGTAGAAAATAAGAATTGCGAACAGGCTCTGCAGAGGTTTCTCTAAACCTCACAAAAAAACGATTATGCCTTTTCAGAAATAGAATTGTCATTTTAAATGATCTCTGTCAAATATGATGTGCAGTTTGAGTAAAAAGACGTTGCTCAGCCTGAACAGGTCAAGTGTTACTCCTATCTTGCATCAGTTTTGCAGGCCTATGTGACATTTCATATGTTCATATTTAACAACACATAATTATATCATGCCATTATATTTTGAGAGCTGCTGACATCACATATTTTTGCTCCGATTAAAAAGCTTGCAGTTTCTCTCCACCTACTTTAGTCAGAAAAAAGTGAATGCCTCCTTGTTAGGTTCGATGTCTCTCTCTTTCAAAGCTTGCTAAAACACTGAAGGCTGTGGGCTGCAGTTTTAAAAATATAAAAGTAATTTGACCAACATGACAAGGTGTTTTTCTTTAATGAGGACGTTTTTATTTACCACTCAACCCACACAACATGAATACAGCACTGCTCCCCGTCACATTGAGCAGTCTGCTGATGCTGCTGAGGCGGAGGCGGCTTGAGCAGTGTTGATGGTTACCATGGCACTCAGTCTGTCGCATGCATGTGTCCTTGTAGGCGTATTTGTTTGTGTAATTGAAAACTTCCAAAGGCAACCAAGGCATTGTGACTGATGTGGATGAATAAAAGAGATGTAGTGGCCTCTTGATGGAACACGGCATACTGTGTTACATAGCCATGAACAAATTAACATCATGTTCATTTATCAACCAAAATCTGTGCCTGAATGTATTTTGAAATGAATCATGCAGCAGGAGTGATGAAAGGAATGCTCCGTAGAGAGGAAGAGGAGAAAGGATTATATTTTTGGTAGCGAGCGGTCTGGCGCTGGCAGTGTTTGATGTTTGTAGCCGTGGGTATCCTGTTAAATACTTTCAGCTTTCAAGTGAAAACAGCCCTCAGGCCCTGGTGAGCGTTTGCCTCAACCTGAGCCTTTCATAGAGATAGATGATACATCAGAAATAACAAGCTAACTATCCCTTAACCTTTTACATTCTAATATCTCTTTGAATGTTCATTGTGGACAAAGAGAAGAGTCTATTTACCCTTAACACACACATATGGGCGTTTGGCGCAGTGGGTTAGTGCGTTGGTGTTCGGCACGGGGGGGCACAGGTTCAAACCCCACTGCAATCAGCGTGTCGTTGAGACACTTCACCCCAAATGGCTCCTGTGGGGATTGTCCACAGTATTAGGTACGTAATGGCACAGCCCCGTTTAAGCGTACCTAAGCTGCCTCGGTGGCCGTGGCGCATTTCCATTACAGTTTATGACCTGGAGTAGCAACGCAGTGTAGGCGGGGCGATCGGCTTTTTTTTGGCCAATGAGATGTAGGAACGGCGTCACCTCCTCGGTCGACCACGGTGTGCTTTTCTTTGACGTTGCCATTTTTGTAGCTCCTCCGTTTAAAATGCTGTGTATAAAAATGCTGCAAGCTTGCTTCTAGATATATATGCGACGCTAGGGATGATCTTGTGACGATTCTCTCTGACCAATCAGCAGTCGAGAGTGTTGACGTCACTAGTTCAGCCCTGGCCCTGGCCTGATAGAACCACCATTTTATGGGGCCGGAAAAAGTACCTGCTAGCCGGTGCTACGCTATATGGAAAGGCCACCAAAAACTGGCCTGGCCGCTTGAGGACGATTAAGGACGCTTAAACGGGGCTACCCGCTGCAGTGGAAATGCGCCATAAGTCGCTTTGGATAAAAGCGTCTAACAAGTAACATGTAATGTGATGTGATGGTGGCTATAGCGAGAGGTATCACTCTGTAACAACTGTGTGTTTGCTGTTAATTCAGTGGAACTGTGATTGTGCTATATTGAAGTTTGGACCCAACATGCATGCACTGTGAATCAAAACACATTTTCAGATTTGGTTTTAGCACGTGCATACCCCCAATTCTCGAGATAATCATTGTTCTGTGGGATGCGCTCTGTTCACAGAGTTGTATGCTGCGGAGTAAAAGTAAAACTGTGTACAAATGAAATGCTTAGTGAATTTAGATTTTGATTAATTCTGTGTATGCTTTTGTTACCCACTGATTTGAGGCAATCAGGGATTGAATCTTGTGATTTGATATTCAAGCACTGATTGTAGCCACTGATTGTTCTCACACTGACAAGTAATAGCCATTTAAATGACTGTGTGCGTGTGTGAACACAGGGATTGGTGAGCTCAGACAATCATCTTGCAGGGACACTCTGGCCGTGTGTGGGAGGCAGACCCTTCACGGCAGTCTTACATAAGAAAAGCTATAATGCCATCTAATTCAGCTGCTTTTGATGTGCTTCATCTCTTACTGAACATAACCCACATAGGAAAACGCTCACAAACCCACCTCCCCCTTTCCCGTTTCTCCAAATGGCGCTGGCACAGAGCTCTTAACTGCCGTCCGTGGACATGTACAAATGTGTTTATTGCACTTCAAGAACTGTTAAGGAAGATTTGCCAAAGTCACATTGGTGTGATTACATTCACACTCACAAAGACATGCTGTAGTGTTATTGAGCCGGTCCTGTGTTCTTGTCTTTGCTGTTGATGATGATGATAATGAAGATCTTTTCCATTGTGAGTTTTGCAGTGACAAAACTCTTCATTTTTTCACAAAGAAACGCAATCTTTAGTCTGAACATTCCTATTTGTATGCATCACTGCGATTCTCCTGCTTTGTTTAACAATATAATTATATATAATAACACTATTGATGGTAAGTGCTTTGTTACACAGTGTGCAGTATTGATCTAATGTCTAAATAATAGTCCTGGTTCAGCTGAGTGGCTGATTTAAAATCATCAGCTTCTATTTTGTTACATTTGAATGTCTTGCTGGTTATTTGGGGTGATTTCACACAAGCATATTTAAGGACGGGACTTTGAAACATAAGGAGGAAGACTGCAAATCATTTCAATCTGAAGGAGGGGTTCTGTGAATATGCTGCCATTGAATGTATCTCCGCATTTGGCAAAGGAACAAACTAACAACTCCCTTTCAGCCTCCCAGAAAATAAGTCTACTTTTCTTGTTCTCTCTTTTTTTTTTTCAGAGAGCTACCTCGATGGATTTCGAGGCAGATGGAAAAGAACTGAACGAAGGTTGCAGCACCGCCGTCACCATGGAAACCACTGAACAATCGGAGCCGGCGATGGACTGTGAAGTGGAGGTCGCAGTGGCCAATTCACCTGAGCACAGGGAAGATTGCACTGCAGATGATGAGCCTGTTTGCTTAGACACAGACTCATCAGATTTCCCAGGGGAAATGGCAAAGCTTGACAAATTATTAACTGACCTGCCAACTGGCACAATTGAGATTGACAACACTGACTGCCCTGAAACGCCTTGTGAGGCTCCAAATGAAGCTTTGATACTGGAATCAGGGCATGAAGAGCTCAACAGGAATGAGTCAATCAACTCCTCTGTGTCCGACACGCTCTCCAGTGCTGACAGTGTTTATGAGAACGAGGTACATTGTAAGAAGCAGGACATGCCAGAACAAGATCCTGAGCAAGAACAAGTCCCTGAGCCAGAGCAGGATCCCGAGCCAGAACAAGACGTTGAACCAGAACAAGACGTTGAACCAGAGCAAGACGTTGAACAAGCGCAATTCCCTGAGCCAGAGCAATACCCCGAACCAGAGCAATACCCCGAGCCAGAGCAATACCCCGAGCCAGAGCAATACCCCGAGCCAGAGCAATTCCCCGAGCCAGAGCAATACCCCGAGCCAGAGCAATTCCCTGAGCCAGAGCAATACCCCGAACCAGAAGAAGACACTGTACCGGATTATTACCCTGATGAAGACCTAGACCTGGGGCAGTACCCTGAGCCTGATCAAGACCCTGAACTAGACGAGTACCCTGAGCCGGAGCCATATCCTGACCTAGAGTTATACCCTGAACCGGAGCCTGAAGATGAGGATAATAAGCTTTATCTCGAAGATGATGGTTATCCAAATGTGTCAGTCGGTGCAGAGGAAGACCCAGAGGCCTGTGACATCCTGTTTGAACCCCCCATTACAGAGGAGTCGATATTAGAGCAATGTATTAGAGAAGATGCAATGTCAGATGTTTCCAATGAGTTCTGCCATGACCAAGACCCTGATGATATGGACGAATGCCTGGGAGTTCAGATTGAAGCCGCTTCCTCAGACAGTGACACCGACGACAAATGGAGATCAATATTTTCTTCTTCCATAAATAAAGAAGATGATGACTCATATTTGGACAATCTTGAGCTGAGTGCTCAGGAGCTCTTTGTGCAGAAAGTTGAGGTGACAGACTTTCAGGAGGAAGACACCAACAACATCGAAGAAGTCCATATTGAGGTTCCACAAGTGGAAGAAGTTCTGGAACAACCTGAGGATACTATTTCCTTTCCTATTCCTCCACAAGAGGTTAAATATAACCCTTTAGGCCTTCAAGGTTTGTCCAAAATCTCTGAAGACGAGGGCGAAAATGGAAAAGAGGCCAATCCTAACCACGCCGCCAATGAAAAGCACATCGACGCAGACTCGAACAAGAAGCAACCGAAAGACTTCTGTGTGATACAGGAGACCAAGAGTAAGAATGTCAGCACGGAGCATGTGGACTTCCAGCTGGCTCGAAAACAGTGGCGGGAAATGGAGGAGCAAACTAAGAACAAGATCATCATCCCTACAACCAAGCACCCCAGCTTTCACGGCAGCCACAGCTTCATGTACACACCGGTCCGCAACATTGAAAGAACTCAGAAGAAAGCTTACGAACTGGAGAGCTTGAATCTGCTTGGCGATTATCCTCACACGCAATTCAGCCCTTGCTCAGAGGATTCTGGCCTGGATGATTCGAGCTACAGGTCCCCGTATGATGACCTGGAGACATCTGTCGAAAGGGAGATTCGCATATCAATGGAGCGGGAGGAAAACTTCAGGAGGGAAAAGGGCCTCTCCAGGATGGGCAAATCCACTGATTGTGCTCCATCACGAAGTATGCCGAGATCTATAAGCACTCCACTGACGCCGTCATTCATCATTACCACCTCACCCAGTAAGGAACCACAAAGACACGAAGTATCGGCAAACAACGTCATCATTCTCGACCCAAGAAATGATTTCACATCCAGCCTGAGACACGGCAAAGACAACGGGGCGGCTCAGTCCGGAGAGTGGTGCTCCGAGGACAGCAGCTCCAACGTCATCATCCTAGAGACATCCAACCTGATTATCCGAAGTGCCTCCGATTTCTCACTCAACAAAGCCTGTGAGCAACCCCAGGAGAAGATGTTCCTTAACAACCCTTTTTTCAAGCTGCGTTCAAGGAGCACAATGTCGCTGGTGGATGAAGAGATTAAGATGATGAAGCAGAGGGAGGAAGAGCTCAAGAAAGAGAGGGTGAATATGTACGGGAAAGACAGGTTCGATAACGAAAGGATATTGTCAAATCACATGGACACGTTGTCGTTTGACAATCCAGGTACGTCAGCGATATATCGACCACATTATTAAAAGGTCCCATGTCATGGCCATTTCCACTGATCATAATTCCATTGTTGAGGTCTACTAGAATAGATTTACGGCTCCACGGGTTGGTCCATTTGGTTCCGGGTAACGCATGACCGTATTGCGTCATAGCTCTGGGCGCGGCTACTCCTGGGGTTACGTCACAGTACCCAGGAAGTAAACAATGGACGTATCTCCAACGAGGCGTTTTGGGGAGGTATTTTCTGTGTTAGAGTTTTACTCACTACAGGGTGTACTTTGAGGGTTTTGACTCTGCAGACCGTTTACATGCAGAAAGACCTTCATAACACAAGGGGACGGGTAATAACCGGAAAAGCATGACATGGGACCTTTAACACTCTGTAAACATGTGTGTTGCCTTTTGGTGTGTGTGCATTAAGCTAATGATGATGTTTTGATCTCACCAGTGAAGTGCAAGTCGTCCCCATCATCACCAATGAAAACGGCCTACAGGATGGATCGCTCTGCTTTATCCTGTGATCACAGAGTAAGTTCTTGTTCACACATTTCCATTTCTTCATTGTAGCAAAATGTAGCTCAGTAACTCAACAGCAATATGACCATACCATTACCATTGCATTGACACTCATTTACTTCCCACTTCAGTCTTATAATCTGAGAGAGGAGGTGGAAGTGGAGGAGGAGGAGGAGGTGGAGGTGGAGGAGGAGGTGGAGGTGGAGGTGGAGGTGGAGCGAGTGCTTTGAAAGCAGGTAAACAATCAGCTGTCTTTCTTAGTTTCCAGACCTCTACGCAGGAGGAAGACGCAAGAGTGCTATGGCTCTGCGCTGGGAGGCGGGCGAGTTTACAAAAAACGAATGAAGAGGACCAAGTCAACAGTTCGCCATGTACGGCCATCAATTGTCATTGTTTTACTCATACAAGTTGAATGCAGTGTTGCAATTGTTTCATTTTGTGACAAAACCGAAACGCTCTGCTTCTGTGATGCTTTGGGCAAAATTGGCAAAACAATGAGAATGTTTTTTGTTTTTTTGTTGACAAAATTCATATAAATCTTCTACAGTTTTATTCTGATAACACTAACTTCTGGCCAGAGGGTGTCCGTTGTTTTCCTAATCCCTTTTGAATCAAAGCTGCTGCAGGAGATGACAGTTTATACTACTTGTTGGATTAATAAAATCATCTTTATTACAATTTCGACAGAAACAATGCCAACACACAGCTTCCAAGGTATGAGGATTTGGAACTGTGGAAAATGGTGATTATCATGCAATAATGTTTAATATCGGCATGCCTCCTGGTGAACGATCACCTGCATATTATACCGTTTAAAAAGAAGAACATAACCTCAAAGAACTGCCAGTAAAAGAAAAAAATACTTTGAATATTGACCTTGTTTTTCTGGGATATTAGTAAAGAAATCTTAATATAGTACTCACATGCCATATGTACATAAAACGTTATTGGTAGCTGTCAGATACATTATAATTGTAGCTAGGGTACGCTTTGATAGCACAAAGGTTAGTTGTGAGGGTTAAGGTTGTGTAACTGAACATTACAATATCATCCCTTAGTAGTTACTTATTCAGACGCAGAACAGTGCAACTTTATCAATCATTTGAGTGTTTTTAGCTCAAGTTTGTTCGCTTCTAACTTTTCGAAAAATGTTCTCATGCTAGCTAGCATTTCACTTTGCCTGCTGTAAAGAGTTGGACAAGCAGTGAAGACTAGCTTTAAGCTTACGTTAAAACAGATGCCGACTGCAAATGAGTTTGAAGAACTCCATATTGAATGAGCAGACTTCAGTTAAACAGAGAGCAATTTGAATCCCATACAGCTTGGCGGCGTTATAAGGAGTTTGTCTTAAGGCCAGTACGGATAATGAAAGTAATCAATGAGTCTATCTATGACATGTGACTACTCTATTAAGATAGAAAGATTGTGAACCTTTCCTTTATTTAAAGCAACATTATGTAGTAATCGGTGGTTTCAGAGTGCTAGTCATTAATATAGGAAGCTGTTGTGTTAGACATGCATTTGTTATGATTACCTTACTTATTAATAACCAAAATCTAGCGAGTCGACATCTTTGCTTACACAGCCAAAACATCAAGCAACATCACAAGGCTAAAGCATGTTAATATTGCAAAGTTAAAAGCTTTCTGCACATCAAGAGACTTCATATATAACCCACAGGCTGCCACAGCACGATCAGAGAGAAGAACACATATTTTATAGTTTTAAAACACTTATATAATGTTGCTTTAAAAGACGAGTATTTGCTGATCTGAGAGTTGTTGTTTTTGTTGAGATGCCTGAATGTTAGACAAATGTAATGTTGACTCCACTCTTTGCTTAACCTTTCTTGACATTATAAATGTAAATCAGATTTAAAAACATATTTTGATGTTATTGTATGTCTTGATACAGCAAACGCTATATGCTCAGTGTATATTAATTGTATTTTCGTACAATGCTTATTCGCTGCAAATTAATATTTTAAGGTGAGCTACAGTAGGTGGGCGTAAATCAGCACAATATGAAGACTATATTAAACCCATACCTTTAAGTTGGAAAGTATAAATCACATATTGTTACATAAATCATTTAGAGAGAATAAATATGAATATGCATTTTAGAGTTCGGTTTGTCACACACTACCTGCAGTTAGACAATCCAATACGTACAGGTGAAGTGAGCATTGCTGTCACAGTGCTTTAAACTAGAGGACCAATGATATACATGCAAAGTGGACTAAAATCTCAGAGCTTTGGAAATACAAAATAATTACATAGGTTTCCAAAAGATAGTATTTTATTCTCCATACAAAATGACTATAAATGAATGTTCATTTATATACTGTACAGTTAAAGGTGGGGTAGGTAATTCACGTCAGAAACACTTTTCGTTATATTCCATTGAAAGCTCTTAACATCCCGATAGCAATGAATATATTAAATGCTTTTGACAATAAATCCATTAAAAATTATCATCTGTGGAAGCCGTGGTACTGTAAAAAGCACGACCAATCATCTGAGCCGGCCCGGCTAAAGTAACTGGATGGCCTACCTGCCTGTCAGCCTTCCATCTGTGCACAAACTTACCTCGTGCCCTCATTGGTCATGTGCGCGTTCGTGTGTGTAGGAGGGTATTTTCAAATTCCAGCGCACTCGATCTGGTTTCTCCAAAATTACCTACCCCACCTTTAAGATACAGTATATCTTGTTTATTTTTCTTAGTTTAATTTCATTTACATTCAACCTCCTCCTTTCTTTTTTTTTTGTTACAGGACAATTGTCTGAAAAAAAAAGGGATTTTCCTAAATATAAAAATGTATTTAATGATAATTGTAAAGTTGATATCATTATTTACAAAGCCTTGTTATGTTCAGCTTCTTAGAGCTTGTTACTCCTTTTCCTTAGATTGGACTGACCTTAAACAGCATTGTTTTACATTTCATGTTTGTATGCTTCTTTGTTCAATTATAGCTTACAAATCTCAAGGTTGCTTGGTGATGTTTAAACATTCTGTGGAAAGTCCCTGACATGGCTTTTTCAGGCTTATGACTTAATATTCGGGGGCTTTTTACTTTGTATTCCTCGTGCAATTATTGAAGAGACTAGTGCAACAATAAACAATGTAAAAGAAGAATGTTGGCCGGCTTCATTTTGTCGGGTGTTGATGAGATGACATATCAGCGCGAGGGTTGGTGGCACAAGGAAAGTTGCTTAATTATCTGAAAATGGAAATTGTTCATTCTCTGCGGAGTATAAATGTACTCAGTAAAGTCTGTAAAGACATTTGCATAACTGAACATGTAGGTACTATTTAAAAACATCCTTAGTTATCAATGACTTTTAAATAAACTATCTAACACCAAGTGATAGCAACAAAAGTATCATTACATAGCAGAAATGTATAGTGTAAAACAAATACCAGACATATTTATAATATAGATAATCATTTGTGATCATTACACACTTGCAATAGTTGTTATAAAGGCAGCCAGGAACGCTGTATTTCCCAATAGGAACACCACAAACACCATCTTCTTGACATTGGATTTCTGAAAGGGATTAATAAAAAACATCAATACATAGAAGATAAATAAGGCTAACAAATAGAAAAGTACGTTTGGTTTCAGATCTCACCTCTTCAGGCTGCTGCCTCCATGACTGAGGAGAACAAATATTCTCTCTGTCGCTCCCTATAGATGTACAATGTTTAATCAGATATGTTTGAGGAGAGAACACAGAAATACCAAACGGCACTTATTTCAAATGAATCTCTATCAAGAACATTGCAATGTGGATCACTTGTACTCCACTGCTTGGAGAAATAACACTTTTAAATTAAAGTAGAGGTCATATCAGGTCCGTCATTAAATTAACAGCACAGAGAGATGACATTTCCAAGCTATTTAGCATTCACACACACACACACACACACACACACACACACACACACACACACACACACACACACACACACACACACACACACACACACACACACACACGTATTAACTTTAGTCATCATGCATCAGGAAAGAACAACTGATTTCTCAGTCCAGGCAGCAGCACTTACCGCTAATTTAAACAAACAAGTAATACCAACTGTTTACCCCAGGCATAAGGAACTAATCTACAGCTACCAGGAGACATAATTAAAAGCGAGGACTGCACTGACGGCACGGGTGAATTCAACAAACACATGTTCTGGGATCTGCATAGCGTGAGCATCGTCATGTTTGTTAAAGCCTAGCAACACGTTTGATTTTAATGTCATCGCCACATTCACTGATGTGCTCGAGGTGGTTTGATCAGTCTCCAAGCAAATGTGTTTTGTTTCTCGCTGAATTAATACGCATCAATTTAAAAGAAGTCTGGTGAAATGACACATGTATGAGCTGTTTTTGAAGGTTCTTGTTTTCAGTAGCAACCAAGAGGTTCTGAATATTGAACTCAACTTAGGGCAATTCAAAGTGCTTTGCAAAGTTGAAAGACATTAAGAGCATTAATGTCTCTTAATGTCATTAATGCTCTTAATGGAGGTGGAGGTGTCCGCTGAGACTCCAGGATGTGGTGAATATGTCTTCTTCTTACACTACACTCAAAACAACAGCCCACATCATTAAGACCACGTTCAGGTACTTAGAGACACTTCTTAGAGAGTTCTATATAGTACCTTCTCTCCTGAGAGTGGAGTCATGGATATGTAGCAGCAGGTGGGCCAGCAGGGTCCACAGCAGCCATGCAGCCAGCACTGCAGGAGAAGAGGGGCTGGGTAACAGCAGCGCCTGCTGAGAGACCCCCAGGAACACACACGCCACTGGGGGGAGGGAGTAGAGATGCACGTTTAGATATCGAAGAAGAATAATTGGGAGGGTGGTAGGAGCACCGGGCACACACGGTGAAATGTGTTCTCTGCACATCGGAAAATAATATGGACTGATGTGGAATAACACCAGCTGTATCTTGTTAATACATTTAATATGAAACTTGGATATAGGTGTGCTTTAATTCCACCATCTGGTACCTCAGTGGCCATGAGCATAGGTCTGATCCACTATGCACCAATCATTCTAAAGAGCCAGAGACCGTCTTGAATTAAATCATTCTAAGTGCAACTGTGCTTCTAGTACAAAGTTCAGCAGGCTTAGCAATCATGGCGCATAGGAGTATTATATTTTGCCATAATGGTTATGTAACAGATACTGGAAAACAAGTCTTGTCAGAGCAGCTTCTGCAGAAAATATCCTCCCTAATGACTCTACTCACCAGCGAGTACCTGGCCAGCGGTGCCTGTCACAAGGTGCATCCAGTTGAAGATAATCCTCCTGCAGATGCAGAGAGACAGGACTGGGTTACGTGGATGATTCCAAACCCCTAATGGGGCTTCTCGCAGGAATAAATAAGGGAACAATCCACTTAATTGAGACGGATGCGAGCAAGTGTTGCAGTTGTTAAAATGTGGTTCCGGGTGTTACCTGGGGGAGTCGGGGGCCGGTCGGAGAGCTCCCATAATGAGCTGGATGAGTGACAGAACCATGACGGTGCAGCCGATGTACGGGTGAGAGCCGGCGTGCTGACAAACAACAGAAAACACAGAGCGGAGCTGCAGTTATATACTCAACCTTTATTTATATTACAGAGAGTAATATGTAGTCATCTGACCCCAGCTGTACATCACATGTATCTTAAAGGTCCCCAATTATACTGTTTCTCATCAATATATTATACAGTAGGTCTCAGATAGATACAAACATGTCTCTGAAGACACCAAAACAGATCAATGCAGCATTACCCATAATCCCCTCTGTTTCAGCCCTGTTTTCAAAGTGCTGATTCTCTGTCTGTTACTTTAGATGAAAATAAGGAGCCCCTCCCCACACCCCTCTGAGAGAGATTTGGTTACAAAGAACTCAATGGTGCTCTAGGAGGTGATTCAGGTAATAAGGGGGGGGGGGGGGGGGGGGTACCTTGGTTGCTGATTGGCTAATGGTTACACAAGACAACACATCGTTATGACATCATAAAGTGGCAAAAATCTGATCAGCTCATTTTCAGGCAGGTTTTTATAGAAATGGATCAAAAAGAGAGAGAATCTTTGTTCTTGAAACTTTCAGAGTCTCTTTCCACAGAGGGGACACATGTTGATGTAGAAGAGACATGAAGAAGAGGGGACACATGTTGATGTAGAGGAGACATGGAGAAGAGGGGACACATGTTGATGTAGAAGAGACATGAAGAAGAGGGGACACATGTTGATGTAGAGGAGACATGAAGAAGAGGGGACACATGTTGATGTAGAAGAGACAGGAAGAAGAGGGGACACATGTTGATGTAGAAGAGACAGGAAGAAGAGGGGACACATGTTGATGTAGAAGAGACATGAAGAAGAGGGGACACATGTTGATGTAGAAGAGACATGAAGAAGAGGGGACACATGTTGATGTAGAGGAGACATGAAGAAGAGGGGACACATGTTGATGTAGAAGAGACATGAAGAAGAGGGGACACATGTTGATGTAGAAGAGACATGAAGAAGAGGGGACACATGTTGATGTAGAAGAAACATGAAGAAGAGGGGACATATGTTGATGTAGAAGAGACATGGAGAAGAGGGGACACATGTTGATGTAGAAGAGACATGGAGAAGAGGGGACACATGTTGATGTAGAAGAGACATGAAGAAGAGGGGACACATGTTGATGTAGAAGAGACATGAAGAAGAGGGGACACATGTTGATATAGAAGAGACATGGAGAAGAGGGGACACATGTTGATGTAGAAGAGACATGAAGAAGAGGGGACACATGTTGATGTAGAGGAGACATGAAGAAGAGGGGACACATGTTGATGTAGAAGAGACATGGAGAAGAGGGGACACATGTTGATGTAGAAGAGACATGAAGAAGAGGGGACACATGTTGATGTAGAAGAGACATGAAGAAGAGGGGACACATGTTGATGTAGAGGAGACATGGAGAAGAGGGGACACATGTTGATGTAGAAGAGACATGAAGAAGAGGGGACACATGTTGATGTAGAGGAGACATGAAGAAGAGGGGACACATGTTGATGTAGAAGAGACATGAAGAAGAGGGGACACATGTTGATGTAGAAGACACATGAAGAAGAGGGGACACATGTTGATGTAGAAGAGACATGAAGAAGAGGGGACACATGTTGATGTAGAAGAGACATGAAGAATAGGGGACACATGTTGATATAGAAGAGACATGAAGAAGAGGGGACACATGTTGATGTAGAGGAGACATGGAGAAGAGGGGACACATGTTGATGTAGAAGAGACATGAAGAAGAGGGGACACATGTTGATGTAGAGGAGACATGGAGAAGAGGGGACACATGTTGATGTAGAAGAGACATGAAGAAGAGGGGACACATGTTGATGTAGAAGACACATGAAGAAGAGGGGACACATGTTGATGTAGAGGAGACATGAAGAAGAGGGGACACATGTTGATGTAGAAGAGACATGAAGAAGAGGGGACACATGTTGATGTAGAAGAGACATGAAGAAGAGGGGACACGTGTTGATGTAGAAGACACATGAAGAAGAGGGGACACATGTTGATGTAGAAGAGACATGAAGAAGAGGGGACACATGTTGATGTAGAAGAAACATGAAGAAGAGGGGACATATGTTGATGTAGAAGAGACATGGAGAAGAGGGGACACATGTTGATGTAGAAGAGACATGGAGAAGAGGGGACACATGTTGATGTAGAAGAGACATGAAGAAGAGGGGACACATGTTGATGTAGAAGAGACATGAAGAAGAGGGGACACATGTTGATATAGAAGAGACATGGAGAAGAGGGGACACATGTTGATGTAGAAGAGACATGAAGAAGAGGGGACACATGTTGATGTAGAGGAGACATGAAGAAGAGGGGACACATGTTGATGTAGAAGAGACATGGAGAAGAGGGGACACATGTTGATGTAGAAGAGACATGAAGAAGAGGGGACACATGTTGATGTAGAAGAGACATGAAGAAGAGGGGACACATGTTGATGTAGAGGAGACATGGAGAAGAGGGGACACATGTTGATGTAGAAGAGACATGAAGAAGAGGGGACACATGTTGATGTAGAGGAGACATGAAGAAGAGGGGACACATGTTGATGTAGAAGAGACATGAAGAAGAGGGGACACATGTTGATGTAGAAGACACATGAAGAAGAGGGGACACATGTTGATGTAGAAGAGACATGAAGAAGAGGGGACACATGTTGATGTAGAAGAGACATGAAGAATAGGGGACACATGTTGATATAGAAGAGACATGAAGAAGAGGGGACACATGTTGATGTAGAGGAGACATGGAGAAGAGGGGACACATGTTGATGTAGAAGAGACATGAAGAAGAGGGGACACATGTTGATGTAGAGGAGACATGGAGAAGAGGGGACACATGTTGATGTAGAAGAGACATGAAGAAGAGGGGACACATGTTGATGTAGAAGACACATGAAGAAGAGGGGACACATGTTGATGTAGAGGAGACATGAAGAAGAGGGGACACATGTTGATGTAGAAGAGACATGAAGAAGAGGGGACACATGTTGATGTAGAAGAGACATGAAGAAGAGGGGACACGTGTTGATGTAGAAGACACATGAAGAAGAGGGGACACATGTTGATGTAGAGGAGACATGAAGAAGTGGGTTTTGCATAATAGGTGACCTTTAAAGTCCTAATGGGGACACATGTAAAAAGGAACAGACAGTTATGAAATGTTTAATGATAATTGATGTTTGTGAATCGTATGTATTCATTTGTTTTGGATGTAAACACGGTGTTGATCATTAAGAGATACTGTTGATCGAATTAGAGTCTATACATTTTGCTGTCAACTCTGATATCTTCAGACAGAATATCCTTTAAAGCAACACGAAGCCCTTCAGACGAATTCATTTAAAAAGCTCAGCAAGGAGGAAGTGTCACGGCGGGGGTGGGAACAGCAGGCGGTGTGTGAAGTTCACACGGTGTCACACCAGAATCAGAGACAAGGCCTGACACAGCAGGAAGGATCAGAGCAAAGGCTGCCTCAGAGCGTTAGTATTCATCCTGTATGCACTTAACCCTGCAAGCAATCTCAATTAAATAACACCCTTTCTGTCTGAAGCATGCTGACACCTAATGGCTGCCCATTTAGAGTCACATTTATACACACTTTGTCCATAAATTACACCACTTACATAAGCTAATCGTACAATTCCAACATAGTTATATGTGATCTGGACTATTCTGAAAACGCATACTATGTTTCCAATTCATCAAATGTCTTGTTTATGATTTATTTTTGCCAGATTCAGTCAGTACGTTCTGACGGTGTGTCATGGAGAAAGATAGACACCTAGAGGCCACTGAGAAACTCTTTAAATAGAGATGTGGAACAAATCAGTCGGTATCAAAAAGCTTCAAAATAAGAACTGCTCCTGTTAGAGAATGGATTTCATCTAAGTACTAAAATATATGAAGACCTGGGCTGGGATTTGTCAAATTAGCACACCTAATGGACTCAAGTACAGAGTATCCTCCACTTCACAATCAAACTGTATAATAAGATAATTTAAGATAAGACTTTATTAATCCCGAAGGAAGTAGTTGTGCCAGAGCAGCATAATAATAAAACTGTAAACAGTGTGTTCGCTTAAAATACTCTTAAGTCCCTCAAATTGGTTAGAAGTAGACCCCTGATGACTGCGATTCAGAAACTGAGATGAGATTTTAATGGAACTTTTTGGGAATGCTAAAAGTACAAAAGACTATGAACAAATATACAGTCTTATTACAAAAAGAGTCCTTTTGAGCCTGCTGCTTTCTCAGTAGCTGAAATACAACCACAAGAATAAAGCTTTTTTTTGTTGCAAACATCTTCAGTCCACCCGCAGGAGGCAGCGTAGAGCTCCATATTCAACACACACACACACACACCCACACACACACACACACACACCCATCAGCTTTAAGCCGGTTTCAGAACGTGCAGATTGTTGACTGTCCTGAAGCTCCTCTGTGGTGATGAGTAAACACTCTGTGGATTTGTGTCACTTACACCAGAGAGCAGCATGTGACTAACACGGCTGAGACACACACACACACACACACACACACACACACACACACACACACACACACACACACACACACACACACACACACACACACACACACACACACACACACACACACACACACACACACACACACACACACACACACACACACACACACACACACACACACACACACACACACACACACACACACACACACACACACACACACACACACACACACACACACTCTCTCTTACCTTGCTCCATCCCATTCTGTAAATAA
The DNA here is from genome assembly GCF_949606895.1 of Notothenia rossii. Classification (NCBI taxonomy): domain Eukaryota; kingdom Metazoa; phylum Chordata; class Actinopteri; order Perciformes; family Nototheniidae; genus Notothenia; species Notothenia rossii. The sequence continues at coordinate 19,861,375 of NC_136911.1, read as the reverse complement.
AAGGCAGGGTGAAGGCCACAGCAGTGAGAAGCACAGCCAACACCATTATGGTTCGATGAAGCTACAGAGAAAATGAAAATGAGGGAGGTGGACAATTTAAAACTTGATGAAGACTAGATCTGTGTTATATTCCCCAGATATTTTATGTGAGATTCCAGAGCCTATCCCATGTGTGTGTTTCATTGTAATTGTTGTAATGGATACTGGTGCTCTCACCTGAAACCAAAGCTTTTGTCCCAGCAAAGTTTTCTCAGGCCAGACGTTTTTGTAGTGGCGAGCTATGAAGATTGCTGTGCTCACCATCCACATCCAGACAGTCAGCATTAAAACACCTGAGGGAACAGAGATAAGGGGGGAAACATGTATAATTATTAAGCACTTTACTTTCTGTCCGACTGCCATGCTCTATCTTTGTGTTGCCTGTTTTATTTTGAAACGTTTTTCATCCCCTGTTTAATGTCTGCTTTTACTTCCTGTCTGTATGTTTTCACACCTGGATTGTTTTTACCTGCTGCCCTTGTGTTGTTGCCGGTCCTCTCCAGCTGTGCTTTATCCGTGTGATTAGTTCTGCTTTTATTTAAGTCCTTGTCTTCTATTGGCTGTTGTAAAATCATTGTATGTCGTCCCTGTGGAAAGTTCTGTACGGTTACGCTTTGTCTTGCCCACCCTTCTCTACTTTCCTATAGTAAATTAAAGCTAATCTATCCATTAAAAAAACATCTTGGCTTTCCATTAAGGTTTTTGTTTGGTTTTCATTGGGACTGACTGAATCAAATAACACATAGCAGAAGTCACAGATGGGAGACTAGGTTGTAAGGAATCATTCTTTTTAGCATGATATTTCACACCAGAATTACTTACAATCGTATAGCGTTAGCACATGGTAACTAGACCCATATGAATGTAATGTTTGTCAACCGACCGTGGATCTTGATGAGCAGAGGGGAGCGGGAGCCACCGAGATCCTCAGGAGGACCCGTGATCTCCTTCTGGTTCGAGGAGATGAGAGGTTGGCGATCGTGTCTGTGGATAAAACCTGTGGAGGACAAACTGCTGACAACATGGACTCTGCACTCAATTACACAAAATGTTATTAAACGCACAGGAATTTCATGTCAACTCAGTATATAGCTCTGTGGAGAGGAAGCAATGTGATGTGAATATCCTAGTCTGAAAGCACATGACCCCAGGTGTAAATATAAAAACACGAAAAAAGGAATTGACAACAAAAAGTTAAAGTGACCGTTTAACTTTTAGTTCATTCATTTAAGTATTCATCCAAAGTGACCTACTGTAGGCTGGCATCAGATTATCATAACCAATTGTCCCTTGTGGAACTAATAAAGTTGTTGATTGATTGATATTGGTAGTGGACAGGAATAACTAGCCATACCCATCATGTTAAACATCAAGTCACTGCTGTCTTACCCTGCTGAGATCTACCGTTTGCAAGAAACAGGAAGTAGCTCTGGCTCAAGTTGAACCTGCCGTCGGCGTGAGGGAGAATGATTTTTCTTTGGAAACGACATTGGATTAACCCATCAGCCAACCTCCATGCCCGGCCCCACAGATCCTGCTGCAAACAGAACGGTCAACACTGTAAAACACACAGCGATCATAGTAACTGTGTGTCGATAGTGATCAGTGTGTGTCGGAGTGTGTACCTGTATCGCCGGCTCAGGGTATGTTCGCCCAGAGACGTACGCAGCACTGATGGTGACGCTGCCTCCATCACTCACACACATGTAGACGTCATCATTCCCCTACAACGGAAGAACAATGTACATACATCTATTTATAGCTCATTGTGTTCAGTCCCAAAGCTGTTTGTCTAACTGTAAAAGGGAAGGTTGAAGAGTTCATGGTAAACAGGAACACAATGAAAACACGTCAATAATAACAAGAATTGACAGCAGGGATAGTGTTTTAAGTCGAAATAAGGTATGTTATAGTTTGTTGAAAAAAGGCGTAGTATAGTAGGTTGATGAAAAGGACAGAAACGACATCATATAGTATGTCGAAAAAATGTAAAACAACTAAATTATGTCGAATTAAGGCACAGTATAGTGTGTAGAAACCAGGCAGAGTATCAAGTGTTGAACAAAATTACCCGAAAGTCATAGCATGCATATCTTTTCTTAGATAAGGTTCGGGGGGGTGATAACCATTTTTTTTTTTTTTAGATAAGGGTCCTCCCCTCATCTAAATAATATATTTGTCTGTCAAAATGACCGAAAAGTCATAGTATAGTACTGTATGTCAAAAAAATACAAAAATAAGCTTTTATTAGAAGACGGGAATCAAACCAACATTCTCTTACTCCAGAGGTCAGTGCCTTATCCATTACACCATATATTTCTTAATAACGTTTCTCAAAACATCTATTTAACCAATCAGTGTGGTAAGAGTGACGATTATTTGTATAGCATATTCAAAAGTATGTGAAAATATGTGGTTGTACAGTATGTCAAACTATTCAGGAAAAGGACATAGTATAGGATGTCGAAAAAATGTTTTTTTTACAAAAGCTGTACAAATTCATTCATGTTTGAGAATTCTGCCTCATTTGAAGAGGATTCAGCCGCGGGAATTCATATTTTTGAATGATAAAACTCACCATCCATTTGTCCAGAGAGAGGGCAAAGGCCAAGTATCCTTCAGCTGGCCCGCTCAACTCAAACGTCACGCTCCCTCCTTGTTGATCAGTAACGAACGACAGGAAGAAACAGGCGGGATCTGACTCTGGGTGACAGCCCACTGGATCTCTGAGGCAAGATTTACTGAGGCCACATCCCACTGAACTGAACTGAGGAGGAAGGAGACCGTTTCCGACATTGTTATCGTGAACCACCATGTTTGGATAACAAATATGACCCAGGTCGGAAGATCAAGGTTCAAAGCTTTTATTAGTCATAAGATGTGAGCAGCGACATGTTACGGGTTAAAGGTCCCCTATAATACTGTTTTTCATTACCTAACATGCAGGGTTCGAGTTATGTAATAATAATCCTTATATTTATTATAGCGTTTTATCAATGACTCAAAGCGCTTTACAAATACACATTACATATACAGATCATACATACATGTAATGGTCATCTACTGTGGACAATACCCACAGGAGCAAGTTCAGGTGAAGTGTCTTGCCCAAGGACACAACGGCCTGAAGCAGTGTGTGTGTGTGTGTGTGTGTGTGTGTGTGTGTGTGTGTGTGTGTGTGTGTGTGTGTGTGTGTGTGTGTGTGTGTGTGTGTGTGTGTGTGTGTGTGTGTGTGTGTGCGCGCATATATGTGTGTGCTTCCCTGGCCATCGGGAGGACTGGGAGGTTTCCCGTGGCGCGAGCGAGAGAAAGAGAGAGAGAGAGCGCACCGGTTACTTTTATTGTTGTTGTTATCATCTGGTGCTAGCTAGCTACGGGAGATGTTTCAACAACAAGGTGGAGGGAGGGCTCTCTACTGTCAGACTGAGAGCCTCTGATAACTACAGCTCAGGTGAGGTTAAGGACTCTCTGGGTGTTTGGATAGGCTAGTTAACTTAGTCAGTTATCTCAGTGGGTCTCAAATGGTTTGGTCACCATTTATGTAAATACACATATTTACATTTGAGGGGGGCGTGATTAGTAAAATCTGCATGAATAAAAAGAAACAGGTGAAAAAGGTAAGATACACTTTTAAAGTCTTTGCTGGTTATATTGGATATGGTATGTTATTGGTTATGGCCATGTTCTTATGATTTTATGACTATTTAAATGTATACAGTTATGTTTCCATTGATCTAGTCTCTTTATTTCCCCCTCAAAGTGCACCAGATTGATGCATTTAACTCCAAAATAAAAATATATATCTTACCGGGGGAGCATGCCCCCGGACCCCCCTAGAGGATTACCTTGGTTGCTGATTGGCTAATGGTTACACAAGCCAACACATCGTTATGACATCATAAAGTGGGCAAAATCTGATCAGCTCATTTTCAGACAGGTTTTTATAGAAATGGATCAAAAAGAGAGAGAATCTTTGTTCCTGAAACTTTCAGAGTCTCTTTCCACAGAGGGGACACATGTTGATGTAGAAGAGACATGAAGAAGAGGGGACACATGTTGATGTAGAAGAGACATGAAGAAGAGAGGACACATGTTGATGTAGAAGAGACATGAAGAAGAGGGGACACATGTTGATGTAGAAGAGACATGAAGAAGAGGGGACACATGTTGATGTAGAAGAGACATGAAGAAGAGGGGACACATGTTGATGTAGAAGAGACATGAAGAAGAGAGGACACATGTTGATGTAGAAGAGACATGAAGAAGAGGGGACAAATGTTGATGTAGAAGAGACATGAAGAAGAGGGGACACATGTTGATGTAGAAGAGACATGGAGAAGAGGGACACATGCTGATGTAGAAGAGACATGAAGAAGGGGATTTAGCATAATAGGTGACCTTTAAGGTAGGATGGTAACAACATGGTAGTGTAGTTAGAATAATCATTGCTGAAAAACTGGAACAAATAGCATTTGAAACCTCTGGTATTATCATTGTGTTTGTGATGATGACTGACCGGCTCAGACAGAGGGGGGGGGCTGCTGGTTGGAGGAGGAGCAGGAGTGGATGGAGCAGCAGTCGCTCCGTGAAGAGACACCACAGGACCTTCCATCTTCACCCAGAACACGTTATAATCACGCAGCACCGTCACACTGCAACGACACACCAAAAACACCTCAACAAAAAGTATTAGTAATAGTATCATAGGCTATAATGTTAAGAGAGAAGAAAGCAACACTCAAAAAGGTTTGGGCTTATAACTCCATAATCATTTCTATCTAATACTCTTTTAAAACACATTTCCTTTATTTTTTAACATATTAATTGCATTGTTATTTTTAGAATTTATGTTGTTCTCATACTTTGCCATGACTATTGAATTAATATATTTTTTTGCATTTTAATGTTGTGTTTCTTATAAAATGGTGACTCTAACCCTAACCTATTAACTATTTTTAAATGGTCGAAAAGCAATAAGCAATAAACTATGAACTTTATCTTCAAACACCTGTTTTACAAGAGTTGCAAAGTCTTTTATTGAGTAACAGTGTCTGTGTCAGCATTTCCATTGCAATCATGTGCTCAATAGTTTTGAACTGAAGAGTAGAGCACACTCACAGAAACTGGACTTTCTGTGGAGGGTTGTTTGGAGGTTCCCACACGGCCTGAATGCGAGTCTTTTTTGAGTCTCTCCTGTGGCTCACCCCAGATCCCTTCAAATGACAGGGAGTCAGTGTCACACACTCAGAGAACAACATCATTAAACATGTGGTTTTAATCCTGAGGTGATGCTCGGTAACTGCTGCTTTAGCTCATGCTGTCATCCAGTACAGTACAGCAAGTAATAATTAAGGGTAATACCAGCAGCATTTCACTCTTTAGAGAGAGCTTTAGCAAAGATGTCTCCACGAGTTTGGGCCAGCATCATGTCGCATTACAGGACGACAAATACTTTTCCTCAGCCTTTCAAATAATTTTACGGGTGTGAAACATCAAGGATCATTCAATTCAACATTCAATAGTCGGGGAAAAGTGAAGGCCTTGGGCACTTGTGAAGAAGTTAAATGTTTTCTAGGGACACTTATTGTCATCCTAAAAACATATTCCTCTTCCATATGCCCGGAATAAAGATTGAAAAAGCCCAACTGCAAAATCATGTAGACCTCGACTGACCCACTACTTGTAGCAATTTGAAATTTGGGAAGAAAATTGTATTTAGAAATGTTATTTTTAAGCGGATATCCCTTCTCTTGACAACTAGTACGACACAATTCATGAAATCTATGTTATGAAAGAATCACCTTGTCAATGAGGCTTCAGGAAAACACATTTAAAGAAATATGGACAAAGTGGAGAATTTACATATCCCAAAGACGACCATCCCTTGTTTCACTGTGTTTCTATACACCAATTGAATGTATATGTATAGATGTGTATGTATGGTCACATGTATGTGTGTATGTGTATATGTATGTTGATATGTATGCATATGTACATGTGTACACATTTGCCATTTCAAACAACCCCTGTGTACTCTTTCGTTTTTATTTTACTTTGACTAATTTTGTTTGCTATTTCATTTGTCACTTTCGGGTCTCTAAAAATATATGATTTGAAAGACTGTACTTGTACTATAATGTGACCCCAAATAAATAAAGAATAAAACCATTTTTTGAAATGTTATTTGTTGCACATTGCTCCTATACCACAGGTTAGTAGCTCCTGAATACCTGAGTGTGTCCACACTGCAGCAGCTGGGACTCCTGTGGGTCAGTCAGGAGGAAGGAACCCACGGCGAGGGAGTCCGGTTTCCCAGCATCCCGAGCTTCTATCAGAAACCCCCTGAAGTACGGGGGGGTGGAGGAGGCCTCTTGTAAAGTCACTGTGGATGGAGAATAGGAGGAAGGGCAGATATCAGCTAACAGGAGAGATGATGCGTTCACTGTAAAGCTCAGGTGTTGCAGTTTACCTGTGATGTTTTCCCCAGGGGTGAATGAGGCTGTATCCACGGTGATGCTGAATGGAGGGGGGGCAGGGCTATGGAAATCACCATGCCGAGGCATCATGTCTCCACAGGCAGCAGTCACCTTCCCATTACTGAACCCTGACACTGGGAATACACTCCCAGTCAGCACTGCCACGAGAAAGCATGAACGCCACATTGCTGGGGCCTAGAGAAATGTAGGGTTACAGGTATGACTTAGCAATCATTTCATAACATTGCAAAGGGAAAGAGATTACAAGTGGAATATTCCAGGGATAAATGGGAAGTCAGAAGGACCTCCAACGTGCCACTGACTCACAGTTTGACATAATGTGTGTACAGTCAGTAGATGGACAGAGGCTGACACACTGTCATCAACTGCACAACATTATCAGTGAGCCACAGATCAGACAGTCCTCAGCCTCTGAGATAACAAACCGCCAGGTCACAGTGAAGTCACTCAAACCAAAAGTGTGGTTTCTGTACAGGAAAAAACTGGAATCTTAAACTAATAGATCCGAGGTGGGACGCTATAAAGTGGACCAAATAATATTAACACCAAAACGAGCTCTTTGAAAAAATGAAGGGCATTTAAAGTGAAACTTATGAATGTTGAAAAACAATATGTGTTCTTCCTATTAGTTAATATTTATTTTTACTATTCTCATTCCCAGCTGCAATGGCCTGGAGGGAACTCATCAGATAAATGTTACCAGTGTGAAGTTGTCTTCTGCAGAAGTCAAATTTATAATAGGATAAGTCTAAAAAAAGAACATTTAGCCTGAAAGACTTTCCAACTCATGTGACATTTCTGTCATTTAAATCATCTAATTGTAAGAGGTTGAGCTTACCTTTCCTCAGCTGTGCTGGATGTCTTCAGTCTTCAGCCTGAATCATAGACTGTATATAAAAGCATGAATGCACTAAGTTGTTTCGGGCCTCAGAGGGCGAGGCTTCTGCTGCCTTAGCTGTCAATGGAAGAAAATCAGACATGTGAGTTCTACATACATTTTCCCTCACCTTCCTTATACTTGGAGTGATAGACAACATTTGTAAAACCTTCTAAATGTGTCTAGTAAGTGACATTTGACATAATGTGTGTACATTACACTAGATGTAATTGATATTCATGTGTGACTGTGGTGGACATTAAATTAGCAAGGTTCTCCCGCGACATCACGTCTTCTGAGGGTAATATATGGTTCCCCCTAGTGGTAATAGTGGGGTAAAAAAACAACTCTATTGCAGGCAGCTGTACAAGTTGTAAAACCGGGAGTTTCTTCATGTCAATTCTTGCATAGAGAACTGAACTGAAAGGGTGTAAAAAAAAACGTCTAACTTAATCCCTAATAGAAGCAGGGTTCGTACGGGTGCTGGAAATCCTTGAAAATCTTTGAAATGTCACGTGGTGTTTTTCAAGGTTTGAAAAGTGCTAGAATTTTGGATAAAATGCTTGCATTTTGGATACAGTGCTTGAAATTGTACTGGCTTTACTTTTATAATAAATTGCTATCTGACTGAATAATTTACTTTTTTCGATAAAAAAAAGAGAAAGAAGTCGGAGCGAGCTTAATTACTTTTCATAAAAACACAGCTCCACTCCTGTTATACATATGTGGAAATTTGAATCCTTATTTTTTTCTGTTGCAGATTTTACGTTTTCAGATTCCAAACAATTATTTTTTCAGTTTCAAATCTTGTTTTTTCAGGTTTCACCGTTTTTTTCGCCTTCAAACTTGATGTTGCTTGGGGGGGCGGGGCTTGCCAAAGAGTAGTTTGGCATCCTGAGTGACAGCCCTCCCTCTCTCATGTTGCCTTCATGGATGTTAGGTAGCGTAAGAAATATAACAACACTTTCTATGCACAATACTCCCGTGATTGGTGGGAAACCAAACTGATACCAGCGTCAAAGTTCTGTTACAGTTTTTCTCGATTGCTAACAGTTTCTCAGAACACTAAACACAATTCACAAAACCACACACCCAAAGTGCAAAACACCTAATTTCTCCTGCTAAATGAAGAACTGCACTCAAAACTACATAAACACTTACCAAATGCAAACTTTTGCACCAAATATAACACACTTCATTCATAATACTAGATTGTTTGACCACCCAACTACACACTGCTGAGCATCATCTAAAGCACTTTCATCTGTTATGGGCTATGCTCTGTACATAGAGGTTTCTGCAGAGAAAGATTGCTTGAGTATACAGCAATACAATAAATGAAGAAATACAAATGAATTGTTGAAGAAAATCAAATTTTATTCAAAAATAACATTGTGCAACCTGCATCTCAGCACATGGTTATTATGCTTCGGATCTCTCTACAGTAAGTGTGATGCATTGTTTGCCAAAACCAAGTTTGTAACTGCTGCATGCTTCCTGTGCCTCATTGAAAATCCTTAGCCTTCCACCTGCACCTCTTTTTTTTCTCAGTCCTTCATATAAACAACAAAGATATAGTGTGTCTGTGTTGCATAAAAGTAAGTTTACCACAGTGTATTGTGCAGGATTTGTGTACAGTTATAGTATGCAACATGCCAACAATTCACACAACAGATATAAGCACTGATATATCATGAATTATGCAGAGCTAAAAACTGGTAACTAACCTGTTTTCAAGTCTAAGTGTCCGGATCACAGAGGCAACAGTACATCGGCTTGGATTAGGCTGAACCCTCTGTCCAGCCTCTCTCATCGTCAAACCATGGTTGATAACATTTCATTTCATTAGAGAGTACTCTTCTTTGTCCATGTCCTCTCCCTCCAGCTCTACCTCTACCTCTATCTCTCATTCTTCTAGGAGGAAAGTGTGCAGGGATGCTCAAATACGTGTTCATGCAGACCCTAAATAATGATAAAAAAATCATTTCTAGAACAGAAAGTATTTTAAAAGTGAGAAAATATATTTTAAATGGCTTAAAAAGCAACAAGTGATTTAAGTGCAGTTCCAAGTTTCCCCACAGGAGGGCTCCAGGGAGCGCATCACCCAACATGAGCACAGTGCATTACAGTTTTTCTCGATTGCTAACAAGAGGAGCAGGGGGAGAGGAGGGAGACAGGAGACGCTGATTCAGGAGCACAGACACACTCACAACTATAAATGAACCAAAAACAAATAAATAAACAAGTTTCAATGTTTTTTCATATTGGATATGGTATGTTATTGGTTATGGCCATGTACTTATGATTGTATGATTATTTAAATGTATACAGTTCTGTTTCATATGGGTGTAGTCTCTTTATTTCCCCCTCAAAATGCACCAGATTGATGCATTTAAGTTCAACATTTATGGACAGGTTCCTAAATAGATTTGAATTTTTTTTTTAATAGTATACCATATCTTTATTTTTGGGTAGTAGATTTAAACTAGAGGGACATCACTATGGGCAGCAACTCTGTAAATATTGACATTAAATCCAGCAAAATGGCACAAAAAACTGGTAGTGGCCTGGCTGGGTGTATAATTCCCGGCCTGATTTATTGTCCCAGTCCGGCCCTGATTTGACGCATGGACAACAAATATGCCCGTACCTATGACGCGCCGCAGCGATAGGCTAGAGCAGAAAAGACATCACATAACGTTAGCATTTCGAAAATGTTAGCGGGCTTAATAATAGTGCGAAAAGACAGCGGTTGTCGCCGGACAAGGATTCTCTCTCTCCTTTCCTGCTGAAAGATGGTGAGTGTACTCAGGGACGAGGAGTCATTTAACCAGCCGCCAGTAGAAGTCAGGCTTTACTTTCTTTTATATCATAAAGAAAAAGTAAATTTGTTTACATTTGTTTTTCATTGTGGATGTTGAGAGGTATTCATATATCTCTTCATTTTGCTCTCAAAGTGCACCAGATTGATGCATCTAACTTCAATATTTAAAAAAAAATCTTCCCGGGGGAACATGCCCCCGGACCCCCTATAGGGTGTCAGGTCCACTCCCCACTTATAAAAATAGCACTTTACCACTGCACCCCCTCTAATCTCAGATGCACCCTGAGTCATTGTGTTTAAGTACAGTGAGCCTTTCTAAAATATACAGTAAAGAGACAAACCCACCAGCATTATAGGATATACTATGACTTTGAGCCAAATACTTGTTTTTGGGCTGGATAAATAAATTGACTTGAAACAGTTGCTGATTTAGTACTGGCACCTTTTTTATTCCAATTCAAGCACTGCTTGTATCCCTTGCATTATGACACAGTTTCCTTTAGAAAATCTTCTCTTCACCTCAGGGAGAAGCACATCAATGATGGGAATGAATGAACTTATCCGAAATGACTCTTTATCTGTGTTGACCTGTCTTTGAATTATTTGAGTGGATATGTAATGCCCTTCAAGCCTTGAGCTTGGTGTGACCTGACGTCCTGGAGGTGCAACACTGATGTTGCATTGCTCATTGTCCCAGATATCATTAAAGAGAGAGCCCTCTCTATAACTCTCCAATGTCTCTAAGAGAGTCAACAAGTGTAACAGCTGTGCCCAAATATAATTGTGGGGACTGTAAAATATCTGATAGATGTTTTACCTCACCAAAAACACTGGTGAATGTTCCAAGGAGGCCAACAAACTTGAGATCTATTTGGGCTAATAAACCCCTTGCTTCTACAGCTCTATCACCATGTCTCTCCTCAGAGATTTCTTTCAGTAGACGTATGATGGCTGGCAGTCTGTCCTTCACGGTCTTGCAAGCATTGTACCTATACATGCCCACCGTAGTAATACCCTTACAGTTTTTCTCGATTGCTAACACACTAAAATTATACATAATGCACAATTATTTTTAACTGACACTCAAAGAGCAAAACATCGGCTCAAATCTCCAAAACTCAAAACACATTTTCAGCTTTTGTAGCAACTGTAATATTCGTCATAATGGCACACGTCCATACGTGACTGGCGAGGTGGTGTGTGTGTTGGGGGGGCCAGTGGGGGGGCCAACAAATATATCAGGGTGGCCATGGCCCCCCCTGGCCCCCCCCCACTGCTGGCGCCATTGAGAGATCCGAAGCATAGTTACTATGTTAATATACTATGGTTTGCAATGTTAGTTTTGAATAAAATGTGATTTTTTTTCAACAACTCATTTGTATTTCTTCATTTACTGTGTTTCTGTATACTCAAGCAATCTTTCTCTGCAGAAACCTCTATGTACAGAGCCTAGCCCATAACAGATGAAAGTGCTTTAGATGATGCTCAGCAGTGTGTAGTTGGGTGGTCAAACAATCTAGTATTATGAATGAAGTGAGTTATATTTGGTGATAAAGTTTGCATTTGGTAAGTGTTTATGTAGTTTTGAGTGCAGTTCTTCCCTTAGCAGGAGACATGAGGTGTTTTGAACTTTGGGTGTGTGGTTTTGTGAATTGTGTTTAGTGTTCTGAGGAACTGAGCAATTTAAAAAGAAATGTGTGTTAGCAATCGAGAAACTGTAAAACACTTTTCCTCCTTCCACCTTGCGAGAGGTGAAATCTCTATTTCAACCCTGATTTTGGCACATCCTGTAAATTAGTTACATTTTAGCTTTGTGTTTTTATTTAAGTCGCTGTTCATTATTTTTCATATAAAGCAGATTTAATGATATCCTATGGACGCTGATGTGTGGATGTTGTGTCCTTTTGATAACTTTGTTGA